>NC_090649.1:466847974-467147974 GCF_040937935.1 Hyperolius riggenbachi | reverse complement strand
GCTGCAGCCCTCCGAACAGCGGCCCGACAGATCCGACAGCTTGTTCAATATTTACCTTTCCAGGGTCCAGCGGGGGGCGCTGTTGCGGCTTTCGGCTCTGAAGTAGACGGAAATACTCAATCTCAGTCGGGTCCGCTCTACTGCACAGACGCCGGAGACTTGCGTCTGCTCAGTAGAGCAGACCCGATGGCGATCGGGTATTTCCGCCTATTTCGGAGCCAAAAGCCACCACAGCGCCTGCGCAGGAGCCGGGAAGGTAACTATTTACATTGCCGCTGTTCGGAGGGCTGCAGCGAGACCCCTGAGGGCTGGAGGATGGCGTGGGAAGCCTCATTGGGACCCTGAGGCTTCCCCCTCCCGAGGTGAGTACACCCAGGGGAACTTTTTGAAGCTACAGGTTTTCTTTAACTGTTCACTGCACTGCACCTGTGTGTGTGACAGCTGCACATTTGTAATACCAGTCCGACCGTGCATACCTGTTTATGTTCACTGCAATCTGCTCACTGCACCTGTGTAACCACACATTGTTGTACCAGCAGTCCTCTTTTCACTGCACCTGTGTAACCGCACATTGTTGTACCAGCAGTCACGCAACCTATTCACTGCACCTGTGTAACCACACATTGTTGTACCAGCAGTCACTGCAACCTGTTCACTGCACCTGTGTAAACACACATTGTATTAGTCAAGTCAGTGCATACCTTTCACTTCATCCCCCCCCCCCCCCCCAATATGGACAAAACAAGAGGCAGAGCCAGAGGCAGGCCACCTGGCAGGTCTGTTTGAGGTCGCGCTGTCATGATTTCATGTGGCCCTCCACCAAAGAACAGTGTTCAGAAGAAGGCACGTGCCGTCAACCCCCAATATTGTCAGGACGTAGATGGCTATTTAACACAGAACACCTCATCTTCCTCAGCTTCCGCACGGAACCATGACATATCTTCCACCTCCTGCTCTGATTCTGGTACCCCACTTAACACTCTGTCGGCAGCCATCACCAAAGTGCCATCATCCCAGGGCTCAGCGGTGTGGACACCGCTGCCTAATTTTTCTGGCTGCACTGCGGCTGCAATAACAAAACAAAAGGCATGTGCATGTGTCAATTACCCTTTGTGATAGTACCTTGCCGCGGTGAAGGGGCTTGTGTATCACAATGAAGCAATGACCGCCAGCTATATGAGTGTGTTGGGGTTGGGGGGCACACCTGACCCAAGAAGATAGATAATAGGGTTGTTGCTTCATTGTGGACAGACCAAATTCGATCAGCTGGACAGGACACTCAGTCACTGTTGTTCTGTCATTAAGCTACCTCAGCCCGACCATATGGGCTTGAAAACCGCCATCGCCTGCACTCTCATAGGCAAATGCAGGGGGGGATTCCAGCTGCCCAGAATCCCCCCTCAGACCAGGGCCAGTGCAGTGTCTGGGGACAGGCACAAGTTGGGACACCAGAATATGTGCAGGCATCCGGCAGCTCACAGCACTGCCCCCTTTCTTTCTCTGCTATAGCTGACTTCGGATGTAGCAGCAGCATGTGTACAGAACATGGAACAGCAGTGTGTGTACAGAGCATGGAGCAGCAGCGTGTGTACAGAGCATGGAGCAGCAGCGTGTGTACAGAACATGGAACAGCAGTGTGTGTACAGAGCATGGAGCAGCTCTGGAGAACTTAACAGAGTCAGGTATGAGCTCAGCCACTTTCCCCTTCATTCCTAATGTCAGCTGTCCTCATTATTATCTGTATCCAAACTGCTGCTGATCGATCCCGTTGTCGGTTGGTCGGATGGGAAATTGTATTATGTGTACCCAGCATGATGTCCCACCATACTATTATACTGCCTTGTGTGTAGCTGAGGGAGACCTTTCAGGAGTCCCCCCCCCCCCTTGAAAATCCTTGGTTTGCCCATGACTCTCGCCATGGTGCGCACCAGTCCAGCACGGCCGTCACTACACAAACAGCTGTTTGCGGTGCGTTACACAGTGAGTTTAGTCTGTCAGTGTGA
Source organism: Hyperolius riggenbachi (assembly GCF_040937935.1). Taxonomy (NCBI): domain Eukaryota; kingdom Metazoa; phylum Chordata; class Amphibia; order Anura; family Hyperoliidae; genus Hyperolius; species Hyperolius riggenbachi. The sequence goes on along the minus strand of NC_090649.1, from coordinate 467,145,971 downwards.
AGCAGTACACTAGTTACACTACTTAATTGATGTATACACATGCAAGATGTTTTAAAGCACTTTAGGCCACCAATTTAGCAATAAAATTTGATTTCTGCCCTTAAACCCTGCTGTGCGTCAAATCTGGATTTTGGCGTGTATCCCACTCCGCCATGCCCCCCTCCAGGTGTTAGACCCTTTGAAACATCTTTTTCATCACTTTACTAGCCACAATTAGTGTTTGTAGTTTTGAAGGTTTGCCTGCCCATTGAAGTCTATGGCGGTTCGAAAGTTTGCATGAACTTTTTTTCGCGCGTTCGGGTTCGAGGTTCGTGAACTTGAAATCAGAGGTTCAAGACAACTCTACCTGCCTACTACTAACACTTCTGTTTTGTCAGACTTCAGCCTCAACCAGCTGGTGTTCATCCACTAGCCAGGCATTGATTGATGTTGATGGGTCTTGTGGCATGAAGGACAGATACAGTTGTGTGTCATCATCTGCATAGCAATGATATCCTAGCTAGGCCAAAGAGGAGAGAGAGGCCCAGTGCACACCTACAACCTCTAGCAGATAAGGCCCCATTCACACTTGAAAGCTCAAAACGCCGGCGATTACTGCTGGCGTTTTGTGGGAGTGATTTTTCCGTGATTTCACGCGGAAAAAAATCACTGGACACTGAAGCGATTTTTTCCCGTGATCGCGTTTAGCGCTTCTATAGCACTGAAACGTGACCGCCGGGAAATCGCCTAAAAATGGTTAACGCAAATCGCCCAAGTAAGAACGGGCCCATCGGTTTCCATTGCACTAGTTCTTTCAAAAGCACTAGCGCTTGAGCGTTTTTTCAGAAATCGCCCTGCAAGCGTTTTAAAAAAACGCTCCAGAACCACTCTGGTGTGCACCAGCCCAGAGATAAAGGAGGCCTCCTATCAACTTTTTCTGTGAAATGCCACAGTTCTTCTCCCTTTGGTGCTGCAGGATTGCACTTACTGTAATTGGACTTAAAGAGACTCCGTAACAAAAATTGCATCCTGTTTTTTATCATCCTGCAGGCTGCTAAGTTCTTCAGTGTTGTGGTTCTGTGATGCATCTCCCCCCTCCAGGCCCCTCTCTGCACACTGCCTGTGTGTGATTTAGATTAGTGCAGCTTCTCTCTGCTCTATTATCTTTCACAAGCTGGATAAATCCTCCTCTGAGCTGGCTGGGCTTTCACATACTGAGGAATTACATACAGGCAGAGCTGTCTGCACTCTGCAGGAAGAAACAGCCTGACACTTCAGTGGAAGATAGCTGCAGGGGGAAAGAAACACACAAATGATCTATTGAGATTCAAAAGGAAGGGTGTATACAGCCTGCTTGTGTATGGATGTATTTTCTATGTGTGGACATACTGTACCTCAACCTACTTCCTGTTTTGTTCTTTTTAAAACTGTTTTTAACTACTTTTAATGCGGCGAGGAGCGGCGAAATTGTGACAGAGGGTAATAGGAGATGTCCCCTAACGCACTGGTATGTTTACTTTTGTGCGATTTTAACAATACAGATTCTCTTTAAAGGACATCCGAGCTGATGTATCTGTCCTCCTCCTCCTCCTAAAAATAACTTTTATAGATCTCCCACAGATTTATTTTATATTTAAATCTAGTTTTTACGTTTTTAGTCTTTCATTGTCTCTGCTCAATGACAACAAAGTATTGAAGTATGTCAAAGCTCACATCTATGAATAATTGATCCTTTTTATCTCTTTCCTGCTCTCAGAAGTAATTTACTGACAGGAGAGTGTTTTATGGCTGTAATTACTTATCAGTGAGGGTTATGCTATAGTCTGACCCAGTCCAACCCAGGCAAAAACTGTCACTTGCATACCTTATGTTTAACTCTTTCAGGCAGAAAACAAAAAAAAGGAACATAGCCTAGTTATTTGTGTACTTGGCACTGTACATACACATGTCTATCTCATCCTGTCACATGTCACCTCAGTTGTCCTTTCATCTGAATGTAGAGACTGTGCAAAGTCATATTTTCATGGCATCCCCAAAAGTAGGCAAAAGCAACTGTCAATGGATATGTTTCTTTTCAAAGCCACACACAAAAAAAACTTAGGGTGAGCCAAAAGATAGGCCTAGTGCACACCAAAACCGCTAGCAGATCTGCAAAACGCTAGAGGTTTTTGAAGCAGATTTCAGAGCGATTCTAGGCATGTTTAGAGAGGTTTTCTAAACATACCTATCGGTTTTGGCTGCGTTTTTGTGTAGCAGATTACACAAATTGTTACAGTAAAGCTGTTACTGAACAGCTTCTGTAACAAAAACGCCTGGCAAACCGCTTTGCGTCTTTCTTATCTTCTTTTCCATTGAGAAACGCCTCAGACATCCAAAAAATGCTGCAGCCCCGGAGTTTGTGTTTCTGGAACAAACTAGCCACTCTGGTGTGCACAATCCCATTCACTTTTATTAGCCAAGTGGTTCTACCCCCTGCAAGCGTGTTAAAAAACGCTGCAGAACCGCTCCGGTGTGCACCAGGCCATAGCGATGATTCTGTTAGTTATAGCGAAAGTCTTGTTTACATTATTTTATACAGTACAATACTTGGTATTACATTTTTTTCTGGAACTGTTTTTGGATTGTAGAACAAATCAACTGTGTTTCCATTCATTCTTATGGGAAAATTTGATTTGATATTAGAGTGCTTTGGATTACAAGCATGTTTCCGGAACAAATTATGCTCGCAAACCAAGGTTCCACTTAGAGTTGGGCCGAACGGTTCGCCTGCGAACGGTTCCATGCGAACTTCAGTGGTTCGCGTTCGCGTCCCGCAGGCGAACCTTTGCGGAAGTTCGGTTCGCCCCATAATGCACATGGAGGGTCAACTTTGACCCTCTACATCACAGTCAGCAGGCCCAGTGTAGCCAATTAGGCTACACTAGCCCCTGGAGCCCCACCCCCCCTTATATAAGGCAGGCAGCGGCGGCCATTACGGTCACTCGTGTGCTGCCTGCGTTAGTGAGAGTAGGGCGAGCTGCTGCAGACTGTCTCTCAGGGAAAGATTAGTTAGGCTTAACTTGTTCCTGTCTGGCTGCATACCTGTTCTGTGAACCCACCACTGCATACCTGTGCTGTGAACCCACCACTGCATACCTGTGCTGTGAACCCACCACTGCATACCTGTGCTGTGAACCCACCACTGCATACCTGTGCTGTGAACCCACCACTGCATACCTGTGCTGTGAACCCACCACTGCATACCTGTGCTGTGAACCCACCACTGCATACCTGTTCAGTGAACCTGCCACTGCATACCTGTTCTGTTCAGTGGACCCGCCACTGTATACCTGTTCATTGAACCCACCACTGCATACCTGTGCTGTGAACCCACCACTGCATACCTGTTCAGTGCACCTGCCACTGCATACCTGTTCTGTTCAGTGGACCCGCCACTGTATACCTGTTCATTGAACCCACCACTGCATACCTGTGCTGTGAACCCACCACTGCATACCTGTTCTGTGAACCCACCACTGCATACCTGTTCAGTGAACCCGCCACTGCATACCTGTTCTGTTCAGTGGACCCGCCACTGTATACCTGTTCAGTGAACCCGCCACTGCATACCTGTTCTGTTCAGTGGACCCGCCACTGTATACCTGTTCAGTGAACCCACCACTGCATACCTGTGCTGTGAACCCACCACTGCATACCTGTTCTGTGAACCCACCACTGCATACCTGTTCAGTGAACCCGCCACTGCATACCTGGTAGATCACATGATTAAGGCCGGAAGCGGCCGATACGCGTGGTGAGGAGGCCCACGCTGCGACATAGCACATGCCAGACTATCCTCCCCGCAGAAGCCTCCATGGTAGACCGGCGCCGGACAGATTGTGGGGCTGTTTACAAGAGGGGATGAGAGACTGACCAGATTACGGCTGTGAGCTAATGCTGGCATACACACACCAGGAAACCACAACCTGGGGAGACCACACAGGCAGCACTATCCCTGGGACTGTATATGGGATGAAGGCTGTATGAATGCTCTGCAAGGGAACAGAACCTGATGGCTGAAAATCGTATGATGGAGTGGTGAGAGCCTCTGTTGAGGCAGACAGCTTTATTGCGAATTGTAATAACTGCTATACTGTTGCGGAACAAGGAATGCAATAGAAGCGTGTATTGATATCATTAATATGACTAACTGCAGACAGCTTTGCTACTAACACTAATGACTGCTATACTGCTGCTGAACAGGAATTGCAATAGAAGCGGACTTTTTGAAATTACCATCATGAATGAGAGCCATAGTACTATCGAACAGGAACTGTAATAGAAGTGTAACTTATACCCCTTTAGAGCTGCAAGACCAAATCCCCACTCAGCTGGGGGAAACCCAGGTTTCTAGTTGGGAGAAGTGCAATAGTATATAGAATAGGACTGTGCGTGATGGGATCCCGTGTGTGATAGAGGTGTGTTGGTGCTGAGTGCATGTGCCCAGCCGGCTGTGCTATAGATCAATAGCAGCGTGTTTTATGATTTTAATTGATACACGAAGTGACATGCAGAGTGTGCTATACCATTATTAATAAAGTTTTGTAAAAGTGACATTGAAGCAGAGGTGGAACTATTTTCTTTGGCCACTGCATACCTGTTCTGTTCAGTGGACCCGCCACTGTATACCTGTTCAGTGAACCCGCCACTGTATACCTGTTCAGTGAACCCGCCACTGCATACCTGTTGTGTTCAGTGAACCTGCCACTGCATACCTGTTCTGTGAACCCGCCACTGTATACCTGTTCTGTTTAGTGAACCCACCACTGTATACCTGTTCTGTTTAGTGAACCCGCCACTGTATACCTGTTCTGTTTAGTGAACCCGCCACTGCATACCTGTTCTGTTCAGTGGACCCGCCACTGTATACCTGTTCAGTGAACCCGCCACTGCATACCTGTTGTGTTCAGTGAACCTGCCACTGCATACCTGTTCTGTGAACCCGCCACTGTATACCTGTTCTGTTTAGTGAACCCGCCACTGTATACCTGTTCTGTTTAGTGAACCCGCCACTGCATACCTGTTCTGTTCAGTGGACCCGCCACTGTATACCTGTTCAGTGAACCCGCCACTGCATACCTGTTGTGTTCAGTGAACCTGCCACTGCATACCTGTTCTGTGAACCCGCCACTGTATACCTGTTCTGTTTAGTGAACCCACCGCATCAGTGCGCATACCTGTGCAGTTAAGTGAACCCACCTACCTACGTGAGTGCACGCAGTGTGATATACCACTCCGTGCATACCCGATATGGACAAAACAGGTAGAGGAAGAGGTAGTGCCAGAGCCAGAGGAAGGCCACCCGGCAGGTCTGCGCGAGGTCGTGTAAATGTAATTTCGTGTGGACCTGGCCCACAGTACAGTGCTCGGAAGAAGGCACGTCCCATCACCTCCCAAGATTGTCAGGACGTGGTTGAGTATTTAGCGACACAGAACACCTCATCTTGCTCAGCCACCAGCGCTACTACTAGCACCACTTCCGCTGCATTTGACACTTCGCAAGAATTATTTAGTGTTGAAATCACTGATGCACAGCCATTGTTGTTACAGCCAGATGAATTTTCACCAGCTAATATGTCTGAGTTACGCGGCAACACTATGGATGTAACGTGTCAGGAGGATGAAGGACCTACTGATGGTGCAAGTTTGGATTTGTCTGAGGCAAGCGAAGCTGGGCAGGATGACTACGATGATGACGGTAATAGGGATCCTCTGTATGTTCCCAATAGAGGAGATGAAGAGGGGGACAGTTCAGAGGGGGAGTCAGAGAGTAGTAGGAGGAGAGAAGTTGCTGAAAGAAGCTGGGGCAGCTCTTCGTCAGAAACAGCTGGTGGCAGAGTCCGGCACCATGTATCGCCACCTATGTACAGCCAGCCAACTTGCCCTTCAGCATCAGCTGCTGAGGTCCCCATAGTGCCCACATCCCAGGGTGGCTCAGGGGTGTGGAAATTTTTTAATGTGTGTGCCTCAGATCGGACCAAAGCCATCTGTTCGCTCTGCCAACAAAAATTGAGCCGTGGAAAGGCCAACACTCACGTAGGGACAAGTGCCTTACGAAGGCACCTGGAGAAAAGGCACAAACAGCAATGGGATGGCCACCTGAGCAAAAGCAGCAGCAGCACACAAAAGCAAAGCCACCCTCCTTCTCCTCTTCCTCCTCCATCAGGTGCATTATCTGCTTCTGCCGCTTTCTCCCTTCCACCTTCACATGCACCCTCCTCCACTCCGCCTCTGCCCTTGAGCGGTTCCTGCTCCTCTGCCCACAGCAGCAGTCAGGTGTCCGTGAAGGAAATGTTTGAGCGGAAGAAGCCAATTTCGGCCAGTCACCCCCTTGCCCGGCGTCTGACAGCTGGCGTGGCGGAACTGTTAGCTCGGCAGCTGTTACCATACCGGCTGGTGGACTCTGAGGCCTTCCGTAAATTTGTGGCCATCGGAACACCGCAGTGGAAGATGCCAGGCCGCACTTATTTTTCGAGAAAGGCCATACCCCAGCTGCACCGTGAAGTTAAGAGGCAAGTGGTGTCATCTCTTGCGAAGAGCGTTGGGTCAAGGGTACACCTGACCACGGATGCCTGGTCTGCCAAGCACGGGCAGGGCCGCTACATTACCTACACAGCCCATTGGGTGAACCTGGTGGTGAACGATGGCAAGCAGGGCGCAGCGGACCAAATTGTGACACCTCCACGGCTTGCAGGCAGGCCTCCTGCCACCTCCTCTCCTCCTGCTACATGCTCTTCGCTGTCCTCCTCCTCCTTGGCTGAGTGGCAGTTCTCCTCTCCAGCTACACAGCCCCAGCTCCGCAGGGCCTATGCTGCATGCCAGGTACGACGCTGTCACGCCATCTTAGACATGTCTTGTCTCAAAGCGGAGAGTCACACTGGAGCAGCTCTCCTGGCTGCTCTTAACAAACAGGTGGATGAGTGGCTGACCCCGCACCACCTGGAGATAGGCAACGTGGTGTGCGACAACGGCAGCAATCTGCTTGCCGCTTTGCATATGGGGAAGCTGACACACATACCCTGCATGGCACATGTCATGAATCTAGTGGTTCAAAGATTTGTGGCAAAGTACCCTGGCTTAGCGAATGTCCTGAAGCAGGCCAGGAAGTTCTGTGGGCATTTGAGGCGGTCTTACACAGCCATGGCACGCTTTGCGGAAATTCAGCGCAAAAACAACATGCCGGTGAGACGCCTCATTTGCGATAGCCCGACTCGCTGGAACTCGACCCTGCTCATGTTCTCCCACCTGCTAGAACAGAAGAAAGCCGTGACCCACTACCTCTACAACTACAGTAGAATGAAACAGTCTGGGAAGATGGGGATGTTCTGGCCCGACAACTGGACACTGATGGAAAATGCATGCAGGCTCATGCGGCCGTTTGAGGAGGTGACCAACCTGGTGAGCCGCAGTGAGGGCACCATCAGCGACTTAATTCCCTACGCTTACTTCTTGGAGCGTGCTGTGCGTAGAGTGGCGGATGAAGCTGTGAATGAGCGTGACCAGGAACCGTTACGGCAGGAACAGGCATGGGACCAATTTTCATCAGACCCAGCTGTTTCCTCAACACCTGCGGCAGCACAGAGGGGGGAGGAGGAGGAAGAAGAGAAGTCGTGTGCAGAAGACGAGTCAGACTCAGAGGATGATGAGCAAGGTGTTTCTTTGGGGGAGGAGGAGGAGGAGGGGACAGCGGCAGGAGAACAACCTCAGCAGGCATCGCAAGGGGCTTGTGCTGCTCAACCTTCCCGTGGTATTGTTCGCGGCTGGGGGGAGGAGGTTGACTTACCTGACGTCACTGAGGAAGAGCAAGAGGAGATGGAGGGTACTGGATCCGACTTTGTGCAGATGTCGTCTTTTATGCTGTCCTGCCTGTTGAGGGACCCCCGTATAAAAAACCTCAAGGGGAATGAGCTGTACTGGGTGGCCACACTACTAGACCCTCGGTACAGGCACAAAGTGGCGGACCTGTTACCAACTCACCGGAAGGTGGAAAGGATGCAGCACATGCAGAACCAGCTGTCAACTATGCTTTACAATGCCTTTAAGGGTGATGTGACGGCACAACGCCAGCAAGGTACCACTGCCACTAATCCTCCTCCCGTGTCCACGCAGTCAAAGACAGGACGCTCCAGCGATCTCATGGTGATGTCGGACATGCGGACGTTCTTTAGTCCAACGCCTCGCTGTAGCCCTTCCGGATCCACCCTCCACCAACGCCTGGAACGGCAGGTAGCCGACTACCTGGCCTTAAGTGTGGATGTAGACACTGCTGTGAACAGCGATGAGGAACCCTTGAACTACTGGGTGCGCAGGCTTGACCTGTGGCCAGAACTGTCCCAATTTGCCATCCAACTTCTCTCCTGCCCTGCCGCAAGCGTCCTGTCAGAAAGGACCTTCAGCGCAGCTGGAGGCATTGTCACAGAGAAGAGAAGTCGCCTAAGTCACAAAAGTGTTAAGTACCTCACCTTTATCAAAATGAATGAGGCATGGATCCCGGAGGGCTGCTGCCCGCCCCAAGACTAAGTCAGTCCCCGCACACACAGCATCTCTGCCTGCACGCCGTGTGACTGGCTGCCTGGCCTGCCCCAAGAAGACTAAGTCGCTCCCAGTCCCTCCACACAGCATGTCTGCCTGCAGACCGCTTGACTACCTTCTCCGCCACCACCAACAGGGTCCGGGACTCCAGGCGGATTGCTGAATTTTTTAGGCCGCTGCTAGCAGCGGCCGCTGTAATAATTTTTCTGGTGCGTGTACATGACTGCCTAATTTTTCTGGCTGCACTGCGGGCAGCTGCAACAACAAAAGAAAAGGCATGTACATGCGCCCATTCCCCTTCGTGATCATTACCTTGCCGTGGTGAAGGGGCTTGCGTATCACAATGAAGCAATGACCGGCGCCTAGATGAGTGTCTCGGGGGGCACACCCACGATAATAAGGTCGTTGCCTCATTGTGGTCAGACCAAATTTGATCAGCTGGACAGTCACTGTTCTGTCATTCAGCTACATCAGCCAGGCGACCATATGGGCTGTAAAGCCACCAAAACCTGCACTCTCGCCATGGTGCGCACCAGTCCAGCACGGCCGTCACTACACAAACAGCTGTTTGCGGTGCGTTACACGATGAGTTTGGTGTGTCAGTGTGAAGCAGTACCTTAATTACACTACCTGATTGATGTATACACATGCAAGATGTTTGAAAGCACTTTAGGCCTGTCATTTAGCATTCAATGTGATTTCTGCCCTTAAAACGCTGCTTTGCGTCAAATCCAGATTTTTCCCGGGGACTTTTGGCATGTATCCCACTCCGCCATGCCCCCCTCCAGGTGTTAGACCCCTTGAAACATCTTTTCCATCACTTTTGTGGCCAGCATAATTATTTTTTTTTTCAAAGTTCGCATCCCCATTGAAGTCTATTGCGGTTCGCGAACTTTAACGCGAACCGAACCTTCCGCGGAAGTTCGCGAACCAGGTTCGCGAACCTAAAATCGGAGGTTCGGCCCAACTTTAGTTCCACTGTACCACCACAGCGAAAATCTTTACGTATTGTGACCCCTGTATGTGTGCCTCTATAGTATCATTAGAACAAAAGCCTCAGTATCCTTTGTATCAGGCTAGGTGCACACATAGCAGAAACGCTAGCGTTGCGTTTTATGCACCAATGTTACTCAATGGGCCGCATTAAAAAAACCGCATGGGTATGCATTTGTACTTTGGCGTTTTTAAAATGGCTAGTTTTGTTGCATATTATCCTATTTTAGTTCCTGGACGTAGAAACTACACGCGCTCCCGGCCCGCGGTTCGTTAGCCAGGCAATCAGTGAATCGGGCTATGGTGCCCGATCACTGATTCCTCTCCCCCGCTGAAAAAGCGACAGCTTCTCTCGGAAGCTGCGCTTTTTCTGGCTGTAGCGTCCCCCATGCGTCTCTCTAAGCGTATGTTACGCTTAGAGTGAAGTCATGTAAACAAACTCATGGCCGCCATCTTGTGGCCAAAAAGTAAAACTACAACTAAAAGTAAAAAAAATAAAACTCAAACACACATTTACATTATAAATCTATTGTTTACATCCCACCCTCCCAAAACTACCCAAATAAAATGTTTAATATAAAAAAACAAAAAACCTTACAATAAAAAAAACATGTAAATATTTACCTAAGGGTCTAAACTTTTTAAATATCAATGTAAAGATGAAATATTTCTATATTTTTTTTTATTTTAAACTTGTAAATAGTGATAGATGCAAAACGGAAAAAATGCACCTTTATTTCCAAATAAAGTATTGTCGACATACAATGTGATAGGGACATAATTTTAATGGTGTAATAACCGGGACATATGGGCAAATACAATACGTGAGTTTTAATTATGGAGGCATGTATTATTTTAAAACTATAATGGCTGAAAACTGAGAAATAATGAATTTTTTTCCATTTTTTTCTTATTCTTCCTGTTAAAATGCATTTACAGTAAAGTGGCTCTTAGCAAAATGTACCCCCCAAAGAAAGCCTAATTGGTGGCGGAAAAAACAAGATATAGATCAGTTCATTGTGATAAGTACTGATAAAGTTATAGGCTAATGAATGGGAGGTGAACATTTCTCAAGTGAAAACGAAGGAACGCGAATGGGTTATGCATGAACGCATCAAAACAGCACATAATGAGAGTCAATGGAAACACTTTTTGTATGAGTTTTTGATGTGTGGTTTTTTTTATGCGGTTTTAAAAAAAAAAAAGATTTCTGATGTACTTCCACTTCCTGTTGTCTTCGTAGTGATTTGCATAAATGTAAATATAAAAATACATTAAAACGCATGCAAGACGCTTAAAAAAAGCATCTGCGTAAAAAACCGCAAACGCACCAAAAACGCACAACAAACGCACACAACATTAACATAAACCACAACATAAAATGCAGCCTTTCACGTTATGTTATGTGTGCACTCAGGAAATGCTCAGAAATGTTGCTTTTCATGTTCTGATGGCAGAAAAAAGGGATGGGAGTTTCTGATCCCATTTCTTATAATCCCAAGAGAGTACAGATGCCAGGCATGCAAAGAACAGCAATCTGAGCGTCATCATGGCTCAAAATTCCCAGCTGTCTACACAACTAAAATGGAAAGATATCCAGAATAAGAGTTGGGCCGAATGGTTCGCCTGCGAACGGTTCCATGCAAACTTCCGTGGTTCGCGTTCGTGTCCCGCAGGCGAACTTTTGCGGAAGTTCGGTTCGCCCCATAATGCACCATGAGGGTCAACTTTGACCCTCTACATCACAGTCAGCAGGCCCAGTGTAGCCAATTAGGCTACACTAGCCCCTGGAGCCCCACCCCCCTTATATAAGGCAGGCAGCGGCGGCCATTACGGTCACTCGTGTGCCACTGCCTGCCTGCATTAGTGAGAGTAGGGCGAGCTGCTGCACTGTCTCTCATAGGGAAAGATTAGTTAGGCTTAGCTTGTCCCTGGCTGCATACCTGTTCTGTGAACCCACCACTGCATACCTGTACTGTGAACCCACCACTGCATACCTGTTCTGTGAACCCACCACTGCATACCTGTTCTGTGAACCCACCACTGCATACCTGTACTGTGAACCCACCACTGCATACCTGTTCTGTGAACCCACCACTGCATACCTGTTCAGTGAACCTGCCACTGCATACCTGTTCTGTGAACCCACCACTGCATACCTGTTCTGTGAACCCACCACTGCATACCTGTTCAGTGAACCTGCCACTGCATACCTGTTCTGTTCAGTGAACCCGCCACTGTATACCTGTTCTGTTCAGTGAACCCGCCACTGCATACCTGTTCTGTTCAGTGAACCCGCCACTGTATACCTGTTCTGTGCAGTGAACTCGCCACTGTATACCTGTTCTGTTCAGTGAACCCGCCACTGCATACCTGTTCTGTTCAGTGAACCCGCCACTGTATACCTGTTCTGTTCAGTGAACCCGCCACTGCATACCTGTTCTGTTCAGTGAACCCGCCACTGCATACCTGTTCTGTTCAGTGAACCCGCCACTGTATACCTGTTCTGTTCAGTGAACCCGCCACTGCATACCTGTTCTGTTCAGTGAACCCGCCACTGTATACCTGTTCTGTTCAGTGAACCCGCCACTGCATACCTGTTCTGTTCAGTGAACCCGCCACTGTATACCTGTTCTGTTCAGTGAACAGTTTGGTGTGTCAGTGTGAAGCAGTACCTTAATTACACTACCTGATTGATGTTTTAAAGCACTTTAGGCCAATCATTTTGCATTCAATATGATTTCTGCCCTTAAAACGCTGCTTTGCGTCAAATCCAGATTTTTCCCGGGGACTTTTGGCGTGTATCCCACTCCGCCATGCCCCCCTCCAGGTGTTAGACCCCTTGAAACATCTTTTCCATCACTTTTGTGGCCAGCATAAAATTTTTTTTTTCAAAGTTCGCATCCCCATTGAAGTCTATTGCGGTTCGCGAACTTTAACGCGAACCGAACCTTCCGCGAAAGTTCGCGAACCCGGTTCGCGAACCTAAAATCGGAGGTTCGGCCCAACTCTATCCAGAATATCATTAACACATGAAATTACTTGTGAAGGACTAATATAATAAGTGTTGTTAATAGTAATGTTTTAACGATAATGGATAGTTATTTAAAAATGGGCGAAAACTAATTTTTTATTACCCATACAGCTATTTTATTTGCTTTTGTGTACAAGTAATATTGTCTGTTTATAAATTACAATTTCCCAAAGTACAGTTTATCCACTCTGAAAGCTGCCTTGCATTTTATTGCATAGCTGCTGTATTTATGTATTAAAATTGATCTAGTGATCACTTCTCAGTTGCACACATACAAGCTCAGTTTTTGCACTTTGCTAATGTTTACTAAATGTATCTGGCAAAGGAATGTAAACAAAAGATAATGTTATCACCTCTTTGGATACTGCCAGAAGCTTTCCACTGTAGCAAGGACCTTTCCACTGAAAAACAAGGTGCTGTGTTTAACTGTTTGAATGCTGTTCTGCTACTTTTTTGTGGTAGTAGATTTTATGCTGCAAATAATCTTTTAGAGCAAAGAGGAAAGGCTGAGTTTCATATCACTTTAAAATTAAACTTTTATGCTGGAATACATTTGTATAACAGCACCATCTGGTGTAAGTTTAGGGAATGGCGTAATCATGTTCCTAAGACTATAAGGGCCCATTCACACTTGAGCGGTTTGCCGGCGATTCTGGCAAAATGCTCAAACGCTAGCGCTTTTGAAAGCGCTAGTGTAATAAAATCCTATGGGGCCGTTCTTACTTTGGCGATTTGCGCAAATCGCCCAAAATCGCGAAATGCAAACACATGGTCTACACCATTTTCCAGCGATTTCCCGGCGATTGCGTTTCAATGCTACAGAAGCGCTAAACGCGATCGCAGAAAAATCGTCAGTGTTTTGCGCTTTCAAGTGTGAATGAGCCCTTAGGGTTGCGTTCTTGGTGATGGTCAGTGAGATGCTAATAAATCCAAGTTGATCCAAATTTTATGCTAATGGATGCAGCTTGTAAATGTTCTGAGGCCCCATTCACACTTAAAAATGCAACACGCCGGAGATTTTTGCCGGCGTTTTGCAAGAGTGATTTTTCCGCGATTTCATGTGGAAAAATCAGTGAACACTGCAGCGATTTTGCCGCAATCACGTTTAGCGCTTCTATAGCACTGAACGCGATCGCCGGGAAATTGCCTGAAAATGATGCAGGTGATGCGTTTGCGTTTTTGCCCGGTTTTGGGCGATTTGCAGCGATTAGTGCAAATCGCCCAAGTAAGAACGGGCCCATAGGGTTTAATTACGCTAGCGCTTTTAAAAGCGCTAGCGTTTGAGCGTTTTGCCGAAATCACGGCAAAACGCTCTAGTGTGAATGGGGCCTAATGGAATGCTGCAGTATAAGATTTGCATATTTTAGCATCCCATTGACCATCTCTCTTGTACACCAGGCATGAAAATCTCAAAGGCCCTAACTGAAGGTGGCCACTAACGGTCCAATTTCTAGTGAAAAATCATTCAAATGATCAGAAATTCTGATCTGATTGGTTGTAAATCACCTCCATTGATGGGCACAATCAATTACAAATGATTGGATTTTGATCAAACCAAAATTTGGATTTTATTGTTGGTTGTGATAGATGGGAAGCGAAGGTTCGTTTGTTGATGGTATCTGATCGCTCGAGCGATTTCTCCCTAGAAATTGGATCATTAGTGGCCACCTATAGATAGGTGGCACAAATGAGAGACAGGTCATATTGACGCCCGCTCTGCATCGGATTTGGCCGCTGCTATAAGGCGTTACGACTACAGTGTCACAGCCTCATTTACAATAAAATCACTGTAATTCAGCTGCCGGCAATAGCCAGACCCCAAATGATGAAGTCAAAGAAAAAATAAGGTAATCATTAGAGGAATATATTAGTTGCATTTTCCTCCATGATTACTTAGAGCAGGGAGAGCCGTCTTTAGGCTTTTCCCTGCGCCCAAATTAGCATATGCCCTATTCATATGTAAGCCACAATTGTACCGTACATGTAAAGCTAGGTACACACACGCAAGAATTGAGGACTGATGCTATACAGACACATCGTAAGCCTTCAGGCTAACAATGCATGCTGTTGCTATGAAGCAGGGGGGAGAGCCGATGATCTTCAAACGACAGAGCAAATTCCCACAGGTGGGGGGGAACGGAAATAACATTACAATCGTCCCTGCTTGGGCATCAGGAGGTCATTTGAGGATCCAGCATGATCCTTAAAGGGACCCTGAGGAGTGGCCCCGGCACGTCATCACGCTTGTCAATGTAAGAATCCTGCGCATGCATTCTCTGAAGACTGAACCGCGCATGCGCAGGACTCTTACAGTGACCGGCGCGATGCCGTGCAAGGTGCGTGCGACTCCATCCAAAGTCGTGGATTGCTGGAGCCGCCAGTTGGACCACAAAATAGAGGAAGAGGATGCTGGCGGACCATGCAGGCTACGGGGGGAAGCCCCAAGTAAGTCCCGATTTTGATTTTAGGCCACTGCTCAGTGTCCCTTTAATGACCCACGATGTTTGAGTAGGATCGATTGGGAGCCGCTGAAAAGCTCATTGTCCAATATTTCAGTTATCCCATATTCACAGTTGGGACGGTGCGTTTGATGCGACGTTAAGGTCACATAACGTGCCCCTAATGCAACGCATTGAAAGACTATAACTTGGACGTTATAGTACATTCTTTAGCCCTGCGTTTGGTGCGCCGTTTTCGTCGCACAGTGATGGAACAAAAACGGCGCATGCGTTACATAAAAAAAAAACACTACTGAGCATGTGCAACACACACAACGCAGCAGATTTATTGCTAAATGCACAGCATGCAGCACTTTCTAAATATTGATACACGGTTTACACAACGCAACGTGTGCACTGTGAGTGTCGCACAGACTTAATATTGCTGTGCGTTAGTCCACGTTAAAACATTTTCTAACGTGCAACTTTAATGTCACACTGTGAAAGAGGCCTTAAGGTAGTCTGAACCAAGTAAAATGAAAACACATGATGCACCTGCAAATAAATATTACATACTTACCTGGCCATCAGTTCCTCTCAGAAGCTCACCATTTTCTTCTTACAACGATCCCCTCCAGTTCTGAAATATATCAGTTTCTGTCAGTTATATATTATTATTATTATTATTATTTAGTATTTATATAGCGCCGACATATTACGCAGCGCTGTACAGTATATATATATATATATCTTGTCACTAACTGTCCCTCAAAGGAGCTCACAATCTAATCCCTACCATTGCCATATGTCTATATTGTGTAGTGTAAGTACTGTAATCTAGGGCCAATTTTTACGGGGAGCCAATTAACTTATCTGTATGTTTTTGGAATGTGGGAGGAAACCGGAGTGCCCGGAGGAAACCCACGCAGACACGGAGAGAACATACAAACTCTTTGCAGATAGTGCCCTGGCTGGGATTCGAACCAGGGACCCAGCGCTGCAAGGTGAGAGAGCTAACCACTACGCCACTGTGCTGCCCACTATATAACTATATATAACTATATATCAGTTGCTGTCAGTTACAACTGAAAGGACAACTGATGTGCAAGGTAATGTCCATGTTTCCCTATGGCTCAAGTAGGCGATAATACATTTTAACAGTGTGCTTACCCAGAAGCTGTTACGGGGTCATCGCCATTTTTAAAATGAAGGACAGAGAATTCCATTGATCACAGTGGACAAAGAGGACACAGGAGAGGAAAAAGAGATTGAAAAGTAGACTACACTGGAGGTAAGTATGTCCTGTGTATGTTTATTCTGACTTTTAATTTTCATTTCAGGTTTGCTTTAACCTCCTTGCCGCTTATCCCGAGCTCAGCTCGGGGTAACCTGCGCAGGAGGATTTCTCAGGACCCGCTGGGCCGATTTGCATAATTTTTTTTTGTTACATGCAGCTAGCACTTTGCTAGCTGCTTTTAACATCCGAGCGCCCCCGCCCGCCGCCGATCCGCCGCTATCTGCCGCGCCGCCCCCCCCTCCAGACCCCTTGCGCAGCCTGGCCAATCAGTGCCAGGCAGCGCTGAGGGGTGGATCAGGATTCCCTCTGACGTCTCGACGTCCATGACGTCGGTGACGTCATCCCGCCCCGTCGCCATGGCGACTGGGGAAGCCCAGCAAGAAATCCCGTTCTGAGCCAGAGGCGATGGGAGTGGGTGGGGGTATGCCACTGCTGAGCGGCTATCATGTAGCGAGCCCTGGGCTCGCTACATGATTAAAAAAAAAATTTTTTAAAAAGTGCTGCGCTGCCCCCTTGCCGGCGGGAATTAGACTGGCAAGGGGGTTAAGAGTGCATGCATGTGTCCTGTGCTGACTTCACAGTGAAAATCCAACTGTGATGTAAAAGCCATCAGTTACCAGCATCCTATAGGCACTGACAGGCAGCCTGGCGTACTGACCATGCGCGTGCGTTTGTGTGCCTATATGCCTGTTGGCTGAGGTCACGGCTGTGCCAGTTGCTTCATCCACTCACCGATGAGGAATTCTAACACCTGCTGCTGTGTTCATATCTGCAGCAGTTGCCTATAGCGATAGCACCATAAACCTTTCATTAACATAAAATCTTAATCATTACAGAGCAGCCTGTCCTAGCAGCCGTCCCCCTGTAATCCCCGGCCTCATCCAGCTGCCTCTTAATTAAAGCGGGAGGATGAGACGACTCTACATTTCCAGGATTAAACTTCCAAGTCTTCGCAGAACTCGGCCTGCAGTGCAGATAATATGCGGCGCTCACAGAAAAATTCTGTATCCTATATTGCGGTGTGCGGGGGATTTCTAGTGTACATCACGGTTGTGTTCTAAAGCTAGCCGCACACTCAGGGGCGTAACTAGAAGTCACCTGGCCCCCCTTCAAGAATTTGGATGCCCCCTGTGCCTGCTCAGGGCCGTTTTTTTTGGGGAGGGGGCAGGAGGGGTCGCAGCATGAGGGGAAAGCATTGCACATTGGCAGGGAAGGGGGACAGTCCCCCCTGCTTCACCTTGGGCTCTCCCCTGAGCGCTCCCCCTCCAGCATTAATCAGTGGTAGGAGCAGCAGCGGCAGGCAGACACATACCTCCATCCACCGCAGAGGTCTCCGATCTGTAAGTGCTTCACACTACTTCCTGTTTAAACAGGAAGTAGCGTGAAGCACTTACAGATCGGAGACCTTCACGGTGAATGGTGGTACGCATACTTCCCAACTTTTTGATATGAGAAAGAGGGACACTTAAGCCACACCCCTGTCATGCCCCTAATCACGCCCCATCACACCCCTAGTCATGCATACCATAAAGATTTCATAAGAAAAATATGTTGTTTTATAATCCAAACCACACTGGTCCTTTCTATTCTGGTTCATTTTCCTTCATATTAACATTTTAAAATTAGTAATATATCAATAAAAAGGATGGGAAGTTTAGAGTCAATCAAACACATTTTTAGTAAAGAAATATATATATTTACATAGAAAGAGGTACAAAGTCCTGAAAGAGGGACAAATGAGGAGGACAGAGGGACAGTGCTCCCAAAAGCTATGGGTATGTATTGCTGCTGCTGCCGCTGCTACCAGTGATAGATGCTGGAGGGGAGCGCGTTGAGGGGAGAGCCCGAGGTGAGGGGGGACTGTCCAGTGGCGTAGCTAAGGAGCTGTGGGCCCCGATGCAAGTTTTACAATGGGGCCCCCCAAGCACTCTATACATAACAATTTATACGGCGCACCAAAATCTGCCAATGGCAACTACAGTGTCAGAGGTGCAAGAAGGGGATGGGAAATAGCTTGTTACTGATTATCACTGTTCAAAGCCTCTACAGAAGTCATTATTATGCGCATAGGACCAATAGAGAGCTAATTCTGTAGTTAAGGGAGGGCCCTTCGGGGCCCCTCTGGCCCAAGGGCCCCGATGCGGTCGCTACCTCTGCACCCCCTATTGCTACGCCCCTGGGACTGTCCCCCCTCCCCACCGATGTGCAATGCTCTCCCCTCACGCTGCGACCCCTCCTGCCCCCCAAAACCGCCCTGAGCGGGCTCCAGAGGGGCCCTGGCCCCCCCAGCAGGTGCAGGGGCTGAATTCCCTATTGTTACGCCCCTGCGCACACTAATAGATTGGCATGACAGTAAAGCCTCATACGCACATACCAGGACTGCTGCCCAAGAAGTATCAGGACCTGTAGGGCGAAGCAGGAAAAAGGGGTGCAGGAGCTCTTTTAAGAAAAAAATGGCACTGCCATAGGAGCCTATAAGAAAAGCTGCATTTGCATCAAAGAAGGGGAAATTTGGGCACATGGCGGCGGCCACTATCATGCACCTCTGGGCGCCTAAATTTACCTTCTTTGCTTTTAGAATGGCTGCAATATGAAAAGGCGCCTGATTAGCGGCAAGACTGTAAAATATAGGTGCCCGATAGAATCGCAGGTACAGGGGGTTTGTGGAAAAGAAAATTGCGGCATTGCATAGCAGGCGCGGAGCCCAACGCCTTTTTTACCGGGAGCCTTTTTTTCATCTATGCCCTGTAGGTTAGTGTCCTGTTCAGATGAGATAGAGGGAAAGGAAGGCTGATGGTGGGCTGTACAATGGACTGTCATAGAGTGTGTTGGGTGAGTGTGACGCCTGTCCCCAGTCATCATACGATTGTCCTCACCATGGCCGGATTTCAGGCAAAGCCACAAAGGCTATGGCCTAGGGCACCAGGAAAGCAAGGGGCGGCCTGTGAACAGCAGTAGCAGTTAGCCTGCCAAACATTTGTCCTGCTTCACAGAGTTTGCACATAGAGGTGGGCGGCTACCAACAGCCGGATCTGGCACTCGGGGGATGAAAGGGCAGCGAACGGGCACTTACAGTGATCTCTGAGCTGCCCGTCACTCACCAAATGTGCCGCTTGCCAAGGAGCTTACAATCTAATCCCTGCCATCACTTCACTAACTGTCCTCAGAGGAGACTACAATCTATTCCCTGCCATGTTGGGGGTAGAGGGGGTGGGGGGAGTTAGGATGCTGTCGGTCCAGAGGCAGCTGGGGATAGTGGGCCTTGGGCTGTAAAAAGTACAAATGCGGCCCTGGTCCTCACACTGTATTGCTGGTAAAAAGTCTAGAAACGGTCCTGCCGGGGTGGGGCTCAGAAGGAGGCGGATGAGCTATCAGGCAGCATGTTCCCACTTGGCCAGATCACTCCTTTTACTGCTATCTCCTCCTCTCCACATTAGGACGTTTGTTGTGATGTTTCCCCAGCGCAGAAGTTGTGCAGAGGCTTTCACGCCTGAACGCCCCTCGCTCTTTTATTAAACACATTTGGCATTTGCGGCCGCGCTGACCTTTCAGAGACACCTATGTTGCTTCACAGTTAATAACAAATGAGGGGAAATATCAATAATTCACGTCACAAATTTTACACTCGCCGCATCATCTCAGACTCTTCGCTTTTTACACCCCGCCCCAAAGTTATTGGATTTCTGTCAACCCAAAGGGCACTGGAGTGCATTATTAATGACTAATGAAACTTTTTTATGCATTTTCCAAATACAAACAGCTTCTGTCACCAGGGGCATAGCAATAGACCCTGCAAGGGATGCAGCTGCAGGGTGGCCCAGAAGCTGGAGGGGGCCCCGTGGGGTGGAGAAAGTTTCTTTACACTGTCCTGAGAGACTGACAACCAAGGGCACGGGGAGAAAAAAACGTTCTGCTCTCTGCACAGTTGTTCTAATGACTGTATCTGCTCAGCCACTGATAACGATTCATGCAGTTTTGTAGACACAGACTTTCAGACAGTCCCTACTTAATGTGCAGCAGATCTTGTGTACAGCGCCCAACCCCCTGCCTCTCCAACCCCTCCCCACGTGCTCTGCACTGTGGTGATGCTGTAGCTGTCTGCAGAGCCAGTTCTGCTCCATCAGAGATGGACAGAGTGAGTGTAATAAGCTGAGGCTGAGAGCACACTTGTCTGTTGGTTTTCTGTATGCGAAACTGTCAGAACCATGGTCATGACTTCATGCCGAGGGAGGGGTTTCACCACAATATCAGCCATACAGACCCCCCTATTCAGAAAAAGGTAAAGACTTCTCATGGGAAAGGGCGTATCACCTACCAAGTGGGATGAAGTTCAATCCTTGGTTAAAGGTACAAAAAACATGATTGTGTGATTTGGGGCTGCTTAGATAGGTCCAGTAATACAAGGACAAGGTGATCATAAGAAAGGAGCACACGATCATGTAGAATACACTAGGGAAGGGAGGACCCTGCCAAAGGCTAACTATCTAAGGGGAGGGGAGGTGGACACACTAGGTAGGGCTGTAGTATGAGTATTCAGTAGAGAGTTACTTTTTGGTATAGGGTGGGTAGGCCAATCTTGAAGAGGTGGGTTTTGAGTAGTGTTGGGCGAACAGTGTTCGCCACTGTTCGGGTTCTGCAGAACATCACCCTGTTCGGGTGATGTTCGAGTTCGGCCGAACACCATCAGGTGTTCGGCCAAACCGTTCGGCCACATGGCCGAACTAAGAGCGCATGGCCGAACGTTCCCCGAACGTTCGGCTAGCGCTGTGATTGGCCGAACGGGTCACATGGTTCGGACCCGAACGCGCTCTGATTGGCCGAACGGTCACGTGGTTCGGGTAAATAAATACCCGAACCACGTCATATCTCCGCCATTTGTCTGTGGGTTTAGCTTTGGGTAGGCAGGCAGGGTAGTTCGCTCTCCAGCCACGCTAGCCAGGGTCCCCCCCAGTCATTGTGTGTCGCTGCTGGGAACAGTAGTACACCGCTCGCTCAGCCACACTATATATAGCATTGTTTACTGCCACTGTGTACCTCGCTCAGCCACACTATATATAGCATTGTGTTTACTGCCACTCTGTGTACACGGCTCAGCCAGACTATATAGCATTGTGTGTACTGCCACTGTGTACCTCGCTCAGCCACGCTATATATAGCATTGTGTTTACTGCCACTCTGTGTACACGGCTCAGCCAGACTATATAGCATTGTGTGTACTGCCACTCTGTGTACACGGCTCAGCCAGACTATATAGCATTGTGTGTACTGCCACTCTGTGTACACCGCTCAGCCAGACTATATAGCATTGTGTGTACTGCCACTCTGTGTACACCGCTCAGCCAGACTATATAGCATTGTGTGTACTGCCACTCTGTGTACACCGCTCAGCCAGACTATATAGCATTGCGTACTCTGCCAGTCAGTGTGTATATTGCTGGGATCAGCACCGCCAACCACTATATGAGCTCACCATGAGTTCCTCAGAGACCTCCGCTGTGAGCAGCACTCCCAACAACAGCAACAGCCAACGCCCCACGCAAGCTATAACATCCACCCCAGCAGCCAGTGGTCAGCAGCAGCCCTCCCCGGAGGAGAACGTTGTGTCCATCGGTCCGTCGCCAGAGCGATTAATGAGGGCTGCCATTGAGGAGATGATGGGGCCTGATGTGGAGGAGGAGGTCTGGCTCAGGCCAGCATCCCAAGTTAATGTTGAGGACGATGAGGGGTCTGTGTCTGGGGATGTTGGGGTGGCAGAGGTGGTGGGTGGGTCAGACTCAGGAGAAGAGTTGTATGATGAGGATGATGATCGGGACCATCTGTATGTGCCTCAGAGTCCGACCCCGGAAAACATGTTGTATCGTGTGTTTAGGTACTAAAATCTGCGTTCCCACTTCCCAGTACTGCCCGCAGTGCCCGGGTCCACGGATCCATATAATTTTTTGGGCAGCACTATCAAACTGTGGTACTATGAGTGAGTTGCCATGGTACTTCTGTGCTGCCTGTCACACTCACCGTCTGTCTGCAGATGGATTGTTCAACACAGCTACGCCATCTGACATGTAGTCCTGGACCTTGACCATCTTCTCCAGGCGATTGGTGTTGGAGGACGTGGAACTGCCAGATTGCTGTTCTGTGGGCTGCTGCATGAGTGTCAGAAAATGTTCCCACTCCAAGGACACTGCCAATACCATTCCCTTTTCGGCACTAGCAGCAGCTTGTGTTCTTTGCTGCCCTCCTCATCCTCCTGGGTTTGCTGAAGTCAGTCTGTCGGCGTACAACTGGCTAGAGAAGGAGGAGGATGTCAATCTCCTCTCTAAAGTCTCCATCCTCAAGGGCCTGCTGAAATTGTTCCATTTTTGACCTGTCTGACACTTTCTTCAATCAGTTTTTTAACATTGTGTTTGTATAAACTGGGTATAAACCCAGTAATTGGTGTTGTCCAGATTCCAGAATAATGAATAATAATGAATAGTGAATAATGCGCGGGCCGCGTTCAATGCAGTCTAGCATGAATTGAGCCATGTGTGCCAGAGAGTCCTGCCAGACTCCTCTGTCTTCATGTTCTTGTGAGCGTTGTGATTGTTGTGATGCACCATATTCGTCACCAGCATCACTTTCTTCCTCTTCTGCTGTCCACTCCCGCTAAATTGTGGAAGTCCAACGTGCACCGCTCTGTCCCTCGGCAGTGGGGGCATCCAATTCCTGCTCCAACTCCAGCTGTTCCTCGTCCTGTTCTTTGTCATAGCTGGGACCAGCGTTTCCTGAGGCAGGTTGCCTGATGTTGGTATCATCACGCTGATCGTTTTCATCTTCAGAATCCCCCACTTGCATCATGCCAGCGGTTTTCATCTTCAACATTGATTTCTTCAGTAAACACAGCAGTGGTATTGTAATGCTGACTGTAGAGTTGTCACTGCTCAGTCACGCAACGTGGATTGCTCAAAATTTTGGAGGACTTGGCAGAGATCCAACACGGTGGCCCAATCAGATCCACAGAAGCTTGGTAGCTAGCTGCTGGAATGCGCCTCGGCACTGCGCAAAAGCGTGCTAGCATGTGCAGCGTAGAATTCCAGCGCGTAGGGAGGGACATCACCCAGCGAGCGATGGTGCGCTAGATTAAAGCGCTCCTGCATCTCTTGGTGAGTCCTTCAGAAGCGGTACTGGACTTTTAACAATGTTTTTTTTTTTTTCCCTTCAACAGAAGATCTGCCACGTTGGAGTGAGGAGGACGCCGCCGACCCCGACACCAAGCTGAACCCCGGCGAACTCCAAGCAGACGATCTTCAGGAACCCTCAAGGCTTTGAGCAAGCTGAGGAGGATCAGCAGTCCCGACGAGACCTCTCCTCATATGCGACTGAGTGCAGTGGAGCTCCCCAGAACAACCTCTCAGTTGTCACTTTGTCACTGGTCACTTTGTCATTTTGTCACTTTGTCATTTTGTCACTTTGTCACTGGTCACTTTGTCACTTTTCACTTGGTCACTTGTCCAGATGATCTCGGTACACCTCCTGCGATTCAAATTCCTGCACACATTGCTCTGGGATTTGGGTGTGACGAATGATGCATCTAACTGGCCACC
Source organism: Hyperolius riggenbachi (assembly GCF_040937935.1). Classification (NCBI taxonomy): domain Eukaryota; kingdom Metazoa; phylum Chordata; class Amphibia; order Anura; family Hyperoliidae; genus Hyperolius; species Hyperolius riggenbachi. The sequence goes on along the minus strand of NC_090649.1, from coordinate 467,122,079 downwards.
GGAGGCAATTAAGGCCTTCAAAACATTGAAAGCAGCTTTCTGTTCCGCCCCCATTTTGCGTCATGTTGAGTTGTTGACGTCATGTTCATCCCCGACCTCGCCTTGCATTTCAGTGCGAGGTGCATTTTCCACAGAAAAAGGTTGTGAATCCGGGCACAACATTTGTGGCTGTTCCATTGACCTTTCACAGGTAGAAGATTGTGGGGGTGGGAATAGCTCCTCCGAATAGCCCATTGTGTCCTGAAAACTACTCATTGCATTGCTTTGCGCACACATTTTTTTGTCCTCATGCAAGGCCTGAGTTGCACCTGAAAGCGTGGCCTTCTCCTCCTGCGCCTCCTCCTGTTCCATCACGTCTGCTGCTGCTGGGTTAGCGTTGACGCCCGGTCCCTGTTTATTGAATCACTTATCTTTATTACATTTATGACTGCATGGCGGTAAAAAGCATGCTATCCGCACGCTTCTTGTCCTCACGCAAGGCCTGGGTTGTTGTGTCTCAAAAAGCATGGCCTTCTCCTCCTGCGCCTGCTCCTGTTCCATCACGTGTGCTGCTGCTGCTGGGTTAGCGTTACCGGTCCCTTTTCCTGGAACCTCTTCTCTGTATTACATTTATGACTGCATGGCGACAAAAAGCATGTTACCTGTGCAAAGAAACATGACATTTTCCACATTTAAAAGACAGTTTTTCCTTTGAAACTTTACAATCAATTTTCTCAAAAACTATAAGCTCTTTTTCAAATATTTTTTTTCCTCTTGTACCCACTCCCAAGGTGCACATACCCTGCTAATTTGGGGTATGTAGCATGTAAGGAAGCTTTACAAAGCACGAAAGTTCGGGTCCCTATTGACTTCCATTATGTTCGGAGTTCGGCGCGAACACCCGAACATCGCGGCGATGTTCGGCGAACGTTCGCGAACCCGAACATCTAGGTGTTCGCCCAACACTAGTTTTGAGGGCTTGCTTGAATGTGAAACAAGTCTGATGGGGGTGGAAGGGAGCTCCAGAGAATGGGGATGGTTTTTGACAAATCCTGCTGGCTTGCATGGGAGTGGGACATGTGTGGGCCAGTTAGGTCGTTGCAGGACCAGAGGGGGCTTTGGGCCTGGTGTATACTGGTGCCTGGTGTGAAGAAGCTCCGAGATGTAGATAGGGCAGGTTTAATGCACAGATTTATAGGCCTGGCATAGAATCTAGAACCTTATCCTGAATCAGATAGGGAGCCAGTGCAGGGATTTATAAAAGGGGAATGTGAATGCGGAGCGGTGAGAACAATGGATAGCTGTTTTTTGGGGAAGTATCAACATTGGTATGGGTCATCCAGAAAGTAACATCCATTTTAATTTAATGATTTAAGGGAACATTGTATTTATTTCATTTTAGACATACTGGCCCTTATTCAATTCACTTTTTCTCCAAGGTTTTTCTTCTTTTTTTTAAAATAAATATCTTTTTAGAAGTAGAAGGTTTTTCAATCCCTTTGTTGTGGTAGCATTACAACCCTCACCTATGGACTGTAGGGATTGTGAATACCTTCATGGTAATGCTGCTGAACAAACAGTTGTGAGCGTTCTGCAGTCATGTGAAAAGTGGTGCAGGGCGATTAACCTGATGGATGCAAGATAAATTACATAGAAAGAAAACTTTACAACCCCCCCAAACACACACACACACACACACACACACACTATACACACACACTACACACACACACACACACTATACACACACACTACACACACACACACACACACACCACACACACACACACACTATACACACACACTACACACACACACACTATACACACACACTACACACACACACACACACACACCACACACACACACACACACTATACACACACACTACACACACACACACACTACACACACACACCACTCACACACCACACACACACACCACACACTACACACACACACACTACACACACACACACTACACACACACACACTACACACACACACCACACACACACACACACACCACACACACACACACACACTACACACACACACACACACACACACACACACACACTACACACACACACTACACACACTACACACATACACACACACACACACACACACTACACACGCACACACTACACACACACACTACCTACACACTACACACACACACACCACACACACGAAACTGAACCATTTTTTTTTCTGGCATCAGAACACCAGGTTCCATGGTTCATGTATTGATGTATTGATTTTCCATTTGTTTTGCAGGTTTGATATATGTATACTGACCAGAAAGTGTCACCTTAGGCCTCCGAGGAAGTGACGTCTGATGTGAAACGTGCGTCAGGCATTTTCTTCTGAAGCAGTTTTACACTAAAACTTTATTAAGCCAAATACTGTAGATGGGCTTTCATTGATAAGAGGCCATATTTGTGCCATATTTAAATTCATACACACTGATAGGCATATGTACTCACTCCTCACGACAAAACTGTTCCAGCTCCTTTGTGTTGGAAGATTTTTGCTTGTGAACTGCAAGTCTGACCACAGATTTTCTATTGGATTGAGATCTGGACTTCGAATATGCAATTTCAAAACATTTACATGTTGCCCCTTAAAGAGGATCTTTAACCCAGCATTGAACTCAACTCACTCCGTAGCAAATAACCCCTTTCTCATGAGAAAATATGATCTATTCTTGAATAGATCATCAGGAATGTCTGAGTGGCTGATATTGAGATGACAGTGTCATGTACTGTTGGTGTTTTCCATGCCTGCTGACCCACAAGCTCACGAAGGATCAAACAACCTGAATCATTTCTTGATCTATTTTTCACTTCTGACTATGCAATGTCTTGAGTTATTTGCCTTCCCATACTACTATCTTTTGTGGATAAACTTTTACTCATTGCCTAATTGTGTTCCTTTCATATAGTTTATAGGGCATGCCTCAAGCCAAATACTTTTTTTTTTGTTTTAATACTCTAATTCCCTATAAACTAGAACAAGCCTCGCCCACAGCTCCTCCAGAGCCTAGGCAGTTTGAGACCCATGTAGCAAGGGCCTATGGGAGCTCGCTCTGGGCAGGAGGAGGAGGTGTTACTAGCCAGAGATTTCAGAGGCAGAGGGGAGGAGGAGAGGGTAGCGAAGTTTTTACATGCTGAGGGCTGGAGATGCACAGCAGCATGTCTGTGTGTGATGATCACAAGCAGGACATGGCTGCTCTCATTCTATCACAGGAATAAATAATCATATTCTGTTGAAGCTGTTTGCAGTTAGATTTGCTGTGTAAACTATCCAAACCTTAGATAAGATTTAGATAAGATATATAAACAAGTTACTTGTTATAGTTAGTTTTTCATCTCTCATCCGCTTTAAAGTTCCTCTTTAATACAGCTACTGTAGGCACAGGCAAGACAAGACACGGAGCATTTCTGTTTTTCTCTTGCCAGACTCAAAGCACCAGAGCTGCAGCCACTAGGGTGCGCTCTATAGACAGTAACAGTTTTAGGGAGTCTTTCCCAAGGTCACCTTACTGAATAGGTGCTGGCTTACTGAACAGGCAGAGCCGAGATTCAAACCCTGGTCTCCTGTATCAGAGGTAGAGCCCTTAAAGGATACCAGAGCCGAAACGTTTATTGGAAACGGGGGGGTGCAGGCATGTATCAGAGGCAGTCCTCCTATCCACCACTCTCCCATTCTCCTGCACTCCTTCCTAAGTGCCCTAATACCTGCACGGCAGCTCAGTCCAGGTTGCTGGAGTTGGGCGGTAGTGCGCTGGCACACACAGCCAGGAGCGCTCTATGCATGGGCATAACGGCCCAGTGATGTCATCAGGTAGATTCCGGCGACCTGGGCTGAGCAGCCGTGGAGGTGTTAGGGCCTTTAGGAGAGAGACAGAGGAGAATGGGGGAGCGGTGGGGCATGAGGACCGCCTCTGATACATGCCTGTTCCCCCCATTTGTAATATACATTTCGGCTCTGGTATCATTTTACCAGCACACTATCCAGCCAAGGGTGGAGGCTACATAGTTTTATTTCTTATTGGAGGTTTAACAACATAGTTACCATTAACTGCAGTATAGTCAAACAACCAGAAGATGTCACTGTGTGTAAAACGTGATGGTAATCTATATGGGATTGTCATTTCCTGTATTCACACTGTATTCTCTCTGTTCTAAGTAAGCTTAATTTCCTATGGTAGTGTATGATTTGTATCTGCACATTTCCCTTCAGTAAAGAGTTCTAACTTGTCATACTGGGTGCCTATCTACAGTCCTGGCTAAAAGTTTTGAGACTGTCAAAAATATTGGAAATTAGAAAAGTTGGTGCTTCAGTTTTTAAAATAGCACTTTGCATATACTCCAGAATGTTATGAAGGCTTCAGGGCATCCAGGAAAGTCCACCAAGCGCCAGCATCGTCTCCTAAAGAGGATTCAGCTGCGGGATCGGTGCAGGGGAGGACTGGGACCTTTTGGCCTGGGGGGAAAACACAACCTAGAGGCCCTTTCACGGCAGTCCCAGCCCCAATCCATATCTTTCTTGAGCCCAAATGTATATAGTGCTCATACACTAATTGATTTTCCACAGCAGATTTGATCACTGTGATCACATCTGCTGGAGACTGATGCTCCATCATTGCAGCCGCTCAATCATATTTTAAATCGATTTCCAGTGAAATCAGTTATAGATCGGTCCCCAGAGCCAATGATGGGTCCTCCAAATCCCCCCCCCCCCCCAATATTTTTTTCCCTACTATTCCACCCCTGCAGAATGCTGGCAGCAGAGAGCACTCACCTGTCTGGCCAGCATGCTCCCTCCTGTGTGCTCTCGTCTTTTTCTCCAGTGTCTGTTCTCAGTGACTCCAGGGAAAGTGCGTATCGTATATGCCACCAGGTCATTGAAAACTGGCACTGGGGAGATTACAGCAGGGAGACTGATGAGTGTGCGCTTCACTGCCAGTACTCTGCAGGAGCCCTGGGGGAGTAATATTAATTACGGGAGAGCTGGGGGGCCTGTCAGCCAAATTTGGGACTACAGTGGGAACAAAGGGGTCAGTGGCCGCAGTCCTATTGATTTTTAATAGATTTTATGCTGTTTTCAGTGAGTGACAGTATATGATCCCTCTCTGATCAGAGAGCAGTGTATGCCACCAGGAATGGGCTCACGAGTAATCACGAGTGCTTACTTGTGATTCAAATGAGCCTTAATTGGCACAGCTGAGCGGCTGGATTACAAAGGGTTATTTACCCGTAATTCCACCGTCTGCCCTGAGTTCCAAACAGCTTGCACGCATCCTATTGGTCGCATTGCAACCCTCACCACGGCGCATTTCCTCCCTCAAGCCGGAAGTGCGCTGTGGTGAAGCTTGCAATGCAACAAATAGGACACGTGCAAGCTTTTTGGAACGCAGGGCGGACGGCGGAATTACGGGTAAATAACTCCTAGTAATCCAGCCGCTCAGCTGCGCCAATTAAGGCTCATTTGAATCACGAATAAGCACTTGTGATTACTCATGAGCCCATGCCTGTATGCCACCTTTTAGTCAGTGAAACAAATATTTATATTAAACTTATGTCCTGCTTACTTTTCAAAAGCTGCAGTGTCAGCAGTAAGACTGTGCTGTTACTTACTGGTGATGATCCAGGTCAGATCCATATCACCTGTGCTGGGGGAGGGGTGCCTGGAAGTGTGCAGTGATTCCCCTGGCTGTCATCCTGTCCAGCACTGTGTGACAATATTGTGCAGCCTCCAGTGTAGATGATTTCCCTGTCTGTCGCCTCCATTCTGCATATGTCTCTGCACTTCTATCAATGCTGGGCTGATCCTCTCAAAGCAATGAACAACATCCTCTGTGCTGCTGGTCTGCCCTCAGCTGCAAATTGCAGCCTGCAATATCATCAGAGCACACAGTGCCTGCTCCTCAGGCCACAGGATGCTTCTTCAGCAGAGAACTCAGCCCAGCATTTAATTCTTCCCTCTTCTTCTCAGTCCTCAGTGTTACTGCCTTCGCAGCCATCAGATGACTGCTGAGGCGGCTGCTGATTGGCTGTTGTGCTCTGAGGATAATGGGGAGGTGGAGCTCCATGAGACAAACAGGAGTTCCGAGGTGATAGTTCTGTCTTTCATTCTGTGCCCCTAAAATGCATTTCTGTGGCACAACAACATATGATTCAGCTCGGTTAATCAAGGGGCTCCTGTGCTGCAACACAGCCTTATCCCTTATGTCCTCGGAGTCAGTCCTCCACTGAACTGAGCGACAGCCAGAGTGCCCAGGTTGGTTCACTGCGGGAGGCGGGGCTTAACAGTATATCGAGCGGCTATGGAGAACTGACTTGGCTGGCAGCTGTGATGACTAATGCTGCCCCACCGGCCCTCCTTGTGTGAGCAGGCACCGGCCCGGGGGGGGCAAACGCCCCCCATCCCCCCAGGCCAGTCCGCCTATGGATCGGTGTGCAACTAGTGCAGAGGTTGCTTAAGAATGGCAGCATGCAGGTGAGGCGAAGACTTTTGGAAGATGGTCTGGTGTCAAGAAGGACAGCAAAGAAGCCGCTTCTCTACCAAAAAAAAATTAGGGACAGATTGATCTTCTGCAGAAAGTATGGTGAATGGACTGCTGAGGACTGGGGCAAAGTCATATTCTCTGATAAAGCCCCTTTCCAATTGTTTGGGGCATCTGGAAAAAGGCTTGTCATGAGAAGAAAAGGTGAGCGCCATCATCAGTCCTGTGTCATGCGAACAGTAAAGCATCCTGAGACCATTCATGTGTGGGGTTGGTTCTCATCCAAAGGAGTGGGCTCACTCACAATTTTGCCAAAAAACACAGCCATGAATAAAGAATGGTACCAAAATACCCTCCAACAGCAACTTCTTCCAACAATCCAAGAACAGTTTGGTGAAGAACAATGCATTTTCAGCACGATGGGGACCAAAACGTTGACATTTTGGGTCCAGGAAACTCCACAGATAATCCCATTGAGAACTTGTGGCCATTCCTCAAGAGGCGGGTGGACAAACAAAAAACAACTAATTCTGAGAAACTCAAAGAAGTGATTATGAAAGAATGGGTTGCTATCAGTCAGGATTTGGCCCAGAAGTTGATTGAGAGCATGCCCAGTCGAATTGCAGAGGTCTTGAAAAAGAAGGGTCAACACTGCAAATACTGACTCTTTGCATAAATCTCATGTAATTGTCAATAAAAGCCTTTAAAACGTATGAAGTGCTTATAATTATATTTTAGTACATCACATAAACAACTGAAACAAAGATCTAAAAGCAGTTTAGCAGCAAACTTTGTGAAAACTAATATTTTTGACAGTCTCAAAACTTTTGGCCAGGTTTGTACAGAACACTCTGCTCCAACATTTCTCACACTCGGGCGCCGGGCCTAAGCTAGCTTTATGAGTGGATAGATGCTTTAAAGAGAACCCGAGGTGTGTTTAAAGAATGTTATCTGCATACAGAGGCTGGATCTGCCTATACAGCCCAGCCTCTGTTGCTATCCCAAACCCCACTAAGGTCCCCCTGCACTCTGCAATCCCTCATAAATCACAGCCGTGCTGTGAGGCTGTGTTTACATCTGTAGTGTCAGTCTCGGCTGCTCCCCCCGCCTCCTGCATAGCTCCGGTCCCTGCCCCCGTCCCTCCAATCAGCAGGGAGGGAAGGGATGCAGGCGGGGACTGGAGTTCTGCAGGTTTGTCAGCAGCGTGGCTGTGATTTATGAGGGATTGCAGAATGCAGGGGGACCTTAGGGGGGTTTGGGATAGCAACAGAGGCTGGGCTATATAGGCAGATCCAGCCTCTGTATGCAGATAATATTCTTCAAACCCACCTCAGGTTCTCTTTAAGTAATTTTCCGCTTATCGGTGATGCGCCCTAGCAGGCGTGCTGTCATTATGTGGCCATCCCCAGAGACAGCACCTTTTGTCAGGAGGAAGCCATCTTTATGCTCTCGGCAGTAACGTCTGGTAAACATATTAAGCTCCCCCCTCCCGTTGACAGGGGGAAGGCAGTGAAGCTGTTGCGCTAGATGGCGACATGACAAATGGCCTGCCAGCTTCCAGTCACAAAGAAAGATTATCTTTGGTGTTCTGCATAGAGTATAAAATAGTTGGCCGAGATACAAGACTATCTCCTCCGACCACACAGACTTCAATTGCTGCTGCTCAGCTGCGTGATTCGATTTGGAAAGAAAAGCAATAAACTTGGTTTAATGAAGACGTATTTCCTCAATGAAACTAGGAAGCCTGGGAGCTCTTCATTCCTACACATAGATTTTTCATTCACATTTCTGAAAAAAAATAACTGTTGGGATGTGCTTTTGTGGCAATAACTATTTTCAGCAAGTCTATCCAAAGCTCTGCCTACAGGTGGCAGTGTTTGATTGTTCAGAAGTTGGCTTGTTGAAGCAGCAGGGACAGCCATACCATCCCAGGAAAAAAAAAACACATATATAAGTAGATAAATACTTTCTACTTGCATAACATATGTATTGTACTGTCCATGTTTTGATTTTAGTGAATTTTTTAATAGTAAATAAAGAGAAAACTTTCAGGCATTTTCCAGCTTTACTGCCTCTGACTGAAGCCAATCCTGATGTCATTTCCTCCCTTACTTCTCCTAGAAACTGCCTGTCATATGTAGCTTATTTCAGCAGCTTCTGCAGAGGGGTGAGGTGTATTTTCCTTCTCAGCCTTGTGTCACACTGAACTGCCCTCAGCCAATCAGTGAGGAGCAGGAATGTGGGAGGGGGTATAACAAGCTTCCCTCTCCTCTGCAATGTACAAGATTGAGCCAGGCTGACTGAGATAAGATTCATAACAGTAGAAACATTTATGATTATATTGGAATGTTTGCAATGCATGGTCAGGATGTAGACTGCATAATAAACACAGAGTCAGTGGGCGGGGTGAAACTTTTGCCTCAGGCGACACTTCTGGGGGCGGCATCCGCCCGTCCGTGGGTGTGGGGGGCCGCCCGAGCTGTAGGGGATAGCGGGCAGGAAGGGGGTATTGGGCCTAGTGGGCGGGGAGGGGGGTCAGACCCCCCCCCCCTCGCCTGGGTTCCCCGTCCTCCGCTCCCCTCCAGCTTTAAACAGTTACGTCGCTGGCTGCAGCTATAAGAGGCAACGGGCGGGCGGGGATCACCCACCTCTTCCTCGTTCCAGCGTGCGCTCCACTGACGTCACTTCCTGCGGCGTAGCAGGAAGTGACGTCAGTGGAGCGCAGGCTGGAACGAGGAAGAGGTGAGTGATCCCCGCCCGTTGCCTCTTATAGCTGCAGCCAGCGACGTAACTGTTTAAAGCTGGAGGGGAGCGGAGGACGGGGGACCCAGGCGAGGGAGGGGGGGTCCCCTCCAGCTCGGGCAGCCCCTCACACCCACGGCTTGGGGGGGGGGGGGGCGGCGATTTCTTGAAAGCTTGCCTCAGGCGGCAAAAAGTCTAGGGCTGGGCCTGGTCAGTGGGGTAATGATTTTATGGCTGACAATCCCGCTTTAATAAAGTTTTGGATGGTGAGACGTGACTGTATTTTTGTATTTTATTTCTTCTATTCTATTGTCTTTTGCTTTCTTTATTCTTCCATTGTGTGGACCATATGCTATTCATTTTCTCCTAAATTTTTCTCCAAGGAGATAATTTCACATCTTATCCAAAAATTTAGTTTTCAGTACCTAGCAATAGAAAAAGTACTAAATAGTAGGTAATTATTTTTTTTTATACCAAACTCATCTTGAGTCACAAAGGAGAAAAAAGGTGCCCAGGAGTGCATAAGAGAGTTCAAAACAAATAAAATAGAGTAGGCGCTCTGCACCTGGTTTCTGAAACCCTTTAGCACTATATTTGGCCTTAAGAAGTGGGCACAGACCCACAAAATGCATTGCCTGTGCGTATGAAAAATTAATTATATTTATGAATTTGTTGTTATTGAGGCCACCTCACCCTTTTTGCTCTTTTATTTGTTTTATTTGGCCTGAGGAAGAGGGCGTTGCCTGTGCTTATGAAAAATTAATTACATTTATATATATGAATTTGTTGTTATTGAGGTAAGCTACCTCCTCCTTTTCTCTTTTATTGTTTTATTTGGCCTGAGGAAGTGGGCAGAGACCCACAAAACGCGTTGCCTGTCCTTATGAAAAATTAATTACATTTATATATAGGAATTTGTTGTTATTGAGGTAAGCCACCTCCTCCTTTTCTCTTTTATTGTTTTATTTGGCCTGAGGAAGTGGGCAGAGACCCAGAAAAAGCGTTGGCTGTGCTTATGAAAAATTAATTACATTTATATATATGAATTTGTTGTTATTGAGGTAAGCCACCTCCCCCTTTTCGCTTTTGTTTGTTTTATTTAGCCCAAGGAAAACCTGGCGAGGTTGGCATCTGCACTGGAGGAGACCAGGAGCCACCAGAGCTGCGGAGAGGGCACAGGTTGGCTGCCAGGGGCTGGAGGAAGCCCCAGGTAAGTAGCTTTTTGCTTTTTAATCTTTCTGGGCCTTTCCTTTAAGAGCCCTTTGCAACACAAGCAATCATTTTTGTGAAATGTTGACTTGATATACAAGCAATGTCTTGATATACAGTACATACAAAATAAATGATACATGCATCACGTCATCACAACTGAGCTAATAGTTCTTCTCTCTTTGGTTCTGCAGGATTGCACTTAATTGCACTTAATCTGAGTGTAGACTGTGCAAAGTCACATTTCCATGAAATCCGGTCATTGGATAAGTTCCTTGTTCAAGCCACACAAAAAAGGTTGGGTTGGGCCAACAGGTGGCAATAATTTTGTTAGTTATACTGAAAGTCTTTACATTTTTATTGTATACTATTTTATTATAACTGTTTTTGGCTTGCGGAACAAATCAACTGGTTTTCCATTAATTCTTATGAGGAAATTTGCTTTGCTATAAGAGTGCTTTGGACTAAAAGCATGTTTCCTGGAACGAATTATGCACGCAAACCAAGGTTCCACTGTATTCTTACTAGTTTCTTGAGCACTGGTGGCTTAAAATGCATTTTATTGAAATTCGCTAGTAGATGCAAGCTACTGGCACTAGATGTATCAGGCAGTGGTGCACATATAGCCAATTTACCTGTGCTCACCGCTGAGGAAGATACCTCGCATAAAACGATTTACCTTAATGCTGCCAGTCACCGCCGCTCCCCCACCTCCTCTATAGCGCCGCTCCCCGCCTGTGTCCCTTCCCTCCAATCAGCTTACTGAGGCAGGGAGGGAAGGGACGCAGGCGGAGAGCTGCTATATAGAGGAGGCGGGGAAGAGGCGGTGACTGGCAGCATGAAGGTAAACAGCCAGCTAGCAACAAGCTGCATGTCTTTAGCATGGCGTTTTTTTTTTTAATGGGGGGACAGCAGCGCGCGGGGGGGGGGGCTGGGGGTCACAGTACACAGAGGCTGGTGTTAGTATGCAGAACCAGCCTCTGTGTCTTAATAGTGGTGGCTGGATAGTGTACTGGGTAAGGGCTCTGCCTTAGACATGGGAGACCAGGGTTCGAATCCTGGCTAGGTCAAGTACCTATTCAGTAAGGAGTTCAAGGCAAGACTCCCTAACACTGCAGGGTGGCCTTTTGAGCGCATCCCAGTGGCTGCAGCTCTTGAGCGCTTTGAGTCCGACAGGAGAAAAGCATTATACAAATGTTCGGATTATTATTATTATTATTATTAATAGCATTCTTAAAACCCACTTCGGGTTCCCTTTAAGAGAAGTTGAGGAACTGTCCTCCAGGCGATTCCCCTGCGACTCGCTGTATGGATTTTGTCTCTGAGCTGAATCTGATGTCACTTGGAACACCCCAGTCATTTTCTGCTAAATCAAGCGGTCTAGGAGGGCAGCGCCAGCGTATTCGCTTGTCTCCCAGCGATGGCTTTTATACCGCTATAAGTGATTGTGCTGAGGCGGCACTTCTTCCACGATGAAAATGGTCCGCGTTCCTCTAATATGGACAAGATTCCCCACAATGCCGAGGTGCTGAAAGAGGACAACAGCGTCTCCTGCACGGCACATAATAACATAACGTATCTGCAGACGGACTGGAATAATTGGAAGTTGCATTGTGAGGACTGCAGAGAAACAGAGATTTGCTGGAAGCGTTACTTTACCTCACAAAACAAATAACTGCCAAAGTGGTTCTCCTTCTGTGAGGAAACACCGGAAAAAAAATGTCAATTACATTTTGGAGAAGAAATAGTCTACACTAGAATCCTTTCTGTTGTGGGTAACTGTTTGGAATGGAATTGGGACGGGAGAAAGGGGGAGTTATCAATGCGGAGGGCATGGTCAGGGCCGGATTTCTAGGACAGGCACAAAGGCCCCTGCCTTGGGTGGCTGCAGCCCCAGGGAGAACCTGGGCATGAAATAGGGGTCGCTACATAGAAAAAGGCTGCAAATGGAGAACAACACATAAAAGAGGGAAGATGGTGCCCAAGGAGGCTTTATATGAAAGAAGGGGCTGCAGTAGAGAAATGTTTCACATGAAATCGGGGCTGCACAAAGATTCCTTACAGAATAGGTGCTGGTGTACTAAATAGAAAAAGTCTACATTTGAACCCTGGTCGCCTGAGTCAGAGGCAGAGCCCTTTACCATTACACTATCCAGCCACCAGCATGTGCATGCAGCTTGTTTTCTTTTCCCCATGTAATTTTTCAGGTTGCCTGACTTCATCCCACATCCCAGAAACATACTTATACCTTGTAGAGGGTGTGGTACCAATGGAGTCCGAGGACCTTCCAAAGGAGACAAAAAATGAGACGGACACCAGGAGCCCCTGATAGTGTAGCACGTTGAGGGTGTGGGACACTCAACAACAGTATGTGCAGAATACTCACAAGAATAGGTTGCAAGACCAGCAACCACAGTGTAACGGCTGGTGAGGAAAGGCCGTCCTCACTCGGGTTCTTTGATCTTCGTCAATATAGGTCGCTCTCCAGGAAAAGAAAAAGGGATGTAAGGGTTCCAAGGAACAGCAGAGGCGGCTGGTGTGGGATATTACTGGGAGAGAGGAGCACCCCAAGATGTGATGTGGGCTTACCTCTAAAAAAAAGGGGGCAGCTCAAAAACAGTAATAAAAATGTCTGGTTTCTATAAAAAAATGTTATTACTGTTTTTAGACTCCCCCCCCCCCCCCCCCCCCCCCCCCCCCCCTTTTTTAGAGGTAAGCCTATTTATGTATGTTTTATCCAGCTTACATTATCCATTCCACACATCCCATCTTGGGGCGCCTCCTCTCTCCCAGTAATACCTTAACTTCCCTCTCCCCCAAATTGGCCATAGAGCAACTATGCTTAGAACATTATACTGCAGGGGCATAACAATAGACCCTGCAAGGGATGCAGCCGCGGCAGGGCCCAAAAGCCACAGGGGGTCCCGTGGGAGGGAGAAGTTTCTTTTCCCCGTCCTGAGAAATTAACAACTAAGGGCACAGAGAGAAAAAAACTTTCTGCTCGCTGCACAATTGTTCTAATGACTGCATCTGCTGATAAGGAATCAAACAAAGTTTTGCAGACAAAGATTTGTAGACAGTCCCTATTCGGTGTGCAGCAGGTTCTTGTGTAAAGCGCCCAGCCCCCAACCTGCCCAAGTGCTCTGTATTGTAGTGATGCTAGAGGAGTCTGCAGAGCCAGTTCTGCTCCATCAGAGACGGACAGAGTGAGTGTAATAAGCTGAGGCTGGGAGCACATTCATCTGATGGTTTTCTGTATACGTTTTCTACACACCACATGTGCCTGTATGTGTGAAAACATGCACATTTTATCACAGAAGCTAATGTAATTGATAGAGAAAATGTGTGCAGTGCTTCACTGCTGTCTGTTTTTATAAGAATGGGGAAAACATATTCAGGTGTGCACTAGTCAATTGAATAACGCTGGTTCTCATTTTACCTGTGCAGAAAGTGAGCGGGCCTCATTCAAAGTTTAGCAGGGGGGCCCATTGATTTCTAGTTACGCCGCTGTTACACTGACTTGCATTGAAGAGAGTCTGAAGTGAATATAAAAAAAAAAGAAAAAAACAAACAACAGATACTCAGCCAAGGAGAGGGACGGCTACTGTCACTGCTGATTACCCTGTTAGCAGTTACCGAGCTAATTCTCGATGCCCTACACGTGCTCACGCATGCACAGTATGGAGCTGCCCGTCTTTGGGGGCACTCGGGCTTCCGAAGTCTCCTGCGGCTGGAGATTTGAAATGGGTGGAGCCAGTGCTGGAACAAGTGGACCATAAGAGGAACAGAAAGGCTCGTTAGGACCCAGAGCCTTCCCTCTCCTTAGGTGAGTATATGGGATTTTTTTTTATAAAGGAGTAAATTTCCTAAGGAGTATTTTCTCTTTCAGGCTTTGTTCACATTATAAATCGCCAGCGCTATCACAAGCAAGCGATTTATAAGGTTTTTTTTTTAAGCGCTTTCACAAGCGCTTTCTGAGCAATTTTCGCTTAGAAAAACAGTTTTCTAAGCACTTTTGTGCAGCGATGTTTTTTTCACTTCCTAACGTCAGTTAGGAAGTGAAGTCTTTGAATTGGAAATTAATAAATACAACGTATTTATTCATTAAAGCGCTGGGAAATCACAGTTCAAAATGCTTTTTCAAGCGCTTTGCGATTTTCTTATACTTTCTATTGAATTGCAAACGCTCAGAAAATGGTGCAGGACCTGCGTTTGCGATTGGATAGGAAGCTCATCGCTTATGTGAGAACATATAAGCTAACATTGTACAAGCGCTTTTAAAGGACTTACGAGGCCAAATACAAAAAAAAAAGTTAAGTACCTGCATTATGCTTGAATGCATGGAGGACGCCATCCGCACCCTCCGTGCAGTTCCGCTGGGTCCATGCAGTTTAATCGCCCTCCTGGGCCGCTCCCGACACCACATCCCGGGTCGGGCTCTCCTGCCTCTAGTAAAATGGCCGCCGGAGCTGGCGGTGGCTGTGCAGTCGGCATAGACACAAGAGCGGATGCGCAGCTCAAGTGCCTCCTCCCTGATCATCGCAAAGGAGATAGCCTGTAGCGTGGATCGGTTGGGGGAGGGGGGGGGGCTTGGGGGAGGCCCTAGAGCTGCGATTTTTAAAATTGCTAGCGTTGAAAAAAGAGCGAACTCGCTCTTAGTGTGAATAAGCCCCAAGAGTTCCTAGTGCTTTGGGGGTCCCAGCATTGAAACAGAGGGGGAAGGCATAGGCAAACGCAGGGGGAATAACAGCTGCCCAGAAACCCCCCTCAGACCAGGGCCGGTGCAGTGCCTGGGGACAGGCACAAGCTGAGACACCAGAATATCTGCAGGCCTCCTGCAGCTCACAGCACCGCCCCCTTTCTTTCCCTGCTACAGTTGACTTTAGAAGTAGCAGCAGCATGTGTAAAGAGCATGGAGTAGCAGTGTGTGTACAGAGCATGGGGCAGCAGTGTGTGTACAGAGCATGGGGCAGCAGTGTGTGTACAGAGCATGGAGCAGCAGCGTATGTACAGAGCATGGGGCAGCAGCGTGTGTACAGAGCATGGAGCAGCAGCATGTGTACAGAGCATGGAGCAGCAGTGTGTGTACAGAGCATGGGGCAGCAGTATGTGTACAGAGCATGGAGCAGCAGCATGTGTACAGAGCATGGAGCAGCAGCGTGTGTGTACAGAGCATGGGGCAACAGCGTGTGTACAGAGCATGGGGCAGCAGCGTGTGTACAGAGCATGGAGCAGCAGTGTGTGTACAGAGCATGGGGCAGCATTATGTGTACAGTGCATGGAGCAGCACTGTGTGTACAGAGCATGGAGCAGCAGCATGTGTACGATCATGGAGCAGCAGCGTATGTACAGAGCATGGGGCAGCAGCGTGTGTACAGAGCATGGAGCAGCAGCATGTGTACAGAGCATGGAGCAGCAGTGTGTGTACAGAGCATGGGGCAGCAGTATGTGTACAGAGCATGGAGCAGCAGCATGTGTACAGAGCATGGAGCAGCAGCGTGTGTACAGAGCATGGGGCAACAGCGTGTGTACAGAGCATGGGGCAGCAGCGTGTGTACAGAGCATGGAGAAGCAGCGTGTGTACAGAGCATGGAGCAGCACTGTGTGTACAGAGCATGGAGCAGCAGCATGTGTACAGATCATGGAGCAGCAGTGTGTGTACAGAGCATGGAGCAGCAGCGTGTGTACAGAGCATGGAGCAGCAGCGTGTGTACAGAGCATGGAGCAGCAGCGTGTGTACAGAGCATGGAGCAGCAGCGTGTGTACAGAGCATGGAGCAGCAGCGTGTGTACAGAGCATGGAGCAGCAGCGTGTGTACAGAGCATGGAGCAGCAGCGTGTGTACAGAAAATGGAGCAACAGCGTGTGTACAGAGCATGGAGCAGCAGCGTGTGTACAGAGCATGGAGCAGCAGTGTGTGTGTACAGAGCATGGAGCAGTAGTTTGTGTACAGAGCATGGAGCAGCAGTGTGTGTACAGAGCATGGGGCAGCAGTATGTGTACAGAGCATGGAGCAGCACTGTGTGTACAGAGCATGGAGCAGCAGCATGTGTACAGAGCATGGAGCAGCAGTGTGTGTACAGAGCATGGCGCAGCAGTGTGTGTACAGAGCATGGCGCAGCAGCGTGTGTACAGAGCCTGGAGAGGCAGCGTGTGTACAGAGCATGGAGCAGCAGCGTGTGTACAGAGCATGGAGAAGCAGCGTATGTACAGAGCATGGAGCAGCAGCGTGTATAGAGCATGGAGCAGCAGTGTGTGTACAGAGCATGGAGCAGCAGCGTGTGTACAGAGCATGGAGCAGCAGCGTGTGTACAGAGCATGGAGCAGCAGCGTGTGTACAGAGCATGGAGCAGCAGCGTTTATACAGAGCATGGAGCAGCAGTGTTTGTACAGAGAATGTAACAGCTCTGGGGAACTTAGCAGAGTCCAGTATGAGCACAGCCCTGTGCTCCTGCTGGGTGAATGCTTCACTTCCCCCTTCATTACCAATGTCGGCTGTCCTCATTATTATCTGTATCCAAACTGCTCCTGATCAATCCCGTTGTTGATCGGTCGGTTGGACGGGAAATTGCATTATGTGTACCCAGCATGATGTCCTACCATATTATTATACTGTATTGTGCGTGGCTGAGGGAGACCCTTCAGGATGTTGCTATGTTGATAGATGGTTCTACAGTCCAATGAGACGTGATTTCCTTATCAGGGAGGTGGGCGTGGTGATTGCCCGCCCTACCCAGCATCCCTTGGGCACTTGACCACACTATAAAAGGAGAACATGGACGTCCATTCTTCAGCAGGCTGCTGGTTAGCGGCCGTAACTCTGCTACTTTGCTAACTTTTTGTAAATATGTGAAATTTATATTGTATTTATTATGTATAGCACTCTATCACCCTATCACTAGGGTATATTCACTCCTGACGAAGTTTCCGATTTAGGAAATGAAACATGTTGAGTTTGGTGTGGGGTTTATAATGTTTACTAGTGTGAACTAGGAGGATGGTCTTCTGACCCAGAACCCTGATTCCTCCAGTCCACTTTTTTCACAATTGACAAAATAGCCAGCAAATATGATAATGTTTTAATGCAACTTTAATAAAAGCTAAGTTTTATACTTTTCTATTAGGGTATATTTTTGTTTAGTTTAACTTCTGCTGAAGTCGCGCATGCGCAGCCCGTCTAGGCACCCGGCGCGTCATTGGACCCGTCACCGTAAGGGTCCTGGGAATTCAGTTTTTTTAGTACCGCGCATGCGCAGGACCCTTAAAGAGACACTGAAGCGAGACTAAATCTCGCTTCAGCTCTCATATATAGCAGGGGCACGTGTGCCCCTGCTAAAATGCCGCTATCCCGCGGCTTAACGGGGGTCCCTTTACCCCCAACCCACCCCCCGCAATACTTGGTCGTAAAATGGTCGCTGGCTGTCTCTTCCTGGAGGCAGGGCTAACGGCTGCAGCCCTGCCTCCCAGCGCGTCTATCAGACGCGCATCGCCGCCTCTCCCCCGCCCCTCTCAGTGAAGGAAGACTGAGAGGGGCGGGGGAGAGGCGGAGATACGCGTCTGACAGACGCGCATGGGGCAGGGCTGCGGCGGTTAGCCCTGCCCCAACCAGGAAGCGCTCCCCCGCTGCACGGAGGGGATTTGGGGGGACAGGGCCCCCCGTTAAGCCGCGCTATAGCGGCGTTTTAGCAGGGGCACGCATGCCCCTGCTAGCTATGAGGTCTGAAGCGAGATTTATTCTCGCTTCAGACTCTCTTTAAGGCAATTGGCGTGATGATGCGCTAGGTGCCTGGACGGGTCGTGCATGTGCGTCTTCAGCCAAAGTTGCCAGGTTTACGGAGCCGCCAGCGGGACCACGGAGGACACCCAGAGGACACCAAGGGTCCTCACAGGCCACAGGGGGGCTGGAGGTAGCCCTAGGAAAGTCCAGATTTGCTTTTTTTTAACCTGTATTAAGGGTCACTTTAAATAAAAATGGTGTTTACTTTCTGGATGACCCTCATAACTAAAGTTGTGTTCTTCCAAATATTCATATAAAAAATGATGTAAAGAGAGCCACGACAAGCGGCGTGACCTTCGTCAGGGCCGGAGCGCGGGATCGGAGCTGACGCTGTCACAGCGGGGTAATATAAATAAGATTTGAACTGAGAATCCGCTGGTGACAGATGAGAGTGCAGCTCCCTAAAATAGCAGCAGCGAGGAAGGCGGCTAAATCTCTCTGCCGCTCTCTCACCGGCCGGTTTAATTAGTTCAAAGATGACCCTTGAAACCCAACACTATTAACATGACTCCTTACTAATAAAGCGCTGTATTTTAAGACCGCCTAGAAAGTGCAGATGGAAGGGAGACGAGGCCGCACCTGTATGTGGCCGATCTTTCAGCAGCGCCGGGATTAAGCCTTTCTTGGACTCCCGCCTCTTGTAGGCTAAATCCAGACAGATACTCGCATATATATAAGAAAATAATCATTTATTCCAACATAGCTCCCAACTGTCCCTCTTTGGAAACCCAGTCCCTCTCTTCCCTCATTTGTCCCTCTATAGGGACTGAAGTACAGATCTATGTTAATATATGTATTTTTCTACTGAAAAATGTATTTAATTGACTCTAAACTTTATTCTCATCATTTAAATTCATATACTTCTTATTTTCAAATGTTAATATGAAGGAAAATGAACCAGGATTGAAAGGGCCTCCTGCATCTTTAACAGCGGCAGCAGCGGCGCAAGACACATACCTCCATCCACCGCGGAGGTCTCCGATCTCTAAGGGCTTCTCACTACTTCCTGTGTAAACAGGAAGTAACGTGATGCACTTAGAGATCGGAACCTCCTGCGGTGTCTCCCGCCGCTGTCACTGTGATTAATGCGGAAGGGGAGCGCGCTGAGGGGAGAGCCCGAGGTGAGGAGGGGGGGGGGGATTGTCCCTCCTCCCCGCCGATGTGCAATGCTCTCCCCTCATGCTGCAACCCCTCCTGCCCCCCAAAACAGCCCTGAGCGGGCTGCATCCCCTATTGTTACCCTCCTGGGCTTGGCTACAAACAGACAATCAGATTTGTTTCATTTCACTGGGAACATTTACTGTAAATAATTGATGCCAAGGACCCCAAAGCTCACAATCTTGGACATTGAGTGACTGTGTGTCAAGGGTAGAAAAAGTGGGCGGAGCCAACAACCAAATTCGTACCCGAGCAACGCTGGGTCATTACTAAAATTGTTATTTTTTAAATAAATTACAGTTTTCAATTTGAATAAGCCCCTGAAATAAGAGGGATGCATAAAAAAAAAAGTTAATCAAGTTCCTAAATTTATATAATATTTTTGCTTGTCCCATAAAATTAAAACCCCAAAAATTGAATTCCAACTGCATCTCAATTGCTTCATTTCTATTCCATTCTATGCGGTGATGCACAGAAACAGGATTGTGGAAACATACTGTCCAAATATTGATGGACTAGTTGAATTTTAAGCTTCAAACAAATTACAGCCACACTAGTGGCCAGGTGAGTGAAGTGTTGTCCGGCATTAGTTGAGGAGCTGCAATACAGACATCAAACCAACAAAGGTTGATTCCAGTCATACCTTTGATAATTACTGTACATGGTTTATTTCAAGCTTTCGAAAAGGTTAAGTTTCTTCTTCAGCCACTATGCAGAACTGGATCAGAACTGTGGGTGCATGAGATGAGCGTAATGACTTAATTATGATTTCGCGAAATTTCGCGTAATTAGTGTAATTACGATTATGGCCATAAGTACATAATCGTAATGAAGAAGGATTTCGCGAAATTCCGCGTAAGCGTAATTTTCGCGTAATTTTCGCATTACAGTGGGTATTACGAAATTACGTTTGCCTTGCATGCAACCGTTTGTAAGCGTAGTTACATAACGTAATTTCGCGATAGTTCATATTACTGTAAGCGTTAATTTTCGCGTCGTTTTCGCGTTACGGTGGGTATCGCGAAATTACGTTTGCCTTGCATGCAAATGTTTGTAAGCGTAGTTTACACCCTTGAACTGCGCATGCTTAGTTTTTACATTATTTAACGCGAAAAAGCGTTTATATGCGAAAATTTGTTAGTGTTGGTCTGACTACCGCTGATTCGCTTCTGATTGGCTAATGCGAACAAGTAATTTTTTATAGCTAACAAGTAATTACGAAATTCGCGAAATTACGAAGGAATGCGAAATTACAGGATGGTTTAACGCGAAATTAAGTTATGGTTTAACACGAAATTACGTTATGAACGAAACGCGAAATTACGCGTTGAAAATTACGCTTACGGTATTTTCAATTACGATTTTAATGGCAATTACGCTACCATAATTTCGCGTCGTAATAGCAAATTTCGCATGCGTAATTATAGTAACGTGAAATTTCGAAAATTTCGGCTCAACCCTATGCATGGATTAATGTGGCTCTTCAAATGGGGTAGGACTTGAAACATCCAGAGTAACAGATTGCCCAGCGAGCTCATGGTGAACCAGACCTCCTAGGAGTGTGTAAGGTGCTACAAAGGACCAAAAAGCCTTCTTACGAAAATGCTATGCAAAACAGAAGTATGTCTTCTTAAAACAGAAAAACTGAGAATCAGAGGGACTAGAGGTGGGATGCAGATCTAAAGGGATACTCTAGCCAGAAATAAGAAAACATCACCGTAGCAGAACACGTCTTGCTGCCGGGACCTACACCACAGGCGGTTAGACTTCTACTTTTTACCGAACAGGTCTTAGTGAATTGAAGTGCTATGTTTTGGTAAATTACCAAACTATGGGCTTGATTCACAAAAAGGGTGCTAACTGTTAGCACGCTGTGAAAAGTGCTTCGCGCGAAATGTCGCTTGATAACGGTTATCGCGTGCAAAAATTTGCATTCGCAAATGTCTTGCACGTTAACGGTCGCGTTCGCGCTATACATCTTTTCATGTGAATTTTTGTGCACGATAACCGTTTTTCAAGCAAAACACGTTTTGCACCCGAAAAAGCGCGAAAAGATGTGCTAACAGTTAGCACCGTTTTATGAATCAAGCCCCATTACTTTTACTAATTTTTAACAGCGCACAGTGAATTGAAGCCACGGCCTGCAATAACGACAATTCCTAGCAATGGCATAACTACAAATCACGGGTACCCCCAGCAAAACTTTAATTCCCCCCCCCCCCCCCAGTGTTTACAACCTCTCTCTTGCTAACCCCTTGGGAGCCTCACAGCCTGGGGGTCCATCTTGCAAGGGCCAGTTCTAGACTTTTTGATGCCAGAGGCAAAATCATGAGGACGCCCCCCCCCCCCCCCTTCCTGATTTGGAATGATCGCACAGCACCTGAGAATTTACTCTGCTCGGCCGTCCTCCATTCCTCCTCAGTCAGGACGGCAGCGCCACCTACTTCCTTCAGCTGGGCAAGTCAAATGGCACACTGCTGCTCTCCTGCCTCTCCCTCTCCTCATTCACTGTCAGACTCCTCACACAGCACAACAAGCTGCTTTCCCCAATGATGACCTCGTCACCTCTGAATGCATGCTGTAAGTGTAAACACACAGTACAAACATGCTGCCCCTGTAATCTTTGCGCCTGATGCAAATGTTTCACCTTGCTTCATGAGAGGACCGGCCCTGGTCATGAAACAAGTGTGGACATTTATTCTTCATACCCATAACAAGTGTAGCCACAAAACACCTGATCTGAAGGATGGACCCCTTTATTGGAGGGAGTGAAATAATAGTTGGAGCCCCCTTACAGCTCTGAGCCCCCCTGCGCTCCCCTGTAGTCACACCTCTGCTTCTGTGAGTTTGATCCTTGTTGGGCTGCTTTCTTTCTATATCTTCTATCTTAATCCCGTCCATTATTGGTCATTAGCGGCCCGTTCTATTTGATATGTCTCTCAAGACCGGCATGCACCCTAAACTTAGCACTGTGAATAGCACTGGTCATCCTCCTCATTAATGGCAGCTCCCAATGATGGCCGCTAATATTTGGGAGCCGCCAAAATGTCTTTTTTTAGCAACAAGAAGAATGTTGGATGACCCTCAGTCGCTATTTGCGGCGCAGAAAGGACCTTTGCGTTTATATTTATCCCACAGATGCCACCTGCATGTATATTTATATACATACATACTGTCTGACACCTCATATTTCTTGCTATTTTTGAGACTGTGACATAGGGCGCTGCCGGTCTCCGAAGCAAGGCCGGGGGGGGGGGGGGGGGGGGTGGACCGTATACGAGAGATGGAGACGATATTAAATATAGCAGCGGGAGGCTGTAACTCTACCCCCGGGCTCCTTCTTTTAGAAAGGAGTGCGCAAGATTGTCTTTTAAAAGCCCCGGCTTGGCTTTCCGGGTGGCTTAAGCTGTCCATCAACCTGAGCACAAATTCTTCTGATGCAAAAAATAGTCTTTGATGCTGTTTACACTGAAATGGATGCTGTTGATAAACACTTCAATTTGGGCTTTGCGACTCTATGATATGCACCAAGGTCTCCCCAGTATATCGTGGGGCACATGGAAAAGTGCAGCGTATTTATGTTGTCTCACTATGCCTAAAGGCACAAACACCGCCAAGGAACGTCATTCCCAGCGAACGTTGGTTGATTGTGCGGGTGACATTGCCGGGACAAGAGCTGTACAGATGGTTTGGCTATAGCTAGGGCTGGCCTTTGATCCGAGCGGTTGATCAGGGGATCACATACAAATACCCATGGAAAAACATCATCCTTTCTCATGTACACTTGTTATGGTTGCCGCTGTTTTTTTGGCTTGTTTTTTTTTGGCTTGGAAATATCTCTTCCAGATAAAAAAAATAAAGAAGTCGCATGCCTCCAGACAATTCATCAAGAAGTCGCAAGGAGTCTGAAGTGTCCTTTAACCACTTCACCACTGAGGGGTTTTACCCACTGACCACCAGAGCAATTTTCACCTTTCAGCGCTCCTTCCATTCATTTGTCTATAACTTTATTATTACTTATCGCAATGAAATGAACTATATCTTGTTTTTTTCGCCACCAATTAGGCTTTCTTTAGGTGAGACATTATGCCAAGAATTATTTTATTCTAAATGTGTTTTAATGGGAAAATAGGAAAAAATGTAGGAAAAAAATATTATTTTTCAGTTTTTGGCCTTTATAGTTTTTAAATAATGTATGCTACTGTAATTAGAACCCATAAAATGTATTTGCCCATTTGTCCCGGTTATAAAACCGTTTAAATTATGTCCCTATCACAATGTTTGGCGACAATATTCTATTTGGAAATAAAGGTGCATTTTTTTCAGTTTTGCGTCCATCCCTAATTACAAGCCCGTAGTTTATAAAGTAACAGTGTTATACCCTCTTGACATAAATATTTAAAAAGTTCAGTCCATAAGGTAACTATTTATGTTTTTTTTTATTGTATTTTTTTTTTTTTAATTACAAAAAAAAAAAAAATTGGGGAGTGTGGGAGGTAATGAGTTTATTTATTGTGTAAGACGAATGTATTTGTATATGTAAAATGCTTTAGGGTGTAGTTTTACTATTTGGTAACAAGATGGCCACAGTAAGTTTGTTGTCATGCGACCTGTAAGTGTCCGGAAGGGCGCTTACAGGAAGCACTGCAAGGCTGGGAATATCACAATGATCGCGCTGTTTCTCATAGAAGCAGCAGATCATTGCGGGGGCTTAGATCAACCGGTGCAGCACAGGGGCAGGCATGGGACGGAGCACGGGGCAGGCATATCGGTGCAGCACAGGGGCAGGCATATCGGTGAAGCACGGGGCAGGCATGGGGCGGAGGCGGAGCACAAGGGCGGGCATAGCGGTGAAGCACAGGGGCAGGCATAGCGGTGAAGCACAGGGGCAGGCATAGCGGTGAAGCACAGGGGCAGGCATAGCTGTGCAGCACAGGGGCAGGCATAGCGGTGCAGCACAGGGGCAGGCATGGGGCGGAGCACAGGGACAGGCATGGGGCGGAGCACAGGGGCAGGCATGGAGGTGCAGCACAGGGGCAGGCATAGCAGTGCAGCACAGGGGCAGGCATGGGGCGGAGCACAGGGGCAGGCATGGCGGTGCAGCACAGGGGCAGGCATAGCGGTGCAGCACAGGAGCAGGTATGGGGCAGAGCACAGGGGCAGGCATATTGGTGGAGAACAGGGCAGGCATAGCGGTGCAGCACAGGGGCAGGCATGGGGGAGCAGCACAGGGGCAGGCATAGCGGTGAAGCACAGGGTCAGGCATGGGGATGCAGCACAGGGGCAGGCATATTGGTGCAGCACAGGGGCAGGCATGGGGGAGCAGCACAGGGGCAGGCATAGCGGTGAAGCACAGGGGCAGGCATAGTGGTGCAGCACAGGGGCAGGCATAGTGGTGCAGCACAGGGGCAGGCATATTGGTGGAGCACAGGGGCAGGCATGGGACAGTGTACAGGGGCAGGTATGGCAGTGCAGCACAGGGGCAGGCATAGCGGTGCAGCACAAGGGCAGGCATGGGGTGGAGCACAGGAGCAGGCATAGCGGTGCAGCACAGGGGCAGGCATAGCGGTGCAGCACAGGGGCAGGCATGGAGCGGAGCACAGGGGCAGGCATATTGGTACAGTACAGGGGCAGGCATAGCAGTGCAGCACAGGGGCTGGCATAGGGCGGAGCACAGGTGCAGGCATGGCGATGCAGCACAGGGGCAGGCATGGGGCAGAGCACAGGGGCAGGCATATTGGTGGAGCACAGGGGCAGGCATAGCGGTGCAGCACAAGGGCAGGCATAGCTGTGCAGCACAGGGGCAGGCATAGCGGTGCAGCACAGGGGCAGGCATGGGGCGGAGCACAGGGGCAGGCATGGGGCGGAGCACAGGTGCAGGCATGGCGATGCAGCACAGGGGCAGGCATGGGGCGGAGCACAGGGGCAGGCATGGCGGTGCAGCACAGGGGCAGGCATAGCGGTGCAGCACAGGAGCAGGTATGGGGCAGAGCACAGGGGCAGGCATATTGGTGGAGAACAGGGCAGGCATAGCGGTGCAGCACAGGGGCAGGCATGGGGGAGCAGCACAGGGGCAGGCATAGCGGTGAAGCACAGGGTCAGGCATGGGGATGCAGCACAGGGGCAGGCATATTGGTGCAGCACAGGGGCAGGCATGGGGGAGCAGCACAGGGGCAGGCATAGCGGTGAAGCACAGGGGCAGGCATAGTGGTGCAGCACAGGGGCAGGCATAGTGGTGCAGCACAGGGGCAGGCATATTGGTGGAGCACAGGGGCAGGCATGGGACAGTGTACAGGGGCAGGTATGGCAGTGCAGCACAGGGGCAGGCATAGCGGTGCAGCACAAGGGCAGGCATGGGGCAGAGCACAGGAGCAGGCATAGCGGTGCAGCACAGGGGCAGGAATAGCGGTGCAGCACAGGGGCAGGCATAGCGGTGCAGCACAGGGGCAGGCATGGAGCGGAGCACAGGGGCAGGCATATTGGTACAGTACAGGGGCAGGCATAGCAGTGCAGCACAGGGGCCGGCATGGGGCGGAGCACAGGTGCAGGCATGGCGATGCAGCACAGGGGCAGGCATGGGGCAGAGCACAGGGGCAGGCATATTGGTGGAGCACAGGGGCAGGCATAGCGGTGCAGCACAAGGGCAGGCATAGCGGTGCAGCACAGGAGCAGGCATAGCAGTGCAGCACAGGGGCAGGCATAGTGGTGCAGCACAGGGGCAGGCATGGGGATGCAGCACAGGGGCAGGCATAGCGGTGAGGTACAGGGACAGGAATAGCGGTGCAGCACAGGGACAGGCATAGCGGTGCAGCACAGGGACAGGCATAGCGGTGCAGCACAGGGGCAGGCATAGGGATGCAGCACAGGGGCAGGCATATTGGTGCAGCACAGGGGCAGGCATGGGGGAGCAGCACAGGGGCAGGCATAGCGGTGAAGCACAGGGGCAGGCATAGCAGTGCAGCACAGGGGCAGGCATAGCGGTGCAGCACAGGGGCAGGCATGGGGATGCAGCACAGGGGCAGGCATAGCGGTGAAGTACAGGGGCAGGAATAGCGGTGCAGCACAGGGGCAGGAATAGCGGTGCAGCACAGGGACAGGCATAGCGGTGCAGCACAGGGGCAGGCATGGGGATGCAGCACAGGGGCAGGCATATCGGTGCAGCACAGGGGCAGGCATGGGGATGCAGCACAGGGGCAGGCATATCGGTGCAGCACAGGGGCAGGCATAGCAGTGCAGCACAGGGGCAGGCATATCGGTGCAGCACAGGGGCAGGCATGGGACAGTGTACAGGGGCAGGCATGGCGGTGCACAGCACAGGGGCAGTAACAGGTCAGTCTTGAACACAGACCACCGGCAGGGGGGGGTTGGACACATATACACTTGGGAGCCAGTAGCAGGACAATTTCCAATAGATTTCATGCTGAAATGTGTGGGGCAGGCAACAGATCCCTCTCTAATCAGATTTGGTGAGAGGATTTATCTCAGAATCAGAATAATTTATTTCGCCAAGTACAATGGGGTCTGTATCCGGAATTATTTTTGGCACATACAGGGTCGATGATGGTACAGCAATTGCATACAGTAAATACATACAATAGAATATCCATAGCATGGCATATACACAAAACCATAGTGTAGGAGGACCAGAGGGGGCATCCGAGTGCTATGTTGAGCGGAGCTGCCACAATCCCGTTGCGGCGCTCAACAGCTCTGCAGCAATTCAAACGCCCCACAGGAGGTCTTTGGAAAGAGAAAGAGAGCATGATAGAGAGAAGGAGAGAGAAGAGAGGAAGGAAATAATAGATAAGAGACAGAGAGTCCGAGAATCCCCTGGGGTTGCGGTGGTAGCTGGCTGGTGGTTTGGATAACTGCTCTGGTTGATGGTAGAGCTGTACTTACTGGGGGCTTCTTCTAGTCCCTAGAAGCCTCTCTGGTCCTTCGCAGCAGCTCCGTCTTGCTTGAGGGTCCCACTGTTCAGGATCTCCAACCCTACTGGTCTGTGTCTTGTACACATGCGCAGGCCATGATCACACTTACATTGCCAGGATTGTTCTGTGACTGCTCAGTACTGCTGCAGAAGTGCAGAACTCTACTGGTGGCAGGAGAGCGATCACGGGAAGCTCACAAGTGCACCCACGCATGCGTACAAGATACGGACACTTTGGGTCGGAGAGGCTGACAGCAGGACCCTCAAACAAGACGGAGCTTCTGCGAAGGGACCAGGCAGTGTTCTCGGGGCTGGAGGAAGCCCCAGGCAAGTACTGTTACATAGCGAGGTCGCAACTCGCTTAATGCTGGGTACACACGGTAAGATTTTCCGTTGCGATTTTGCCACCCGATCGTTTTTTCCGTACGATTCTGCGCTCGATACTCTTCATTGGTTTTTCTTATATTTTTCCATTCACTGCTATGAGAAATCGAGATCGGAAATGATCGGGAGCAATATCAGACATGACGGATTTTATCAATCGGATCCATACCTGAATCATACCGTTTGTATTAGGCATAAGTGCTTTTGACAAGACAATTCCAGGCTGCATACAATTTGCATTCAATCTGGAATGATTAGTATCTTGTGGACCACGGCCATTTAAAAAAACGACACCTAGAATATTTACAGGTGACCACGTCCCAGCTAAAGCATAAAAGAGGCCGTCGTTCTTCCTTTAGAAATAATCCTTCATGCAGAAGATCCTTGAATGCTGCGGCGGTGGAAATCGAGGTCACGGGAGTTTGGTTGAATAGTTCAGTGATTGTTCTTACGTGCCACAGAACAAGAGAGGCTTTTACCATACCTGCCCCGCAAACGGCTTAATCCATTGTGTCATGTACGACACAAATGGGGCATGCGGCTGCGTAGCGCAGCGACCGGAGGGGAAGAAAGACGGTGATGCGTTCTTCTTCTTGTGCAACCGACTGAATTGGGAAGTTTGTTTTGTGTCTGTGTTACTGATCCGTTCCTGCCTAGAGCTCTCATAATCAGGGTTATCCAAGGTTAAAACTCCACATTCAGGTACAAGTGTGCTATAACTTAGAGTACTCACGTATACGCTAGCCAAAGTTTCCACAGACTGGCGGTATGAATTCATAAAAAGTTCTAATAAAAATGTATTCAAATCTAAACAGTAACTAAAGATAATAGTAGGAGGAAAAAAATAAATCAATACACTGCAAACTGAAAAGTCAAATATATTGAGTGCAACTATACCTGGCTAACCTACAGTATATTGGGGGCAACTATACCTAGCTAACCTATACTAAGGGCAACTATACCTGGCTAACCTATATTGGGGGCAACTATACCTAGCTAACCAATACTGAGGGCAACTATACTTGGCTACCTATACTGAGGGCAACTATACCTGGCTAACCTATACTGAGGGCAACTATACCTAGCTAACCTATATTGGGGGCAACTATACCTAGCTAACCTATACTCGGAGCAACTATACCTGGCTAACCTATACTGGGGGCAACTATACCTAGCTAACCTATACTTGGAGCAACTATACCTGGCTAACCTATACTGGGGGCAACTATACCTAGCTAACCTATACTCGGAGCAACGATACCTGGCTAAACTATATTGGGGGCAACTATACCTAGCTAACCTATACTCGGAGCAACTATACCTAGCTAACCTATACTGGGGGCAAATATACTTGGCTACCTATACTGGGGGCAACCAGACTTGGCTGCCTATACTGGGGGCACTTATACCTGGCTACCTATAATGGGGGCAACTATACCTAGCTACCTATAATGGGGGCAACTATACCTAGCTAACCTATACTGAGGGCAACTATACCTGGCTAACCTATATTGGGGGCAACTATACCTAGCTAACCTATACTCAGGGCAACTATACCTGGCTAACCTATAATGGGGGACAACTATACCTGGATTCTTATATTGGAGGAACCTATATCTGGCTACCTATACTGGGGTCACTCACCTGTACCTGGGTTTCTACACAGGGGGCACCTATACCTGGCAAAAAAGGGAAGAGAGAAACCAAACCAGTATATGCTGTTCAAAAACTGCACAGTTTATTTGCATAATCAAACTATACCTAGCTAACCTATACTCAGGGCAACTATACCTAGTTAACCTATATTGGGGGCAAATATACTTGGCTACCTATACTGGGGGCAACCACACCTGGCTAACCTATATTGGGGGCAACTATACCTAGCTAACCTATACTCAGGGCAACTATACCTGGCTAACCTATATTGGGGGCAACTATACCTAGCTAACCTATACTCAGGGCAACTATACCTGGCTAACCTATATTGGGGGCAACTATACCTAGCTAACCTATACTCAGGGCAACTATACCTGGCTAACCTATATTGGGGGCAACTATACCTAGCTAACCCATACTGAGGGCAACTATACCTGGCTAACCTATATTGGGGGCAACTATACCTAGCTAACCTTTACTCAGGGCAACTATACCTAGCTAACCTATATTGGGGGCAACTATACCTGGCTAACCTATACTCAGGGCAACTATACCTCGCTAACCTATATTGGGGGCAACTATACCTGGCTAACCTATATTGGGGGCAACTATACCTGGCTAACCTATATTGGGGGCAACTATACCTGGCTAACCTATACTCAGGGCAACTATACCTCGCTAACCTATATTGGGGGCAACTATACCTGGCTAACCTATATTGGGGGCAACTATACCTAGCTAACCTATACTGAGGGCAACTATACCTGGCTAACCTC
This sequence comes from Hyperolius riggenbachi, assembly GCF_040937935.1. Lineage (NCBI taxonomy): Eukaryota > Metazoa > Chordata > Amphibia > Anura > Hyperoliidae > Hyperolius > Hyperolius riggenbachi. The sequence goes on along the minus strand of NC_090649.1, from coordinate 467,091,955 downwards.
TACTCAGGGCAACTATACCTGGCTAACCTATACTCAGGGCAACTATACCTGGCTAACCTATACTCAGGGCAACTATACCTGGCTAACCTATATTGGGGGCAACTATACCTAGCTAACCAATACTGAGGGCAACTATACCTGGCTAACCTCTACTCAGGGCAACTATACCTGGCTAACCTATACTCAGGGCAACTATACCTAGCTAACCTATACTCAGGGCAACTATACCTCGCTAACCTATATTGGGGGCAACTATACCTGGCTAACCTATACTGAGGGCAACTATACTTGGCTACCTATACTGAGGGCAACTATACCTGGCTAACATATACTGAGGGCAACTATACCTGGCTAACCTATACTCAGGGCAACTATACCTGGCTAACCTATATTGGGGGCAACTATACCTAGCTAACCTCTACTCAGGGCAACTATACCTGGCTAACCTATATTGGGGGCAACTATACCTAGCTAACCTATACTCAGGGCAACTATACCTGGCTAACCTATATTGGGGGCAACTATACCTAGCTAACCTATACTCAGGGCAACTATACCTGGCTAACCTATATTGGGGGCAACTATACCTAGCTAACCCATACTGAGGGCAACTATACCTGGCTAACCTATATTGGGGGCAACTATACCTAGCTAACCTTTACTCAGGGCAACTATACCTAGCTAACCTATATTGGGGGCAACTATACCTGGCTAACCTATACTCAGGGCAACTATACCTCGCTAACCTATATTGGGGGCAACTATACCTGGCTAACCTATATTGGGGGCAACTATACCTGGCTAACCTATATTGGGGGCAACTATACCTGGCTAACCTATACTCAGGGCAACTATACCTCGCTAACCTATATTGGGGGCAACTATACCTGGCTAACCTATATTGGGGGCAACTATACCTAGCTAACCTATACTGAGGGCAACTATACCTGGCTAACCTCTACTCAGGGCAACTATACCTGGCTAACCTATACTCAGGGCAACTATACCTCGCTAACCTATACTGAGGGCAACTATACCTGGCTAACCTCTACTCAGGGCAACTATACCTGGCTAACCTATACTCAGGGCAACTATACCTGGCTAACCTATACTCAGGGCAACTATACCTGGCTAACCTATATTGGGGGCAACTATACCTGGCTAACCTATACTCAGGGCAACTATACCTCGCTAACCTATATTGGGGGCAACTATACCTGGCTAACCTATACTGAGGGCAACTATACTTGGCTACCTATACTGAGGGCAACTATACCTGGCTAACATATACTGAGGGCAACTATACCTGGCTAACCTATACTCAGGGCAACTATACCTGGCTAACCTATATTGGGGGCAACTATACCTGGCTAACCTATACTCAGGGCAACTATACCTGGCTAACCTATACTGAGGGCAACTATACCTCGCTAACCTATACTCAGGGCAACTATACCTGGCTAACCTATATTGGGGGCAACTATACCTGGCTAACCTATACTCAGGGCAACTATACCTCGCTAACCTATATTGGGGGCAACTATACTTGGCTACCTATACTGAGGGCAACTATACCTGGCTAACATATACTGAGGGCAACTATACCTGGCTAACCTATACTCAGGGCAACTATACCTCGCTAACCTATATTGGGGGCAACTATACCTGGCTAACCTATACTCAGGGCAACTATACCTCGCTAACCTATATTGGGGGCAACTATACCTGGCTAACCTATATTGGGGGCAACTATACCTAGCTAACCTATACTGAGGGCAACTATACTTGGCTACCTATACTGAGGGCAACTATACCTGGCTAACCTATACTCAGGGCAACTATACCTGGCTAACCTATACTGAGGGCAACTATACCTTGCTAACCTATATTGGGGGTAACTATACCTGGCTAACCTATATTGGGGGCAACTATACCTAGCTAACCTATACTGAGGGCAACTATACCTGGCTAACCTATATTGGGGGCAACTATACCTGGCTAACCTATATTGGGGGCAACTATACCTAGCTAACCTATACTCAGGGCAACTATACCTGGATTCTTATATTGGAGGAACCTATATCTGGCTACCTATACTGGGGTCACCTGTACCTGGGTTTCTACACAGGGGGCACCTATACCTGGCTGCCTACCTACCTATACTGAGGGTGTCTTATTTTTGTTGGACTGCAGCTATAAGTTGGGGTGCAAATTGTTGCATGTGTATGATCATTCCAAATCGGGGGGGGGGGGGGGGGTGGGGGGGGGAGGGGAAGGCAGCACAAAAACCACAACCAGCCCTGCTGATATATGTATTGCCTTTAAAACAATGCACTTTGCCCGTCTGTCCTGCTGATCCTCTGCCTCTAATACTTATGGCCATAAACCCTGAACAAGCATGCACATCAAATGTTTCTGACTGCAGGTGTGTGATTCAGACACTACTGCAGCCAAATAGATCAGCAAGACAGCCAGGCAACTGATATTGTTTAAAAGGAAATAAATATGGCAGCCACCATGTCCTTGTAAGGCTAGAGCCATCTTCGTCGTCAATTTGTTGTGTTCAGTAGTCATGGACGCAGAATAACAAACTAGGCTTATTTAAAGGATTTGCCAACTCTACATAAGCAGTGCCGTCTTCTCTGTGTTCCTAGCCAGCCAGAACAGGAACCAATGACCCATAACAGTATAGATAATCTTATGCATTTAAAGGACAACTGAAGTGAGAAGAATATGGAGGCTGCCACATTTATTTTCCTCTTAAACAATACCAGTTGCCTGGCAGCCCTCCTGGTCGATTTGGCTGCAGTAGTGGCTGAATCACACCAGAACCTAGCACGTGGCTAATCTTGTCAGATCTGACAATAATGTCAGAAACACCTGATGTGCTGCAGGCTTGTTCAGGGGCTATGGCTAAAAGAGGCAGAGGATCAGCAGGACTGTCAAGCAACTAGTATTGCTTAAAAGGAAATAAATATGGCAGCCTCCATATCCCTCTTGCTTCAGTTGTCCTTTAAAGAGAATCTGTAACAAAAAAAAGTTCCCCTGAGGGGTACTCACCTCGGTAGGGGGAAGCCTCCGGATCCCAATGAGGCTTCCTCCTCCCCTGTAGCTGCAGGCAGTCCAGCGCTGGCTCCCCCAAAGTCCCCTGCAATCCACGCTCGACAAGCCTCACAAGCTACAATTATTTACCTTCCCGGCTCCAGCGGGGGCGCTGTTGCGGCTCTCAGCACGGAGATAGGCGGAAATAGCCGATCTCCTTCGGGTCCACTCACTACGCAGGTGCAGGAGACTTGCACCTGCACGGTAGAGCGGGCCGACAGCGATCGGCTATTTCCGCCTATCTCCGAGCGGAGAGACAATACTGCGCCTGCGCTGGCGCCGGGAAGGTAAATATTTACATCCCCACTGTTCGGAGGGCCAGAGCAAGACCCCCGTGGAACACAGGAGGATGGGGGAAGCCTCGATAGGATCCGAGGTGAGTACCCCCAGGAGAACTTTTTGTCATTACAGGTTTTCTTTAAAGTGAACCTCCGGACTAAAAATCGACTCAGCAGAACTGAAAAGGCCTGGTGTTTCTTTAACAGTTTCACAGCATCAGAACTTTGTTTCTCTTATACAAGCCTCATTTTTAGCTGCACAGAAGAAAGGTGTATGAACACATTAGGGTTCATTTACAAAATGTAGAGTGATATCAGCAATGGCCCAAAGGATCCAACCAGTTTACATCTGTTTTGCTAAAATTCCAGCACTAATAGTAAAATAACTCTTGCCATCCAATTGGGTGGCCATCGGCAATGCATGCATTTCCTTTACAATAGTATTTCTGCACGTATACATCAAATAAGGGTGCCAGGAAAAAAAGGGTGTGGGGTAAAGACTAAATTTTAAAATATTGTCTATAACAATAATTTTATCATTTGTTCACCTTTATCTGAGATAGAATAATAAATATGTTAAAACAATGGTAATAAAAAGGGCGCCGGGTGAAGCTGAAACCTTAAAATATTGTTTATAACAACGATTGGCAAATATTACCCATATTGTACAACTAAACCTAACCCTACTCTCACACAGAACCCTCCATCTACCGATGCCTAACCATAAGACCCCCCTGGTGGTGTCTAGCTCTAAGACCCCCCCTAGTGGTGCCTAACCCTAAGATCAATGGTGGTGCCTAACCCTAATACGCCCCCTGGTGGTGCCTAACCCTAAGACCGCCCTGGTGGTGCCTAACCCTAAGACACCCCTGGTGGTGCCTAACCCTAAGACCGCCCTGGTGGTGCCTAACCCTAAGACCGCCCTGGTGGTGCCTAACCCTAAGACCCCTAGTGGTACCTAACCCTAAGACCCCCCCTGGTGGTCCGTAACCCTAAGACCCCACTGGTAGTGCCTAACCCTAAGACCGCCCTGGTGGTGCCTAACCCTAAGACCGCCCTGGTGGTGTCTAACCCTAAGACACCCCTGGTGGTGCCTAACCCTAAGACCGCCCTGGTGGTGCCTAACCCTAAGACCGCCCTGGTGGTGCCTAACCCTAAGACCCCTAGTGGTACCTAACCCTAAGACCCCCCCTGGTGGTCCGTAACCCTAAGACCCCACTGGTAGTGCCTAACCCTAAGACCGCCCTGGTGGTGCCTAACCCTAAGACCCCCCTGGTGGTGCCTAACCCTAAGATCCCTGGTGGTGCCTAACCCTAAGACCCCCCTGGTGGTGCCTAACCCTAAGACCCCTAGTGGTACCTAACCCTAAGACCCCCCCTGGTGGTCCGTAACCCTAAGACCCCCCTGGTAGTACCTAACCCTAAGACCCCCCTGGTGGTGCCTAACCCTAAGATCCCTAGTGGTGCCTAACCCTAAGACCCCCCTGGTGGTGCCTAACCCTAAGACCCCCCTGGTGGTGCCTAACCCTAAGACCGCCCTGGTGGTGCCTAACCCTAAGACCCCTAGTGGTACCTAACCCTAAGCCCCCCTGGTGGTCCGTAACCCTAAGACCCCCCCTGGTATTGCTTAACCCTAAGACCGCCCTGGTGGTGCCTAACAGTAAGACCCCCCTAGTGGTGTCTAGCCCTAAGACCCCCCTGGTGGTGCCTAACCCTAAGACCCCCCTGGTGGTGTCTAGCCCTAAGACCCCCCTGGTGGTGCCTAACCCTAAGACCCCGCTGGTGGTGTCTAGACCTAAGACCCCTGGCAGTGCCTAACCCTAAGATCCCCCCCTGGTGGTGCCTAAGCCAAAGACCCCCCCCCCTCCTGGAGGTGCCTAACACTAAAACTCCCTTCCTGATGCCTAACCCTAAAACTCCCTTTCTCCGTTGCAAATAACGCTAATACAAAAAGTGATACATTTCTAAGATAATACATTTCAAAAGATAATTTACATAATTATAACTCTCAAAACAAATGTCAAAATAATAAAAAAAATGTTAAAACAATTTACAAAATAATTGTCAAAACGAATTTAAAAACAATATTTTTTAAAAATGAAATTTTTGGTTGGACGAGCCCAGCGCCTACTATTTATCAGGCACCCAAATTTCTGCTTTGGCGCCCAATAGCCAATATTTTGCATTAGCGTCTATGTGGCACCTATAAGGAACTTGCCTGCTATTGAAGTTTCCGTCGAGACCTGGGCGGAATCCGTCGCTTCCGGGTCTTGCCGCTTGTTCTCCACTGATGACATCACAGCTGAGACACAAACCGCACATCCGGATAGGCGAAGGACGCGTTCGCAATACGCCCTCCGCAAATGTAAGCAATAGTGCGGTATCAGCTGACGTTACAGCTGACACCTAGGTAGGCTGAACCCTGTGTGATTGGATGTGCGGAGTGTGGCCGGCCACTGATTGGTTGAAAGTTGTATTTAAACCTGCAGAGTGCTCCCAGTCATCGCCCGTGATAAGCATAGCTTTGGCTAGTTGCTAGGTGCGCACTCACTTATTGATATTACTGAGTCTCGACCTTTGGCTTGTTGACGATTCCTGTCTGCTGTGATTAACCCTTGCCTTGTTTCCTGGATACCCTTGCCTGCTGCCTGCAGCGACCTCTGCCTTGTTTCTTGAATAACCTTTGCTTGCTGCTTGGACTGACCTTGGCTAAGTTACTGGACCCTAATCCTTGCATATTGAATAATCTTGCATGTAATCCTTGCTTGAACTCTCTCCTTGCCTGGAGCATTCACTACCTGTTGAATAATGTTGCATGTGGACTGGCATGAACTATTGCAAATCCGCCTGGATCCCACACTGCCTGATCCTCATACCTCTGTCATTACTGGCCATCGACACAGAGGACCTCATCCTCTTGAATCAAGGTAATTGCCCTGTGTGATACTTATGAACTATCTGAACTGTGTTACTAGCCTTAGTGGGGTCCTAGCAGGTCCTATTGTTATCTCTACTTCAGTTTGTATGCCTTGCACGTTAAGACCTGGGGGTAACCGAAGTCAGGAGACATATCTTGTGTCCTGTTCAAGTGGGGGCTTGTCTATAGGTGAAGACGCGGGCCGAGCTCAGAGCTGCGGCACTAGATTGGGGCATAGAGACATAACCAGTCAGGCCTTACAGCACCCATATAGTCCATTAGCCCCATTCCTTTCTGCACCCCATCACCATAACAGCACGAAACACCAATGCCATTGCCGTCAATTTACTAATAAAGCAACCAGAGACGTGGTAAAATTCAATTTTCAATAGTTTTATAGTCAAAAATGACATTTTACACAGACAACAGGAACACGCCTATGTTTTTTTTGTGCAAAAAAATAGTTAAAATAAAACCTCTTATATATTTTTTTTTACATTTTTGTTTCTTTTTTTACATTCTGATATACATATTGAACAGGGTTTATGGCACCATAACCAGTCAAATTAAAACAAAAAAATATAATAATTGCTTTAGTTTATATCTTATCTAAGTGCTGGCACATTTCACCATGTAAGTGCTTCCGTAGCCTTACACACAGGCGGCCATTTTGCAACTTCCCCATTGGGTTCATTCTGAGCGTACTGATCACGTTAGAAGGGGAGGGGCTTATGTGAAATGGGTGTGGCTTTCTAGTAGGGAGGAGTTCAGTTGCGCATAGAGTGGAGGATTAAACGCTAAGTCGAACAAGATGGTCATCCCTGGCAATTACTTTAAATGTTCTTTTCTCAGAAAAGTGTTTACTTTTATTTTTGGACAGCGTGGTAAAGGTTGCAAACGTCTCTTGGATTTTTATCACTGTTTTGTGTCCCCATCTGTGAGAATTCTCACTGTCTAGACAGACAGTAGGTATGTCCAGGGCCGGTTTAAGCTAACCAGGGGCCCCAGGGCAAAGGAAATCTGGGGCCCCTCACCTCCAAAGTCAGCCCTCGGGGCCCAGATCTGTCCCACCGCACATCCATCCCCATCCATTTGCATTGTACAGCACTGCAGTTCTGCGGGGACCCAACAGCTGCCGGTCCCCCTTGCCCCCCTGGAACTTCAGGTGGTCTCCCCTGTCTGCTCTCGTGGCCCCTGCATGTGTGGTTGGCTGCACGGCACTGAAGTGCTGCATAGGGGATGCAGAGGCCACATGCATCTGCACTATAGCCCCCATAATCCCTTGCATCGCCTGCTGCTTGTACCAGGTGACTGCTCCTAGCTGCCACCTGGTACGAGCAGAAGGATTGTGGGGGCTGTAGTGCTGACGCATTTGGCCTCAGCATCCCCTACGCAGCGCTTCAATGCAGTGCACCCAGCCACACATGCAGGGGTCCTGGAAGCAGTCAGAGGAGACCCCTTGGAGTTCCAGCAGCACAAGGGGGCCCGGAAGCTGTCGGTGTTCCTGGGGCAACTACCCCCTTTGACTTAATGGCAGCGCCAGCCCTGGGTAAGGCCCCCTAAGAGTGGCAGAAACTGCAGCAAACACAACTCCCCTTTTTATAGGGTGGGAAAAGTTTTTTACTTTTGTCTCTGGAATAACCAGTTTTTCCATGAATTCCACAAGGTTTCAAAGAGGTTGCAAGGAAAGGAAGTGAGGGAATAGGGACGTAAGCAGCAATAAAAAACACAAACAGTTTCTAACCATCTCCCTCAGTATCCAAAGCAAAAATAAAGCAGCTCCCTAAACTGGGCATGACCAGTGCTGTAAATCGATCACCTGATCAAATTAAGAAAACTTGTTGGAGGCGCCCAGAAGATAATTATCTTAAATCATAAAGTATAGGAGAAATTCGGTCTTACCTCCATAAATGGACAAGCCATATAAGTAAAAGTTTTTAATGCACAAAAAAGACAACGCATTTCACGGATACTGGCCCGCTTCCTCAGGTCAAAAACAAAGTGCCTAAGTCTGTAGCAGTCACAGCTGTGGGCGCCTCTTTTAAGATAATTATATTCTGGGCGCCTCCAACAAGTTTTCTTAGTTGTGGTCCAACCCTTTAGGATAGTATATGGGACACCACGTGTCCAAATACCTAAGGAGAGCGACCGACCACCACCTGCCAAGCGGATCTGGGATACCGAACGAGAACGGTTAACTTCCCGTAAGCTCTGTCGGTGGGTTCAGGAGTGCAATCCACCCTTGTGAGTATATCTTACTATCCTACTCATACCAATTTTACCTTACGATACTGCACCATCGGGCTCCTGGTCCCTCTCATTGCAGAGCCTTGGCGGATGGTGTCTCAACCACCAGGAATCATCCCATTGACCTGATCAAATTGGTTAGGCTAGGTTCACACTTCGGGACAGATACACAAAGGTGCGTTACAGCGTATGATAAGCGGATAAGTTGTGACTGTGAGTGTATTCACATTACACCATTGTGCATCTGGCTCTCCGCTGCTGCCCCCCTGTCATCACCGCTGCCATTTGAGTCCTCACATGTCTTCGGTTGCCATTTGGATCCTCCACCCAGCTGACACCACTGCTGGGCTCCGGGACAAGTGCCTGTAAGCTGAGGGCCCTGGCAGAAACAAAGGGCTACCATTGGCTACAGCAATGGGATTCTACTTAGCAACAGAGAGAATTCTCATTGGTCTACCACTTGGGAACCAATAAGAATCCTCACTGGTGTTATGGAGGATCGCCATTGGTCTTTTGCACTGCAATGATAGCCCTGGTTGTGCTGGGATTCCGATACTGGCGCTTGTCAAGGAGCTCAGCAGCGTGGGGCCCCCGAATACCTGCGGGGGAAGACACAGAAGAAACAGCCTAGTGAGAACAAACACTGTCCCTTCCAATAGGCTTGCACTAATTCCGTTAGCAACCACAGCAGATGCAGCTCGAGTCCAGAAATATCATGCCAGTCAGAAACATGCGTTCAGCTCCCACTACAATTTGCAAATATAAATGGGTCCTAGGGTCCTTTAACACTTATACTTCCATCCTGCTAAGTTGGAGCCGGGTTTCTGTAAAGGCCACAAAGGTGCGGGCCTTGGGCAGCTGCAGCCCAAGGGAGGCACCTGGTCATGAAAAAGAGATTGATACACACGAAAGAGGAGGCTACCAATGGGGAGTAACCCCCAAAAAAGGGAAGCTAATGTCCATGCGAACTGTTCAAAAAAGAGAGGGGGCTGCACATGGAATGGGAGAGGCCTGCAGTACATGAATACACATGGAAGAGGGGGCTGCACATGGAATGGGAGGGTACTGCTGTACATGGATGTTACACATGGTAGAGGGGACTGCACATGGAATGGGAGGGTACTGCTGTACATGGATGTTACACATGGAAGAGGGGGCTGCACATGGAATGGGAGGGGCACTGCTGTACATGGATGTTACACATGGAAGAGGGGGCTGCACATGGAATGGGAGGAGCGCTGCTGTACATGGATGATACACATGGAAGAGGGGTCTGCACATGTAATGGGAGGGGCTGCTGTACATGGATGTTACATATGGAAGAGGGGGCTACACATGGAATGGGAGTGGCTGCTGTACATGGATGATACACATACAGTAGAAGCGGGGTCTGCACATGGAATGGGAGGGGCTGCTGTACATGGATGTTACACATGGAAGAGGGTACTGCACATGGAATGGGAGGGGCTGCTGAACATGGATGATTCACATGGAAGAGGGGGCTGCACTAGAGGGGCTGCTGTACATGGATGATACGCATGGAAGAGGGGACTACACATGGAATGGGAGGGGCTGCTGTACATGGATGTTACACATGGAAGCGGGGGCTGCACATGAAATGGGAGGGGCTGCTGTACATGGATGTTACACATGGAAGAGGGGGCTGCACATGGAATGGGAGGGGCTGCTGTACATGGATTTTACACATGGAAGAGGGGGCTGCACATGGAATGGAAGGGGGGCTGCTGCACAAGGATGTTACACATGGAAGGAGGGCTGCACATGGAATGGAAGGGGTACTGCTGCACATGGAAGGGGAGTCACAACACATTTGGCCAAGGGGCAGAAGAGATATAAATCCGGCATTGAGTGTAAAAGGACCCTTATAAAATTCTTTATGATTTCGCCTGCAGAACAATTTTTAAATAAAAATTTAGCCAATACTTTACAAAAATGTTCACCCCGCTGTTGGTTCGGTCTGCAAAATGGCCGCCTACCTGAGCCCGTAGGCCGTTTCATAAAACATTCAGCCGCCTCTAACCATTCTTACACTCAAAACGAAAAAATTATTGCACAAGAAGCCGCCAAGGGCGAGTAATGGTCAAGTTCTGTGTTCGTGAAACCGTATTCAGCGCAAATATAAAAATAGAAGAAGAGAACACACACAGAATTAACAGTTGCGATTATTTTTTCTCGTCTTTGCCGCTTTCATGTATGTGATTTATGGCAGCTCTTTCCATTGCATGTAACTTTGTATTTATTTATTTATTTTTTTGTCGATATCCATCCTTGGAGCTACGGTCTGGCTTGTATTTGTAAAGTAACGCACTATCGTGTAAACAGCGTGCCTGTCTATGAACCCGCACAGACCACAGATCACCATGGATTTATTTTTGTTTTTTTTCTAAAAAATTTTTTAGCCTTGGCATATTTTTTTTTTTTTTTGCCAAGGTGACAGAGGGCTTAAAGGGAAATAAAAATTCAATCTTGTCTGATTCACCATTTAACCCTCGGTCCTGAAATCATTTTGCTCCAGATGACTTGATATCTTCATTCTCTCTCTCTCTCTCTTAAAGCCATACCAGTAAAATGTTTTTGTTTTACTTAGAAGGGGGAGTGGTTTGGTTACACCATGGTCTCTACCCCGATTAGCTTTGGCGTCAGGATACGCGGCGTAATACCGTTGTTTAAGTCTTCCTCAAACTCCAGTAACTGGCCCATGAAGTTTAGGTTGGGAGATATGATTGGTCGCTTTCCTTTGACGAATTTGTAGGCGTCGGTCATGGTCATCCGCGTGTGTTTCATCAGGTAGGCGATCACAATGGTGGCGGAGCGAGAGACGCCCGCCTGGCAGTGGATTAGCAAGCCTTTGCCGCACTGGTGGGCCTCCTCTGTAAGGCAAACAACAACAAAAATAAGAATAGGATATAGTTTAATATATACTGATAAAAATAAATAATACAATAAAATGATAAATGGGGGATAAGATACTCTGTTTAAAGTTCAAGAAACAAAATTATTTGGGTACCTTTAAAGGACATCCGAGGTGAAAATAAACTGATGAGAAAAACAATTGTATCTGTCCTCCTTCTCCTAAAAATGACTTTTTTAGATATCCCAAAGTTTTATTTTATATTTAAATCTAGTTTTTAGGTTTTCACTGTTTCATTGTCTCTGCTCAATGACACCTTCATTGAAGTATGCTAGAGCTCAAATTTATGAATTATTGACCATTTTTATATCTTTCCTGCTCTTAGAAGCCATTTACTGACAGGAAAGTGTTTTATGGCTGTAATTACTTATCAGTGAGGGTTATGCTATAGTCTGACCCAGTCCGACCCGCTCCCGACCCAGACAGAAACTGTCACTTGCATACTTGATGTTTCAGGGTGCGTTTCCACTAACGCGAATTCGCATGCGTTCCCCGCATGCAAATTCGCATAACCAATAAAAGTGAATGAGCCTGTGTCCACTTGTCAGGAAAACGGAGCGTTTTCTTGTGCAGGAAAAATCTGCTCAGCAGAGCCATCCGAATTCGGACACCGCACACACGCATGCGATTCGAATACAATGTATTTAATAGGGAATTCGCATGGTGTTTTTTCATGCGAATTTTCGCTCCTGCATGCGAATTCGTCCGCGGAGAATCCGCGGCGATTTCCCACCGCACTAGTGGAAACGCACCCTAACTCTTTCGGGCAGAGAAAGAAAAAAAGGAACTCAGCATAGTTATTAGTGTGCTTGGTACTGTACATACACATATCTGTCTCATCATGTCACATGTCACTTCAGTTGCTTAAAGCTGAATTGAAAATAAACTTATGAGATAATTAATTGCATGTGTAGTACTAAGGAAAGATAAAACTTTCTAGGAGTCTCATATTCTTATTTTCAGTTTATGCTGGTCATACACGGCTCGATTACATGCCCGATCGTTTTCCGCGCTCGATTCTCTTATCTTCCACTCGTTTTTCTTATCTTTTCCCATAGTCCTCCATGCAGGATCGAGTATGGAAACGATCGGGCCGGAGATCGGACATGTCGGAAATGATCTATCGAGCCATCTAAATGGCGACAGGGTCATATGCATCATGCCTTCCCGCGACATACTCCCTGCTGGACAGGAAGTACACCACTGGGATTCCCATCGGTCTGCCCATGCATGCCGTCATTTGCTCTTAACCTCCTTGCCGGTCTAAAAAATCCGGCAAGGAGGCAGCGCCGCACTTTTCTTTAATTTTTTTTTTTTAAATCATGTAGCGAGCCCAGGGCTCGCTACATGATAGCCGCTGAGCGGCGGCATCCCCCCACCCACTCCGATCGCCGATCAGAGTATGCAGGAAATCGGGATTGAGAACGGGATTTCCTGCAGGGCTTCCCCGGTCGCCATGGCGACGGGGCGGGATGACGTCACCGACGTCATAGGGAATCCCGATCCGCCCCTCAGCGCTGCCTGGCACTGATTGGCCAGGCAGCGTAGGGCTCTGGGGCGGGGGGGGGGGAGCGACTCGGCGCGGCGGATTGCGGGGGATCGGCGGAGAGCGGCGGCGATCGGAAGTTACAAGCAGCTAGCAAAGTGCTAGCTGCTTGTAACAAAAAAAAAATTATGCAAATCGGCCCAGCGGGGCCTGAGATATCCTCCTGCGCAGGTTACCCCGAGCTGAGCTCGGGATAACCGGCAAGGAGGTTAATGTGTTGCCCATTGACTTGCATTGCTACATAATTCATGCCTCAAAGTATATTTACCACTAGCAGAATTTCTTTCCCCACACACGGAAATGTGTTAGACTGACTGCCCCTATTTTTAATTAAAGGTCTGATTTGCTTGCAATGTTTGTTTGTTTGTGAAAAAACAGCAAAAAAAAAAAAAAAAAAAAAACAACCTTGCTTGCTATTTTTTTTTAGATGCTGCTCTTCATTAAATTACACAGTACCGCTGCCGCCGCAGACGGGCTATATTAAGTGGAAACGTAGTCTAACAGGTAATGTATTGCAACATGTTTCGTTTGTAACAAAATACTGACACTGCTGTGGCCTGTAGACACTGCTAAGGGCCCGTTTTCACTAGTGAATGGGAGCCAAAGGGAGGTGATGCGGCTACGCATCACTTCCGCTCCCATTCATGTCACTTCTGCATCTTCTAATATGGAAGTGAATAGGAGGAGACGTGACGCGGATACGGCCGTGCGAGAATTTGTAGCATGCTGCAGATTAGACTTTAATGACACTACAAGCCTTCTGGTTATATTTAAAGGAGAACTCCTCACAGTGTGACTGGACGGACTGAGCACTGTACAGGAATAATCAGGAGCGTAACTATAAATCACCGGGCCCCCCCTGCAAAAACTTGGACCTGTGTTTACAAATTAGGCATTTTTGCTGCCTCAGAAGAGCAGCTGAGCTGACACAGCTGAGAGATCAAATTACATGTGTGATTAGTCACAGATGAGGGGGATTTAGACAGGATAAACTCTCTAAATACATACAGGGTGCATTTCTCTGTTTTCCTTCTGTCCTGTGCAAACGTTCAGGTCCGCTTTACCACATTCTATAATACGTGACAGAAACAAAGAAAGCAGGAACTGTACCTATGAACTCGAACGCCTCCTCGAAGTACTGCCTGAGATTCTGCTTGTTGCTGTCTGTTGCCGGAAGACGCTTGTAGTTGAATATCCCTTTCTCGTAGTGGTAGAGGGGGAGGTGGGTGGTGACGTTGACGACGTATCCGATGTTCATCCTCTGCATCTTCTCCAGGTCCTGAGCATCGTGCTCGTTGCCGAGGAACAGGAAGGGGAGGATGGGGGTCAGTTCCGCGTTCTCGATGTCCGGAGTGCTGGGGACGGACTGAGGTAGTGTGATGGTCACGGCTGAGGCCCCGCCTCCATCCGGGCAGTCCTGGAGCTGGAGGGAATTGTCGCAGAGGCTCTCGTGGTGCTGTCTGAAGCTGCTGAGTCCACCTGGAAGAAGCGTCAGACGGGAGAGTGATTATCACTGCGCAGCGTACAACTTTCATTAAAACTAAGAGAAAAAAGTTTATGAAGGATTTTAAAAAAGTGTCCTGTTTTTGTTTTCCTATATAGAGATGTAGGCGAATCTCTATGGGCCGCTACTACTTCCAGGTCGCTATGACTCGGAGTAGTACGGCTGCGCTGGGCCGGCAGTGTGCGTCTTTCATCGCGCGCCTGTTCCCGGGCACTCTTTGCGCATGAGCGTGACTTCACTCATGACGTCACTCGCATGCGCAGAAATTGCCCGGCAACAGGCGCACGATCAAGGATGCGAACCACCGGCCCAGCGCAGCCTTACTACTCCGAGTCATAGTGACCCGGAAGTAGTACAGGGTGAGGGGTTCGCCGGCGACATCTCTATTCCTATGTGTCTTATTTTTTAACAAGTTAATCACTGAGGTTTTTTTTCCTCGTAACTGGTTCAGCACCACAGTGTCGAAAACCTCATGCATCCGTGCCACGTTCACCTCCCATTCATTCACCAATTATTTTATCACTACTTATCACATTTAATTGATCTATATCTCGTTTTTTCCGCCACTAATTAGGCTTTTTTTGGGTGGTACATTTTGCTAAAAATTATTTTTTTCAAAATCCATTTTAACAGGAAGATTAAGAAAGAAAGGGAAAAAAAATCATTTTTTCTCAGTTTTTGGCCATTATAACTTGAAATTAAAATACGCTACCGTAATTAAAACTACTGTATTTTATTTGCCCATTTGTCCCGCTTATTACACCATTTAATTTATGTCCCTATCACAGTTTATAGCGCCAATATTTTATTTAGAAATAAAGGTGCATTTTTTTCAATTTGCGTTCATCACTATTTACAAGCTTATAATTTAAAATAATATAAAAATATACTCTCTTGACATGCATATTTAAAAAGTTCAGACTATTTATGTTGTTGTTTTTTTATTGTAATTTTTTTTATTTTTATTTTTTATTAAAAAATGTATTTGGGTAATTTTGGGTGTGGGAGGGAAACAGCTAATTTTAAATGAATAATAATATAATTGTTTTATAAAAAATGTGTGTGCGTGCAGTTTACTATTTGCCCACAAGATGGCCACAGTCAAAAAAGTCCTGGATGGATCCAGGAACTAAAAGAAGACGGAGAAGTTTCCTGATGACAGAAATACAGCGCTCTCTGAATAGAAAGCATCGGTTTTTCTGCGGGGAAGTTAGATCGGTGAATGGGAATTATATTCCCATTCACTGATCGGGGGGCTAACGGCGGGCGGCAGGAGCGTGCGCGGGAGCACGCCCGATCGCGCGCACCCCGCAGGAACAGCAGCAGTGCCTATCTGGGCGAGCATAGTCGTACAGAAAGGCTGGACTGGTTAAAGGGACTCCGAGCAACTCTCATGGGAATGCCTTTAAGCCAGACGACTTCCAACAAAGTCGTGCTATGACCCCTCTGGAGGAGCCTCTTGCAATGGCCATGCGTGTCACTTCCTCTTCCTGCTTCATTCAGTGATGCACTTCTCTAACAGAGAAGACAGGGGTGACCCAGAAGTTATAACATAGCCAAGATGGCAGCCGCGATTTTTAAATTGAAATCGAACGAAAACTATTTGGTGTAGAAGGTATCAAATGAAAGAGGAGAGCACAAGCTACAGAATGGTATGCATCTTTAAGTACTTTTCAGTACTGGTCGGAGTCTATTTAAAGGCATAACAATGAGAGGTGCTCAGAGTCCCTTTAAAGACCAGAGCAATTCTCAACTTTCAGCGCTCCTCCCTTTCATTCGCCAATAACTTTATCACTATTTATAACAATGAAATAATCTATATATTGTTTCTTTTGCTGACAATTAGACTTACTTTGGGTGGTATATCATACTAAGAATTATTTTATTTTGCATCAGTCACTAATTACGAGCTGCAGGAGTCGGCCGCCGCTGGTTTAAATAAGGTAAACAATCTAGCAGTGGCTGGGGAGGGAGGGGGGAGCAGGCTGGCAACCAACTTGGGGGCAACTATACTAGCTATCTATATTGGGCCAACAAAGCTACCTATACAGGGGCAACTACACTACCTTTACTCGGGGCAACTATACTAGCTATGTATATGGGGCAACTATACTACCTACCTATACTGGGGGCAACTAAGCTACCTATACAGGGGCAACTATACTGGCTATCTATAGGGGGCAACTATACTACCTACCTATACTGGGGGCAACTAAGCTACCTATACAGGGGCAACTATACTACCTATACTGGGGCAACTATACTAGCTATCTATACTGGGGCAACTATACTACCCATACTGAGGGCAGCTATACTACCTATCTATACTGGGGCAACTAAGCTACCTATACAGGGGCAACTATACTACCTATACTGGGGCAACTATACTAGCTATCTATACTGGGGCAACTACACTACCTATACTGGGGGCAAATATACTAGCTATCTATACTGGGGCAACTACACTACCTATACTGGGGGCAACTATACTAGCTATCTATACTGGGGCAACTATACTACCTATACTGGGGCAACTATACAAGCTATCTATACTGGGGCAACTACACTACCTATACTGGGGGCAACTATACTAGCTATCTATACTGGGGCAAGTATGCTACCTACACTGGGGCAACTATCCTAACTACCTATGCTGGGGCAACTATACTACCTATACTGGAGCAACTATACTACCTCTACTGGGGCAACTATACTAGCTACCTACCTATACTAGGGCAACTATACTACCTATACTGGGGGCAACCATACTAGCTACCTATACTGGGGCAACTATACTGCCTACACTGGGGCAATTATAGCTGGCTACCCTATGCAGGGGGCACCTATACCTGGTTACCTACCTATACTGAGTGTGAAAGTTTTCGGGTGCTATGCAGTCATTCCAAAATGGGGAGAAGGGGGGGGGCATCCTCACAAGTTTGCCTCAGGCAGTAAAAAGTCTAGAACCGGTGTACTTTTTATTCTAACTCTATGTCCACTTGGATAGTGGAGATTGCACATCAGCACACAGGCAGCTAACTGGGGTTGAAAAGGTTAATGCTGCTGATGGGTATTATGGGGTTAATGTATGCCCTGCATGACTTTGCACATGCTCAGTAGCATTTGTATGCTATTCTGTGGGGTATGCTAAAATGTTGGAACACCGGCCCTGGGTAACCAATCTAGCGGCGGCTGGGAAGGAGGGGGATGAGCAGCCAGGGAGGGAGGAGGGGTGGGCAGCCAGGGAGGGAAAGGGGGATGCCTCCCTGACACGTGACGCCACCTGAGGAAGCACACATCGGCATCCCAGCACACAGGAAAACATTACTTGCTGTGGGGGTGGTATGTGGGTGATCACGGAAATGGAATTGATAGGGTTAAAGGCCGCTTCACACTAAGTCTGCTTTTCAGAGTGGACAGCAGCTGGCCAACAGGCATGCAGAACAGAACTCAGGATTTGCTATGAGAAGACATGGACGTACGTATTACTGCACCGCCACTGAGCTTGGCGCAGGGTGAGCCAAATGACGGCTCACCCGGCTGCCGCTCAAATCCCCGACGGCATTAAAGATACTATTCCCCCTCCAAGTCGTAGCAAATCGGAGGGAGGAATAATTTGGGGTTCAGCCAGATCCCTAAATTACACTTGTGAGGGGCACAGACTATTCCATGTGCAGCCCCCTCTTCCATGTGTAACATCCATGTACAGCAGCCCCCCTCCCATTCCATGTGCAGCCCCCTCTTCCGTGTGTAACATCCATGTACAGCAGCCCCCCTCCCATTCCATGTGCAGCCCCCTCTTCCATGTGTAACATCCATGTACAGCAGCCCCCTCCCATTCCATGTGCAGCCCCCTCTTCCATGTGTAACATCCATGTACAGCAGCCCTCCTACCATTCCATGTGCAGCCCCCTCTTCCATGTGTAACATCCATGTACAGCAGCCCTCTCCCATTCCATGTACAGCCCCCTCTTCCATATGTAACATCCCTGTACAGCAGCCCCCTCCCATTCCATGTGCAGCCCCCTCTTCCATGTGTAACATCCATGTACAGCAGCCCTCCTACCATTCCATGTGCAGCCCCCTCTTCCATGTGTAACATCCATGTACAGCAGCCCTCTCCCATTCCATGTACAGCCCCCTCTTCCATTTGTAACATCCCTGTACAGCAGCCCCCTCCCATTCCATGTGCAGCCCCCTCTTCCGTGTGCAACATCCATGTACAGCAGCCCCCTCCCATTCCATGTGCAGCCCCCTCTTCCATGTGTAACATCCATGTGCAGCAGCCCCCTCCCATTCCATGTGCAGCCCCCTCTGCCATGTGTAACATTCATGTACAGCAGCCCCTCTTCCATTCCATGTGCAGCCTCCTCTTCCATATGTAACATCCATGTACAACAGCCCCCTTCACATTCCATGTGCAGCCCCCTCTTCTATATGAAACATCCATGTACAGCAGGGGTCTCAAACTCAATTTACCTGGGGGCCGCAGGAAGCAAAGTCAGGATGAGGCTGGGCCGCATAAGGAATTTCACAATCGCGGTGCATCGCCGCCTCTGCTCGCCCTTCTCACTCTTCCTTCACAGAGAGGGGCGGGGAGAGGCAGCGATCAGTGCGGCGATTGACGTCAGGAAGGGCAGAGCTGAAGCTGAAAGCTCTGCCCCTTCCAGGAAATGTCGGCGGATTGCCCCCCGGGCGATTTGGGGGCTCTGCAGCCCTCGTTTAGCGGCGGGGATGCGGCGGATTACTTGGGAGCACTGAAGCGAACTATAAGGAAGCTTTTGCCGGCGAGGGCCACAAAATATTGTATCGAGGGCCGCGAGTTTGAGACCCCTGATGTACAGCATCCCCCCCTCCCATTCCATTTGCAGCTCCTTCTTCCATATGTAACATCCATGTACAGCAGCCCCCCTCCCATTCCATGTGCAGACTCTCTTCTATGTGTAACATCTATGTACAGCAGCCCCTGTCCCATTCCATGTGCAGACTCTCTTCTATGTGTAACATCTATGTACAGCAGCCCCTGTCCCATTCCAAGTGCAGCCCCCTCTTCCATGTGTAACATCCATGTACAGCAGCCCCCCTCCCATTCCATGTGCAGACTCTCTTCTATGTGTAACATCTATGTACAGCAGCCCCTGTCCCATTCCAAGTGCAGCCCCCTCTTCCATGTGTAACATCCATGTACAGCAGCCCCCCTCCCATTCCATGTGCAGCCCCCTCTTCCATGTCAAACTTCGATGAACACCACCTCCCTCCCATCCCATGTGGAGCCTCCTCTTCCATGTGTAACATCCATGTACAGCAGCCCCTGTCCCATCCCATGTGCAGCCTCCTCTTACATGTGTAACATCCATGTACAGCAGCCCCTGTCCCATCCCATGTGCAGCCTCCTCTTACATGTGTAACATCCATGTACAGCAGCCCTCCTCCCATTCCTCGTGCAGCCCTCTCTTTCATGTGTAACATCCGTGTACAGCAGCCCCTCCTCTCTTTCATGTGTTGTTCAGCATTTCTTCCATAGACAGCAACCCCTCTTTCCCTTTCTGCCGCTCCTTCTAGGCAACAGCGACCCTAGGCTTGTGCCTATGGCAAAGTTATTATTATTATTGGTAAATCCAAAAATTCGGACCCACGTTCAGTTTTGTGAGCATAACACAAGACATAAAAGATAAGCAAAATGACAGCATTTTCAGTGAATGCCGCACGTGTGCGGGTTCGAAAAATCCTTTCTGAATTTTGACAAACTCCCGGAACCTCGCAATCACACGCTGCGCTGAATGAAGACCCCAGCCGCCCTTCACCTCTCAGACCAAGTCTCGGTACACAAAGGACGATTTAATTGCATCTGCTCGTTCATCATTTTCAGGCCCTCCACCTGGCCAGACACTATGGCAACCACACAATAGCAGAGTGACATCATCCAGCATGACATCAGCCCTCAGAGCGCTCACAATGACCTCTTCAGTGCGGCGCTTATCGTGCAGCCGCCCAATCCTCCCAAACAGATGATGTAATGCGAACAGGTGCCGGGGATTTTATTTACCCAACCAAAGAGGACAAAAACACACACAGAGAAGGAACTAACAATGATAGCACTTCTTCCCTAACTCTCCCTGAGCTTTTATGATGCCATATGGAGGGGGAAGGAATCTCAGTGACTTCAATAATTCATTAACCAGTTGCTCGTAAAAGCGGAACAACAACAACAGTCCCACATGCCGGACACTGCTGCGATTTACTATGTGTATCGACTTACAGAGACGCCTACATACTAGGCATAGGGCCCAGCCAGGTCAACATCTGCAAGGAGTTTGTATGTTCTCCCCATGTCTGTGTGGGTTTCCTCCGGGCACTCCAGTTTCCTCCCACATCCCAAAAAACATACAGATAAGTTCATTGGCTTCCCCTTAAAAATTGGCCCTAGACTCTGATACATACACTACAATAGATACATAGACATATGACTATGGTAGGGATTAGATTGTAAGTTCCTCTGAGGGACAGTTAGTGACCAGACCAGACAATATACCCTGTACAGCCATACGTTTGATGAAATGATACATGTTCACAGAGTTTACAGCCTGATTGAAAATTGACATTTTCTCCAGCGCTGGGTGTCCCCCAGTATGGAAACGGAAATTAAAATAAAGGGCCTCGTTTATTGACGGGCAAAGTGCTTGCTAGAAAAATGTACTTGTTTTTTTTCTAAGAAGACAAAAGACAACATTTATATTGGGCTTTTCTCCTGGCGGACTCAAAGCACTTGAGCTGCAGCCATTAGGGCGTGCTAAGTAGGCAGTAGCAGTCTTAGGGAGTCTTGCCCAAGGTCTCCTTAGTGAATAGGTGCTGGCTTACTGTGTCAGAGGCAGAACCGTTAAAGGGAGCTGAATGGAACAAAAAGATGTATACATATCTGGGGCTTCCTCCAGCCCCACCTGCTCGGTTCGCTCCCACACCACCGTCCTCCGCTGCCCGCAGGTTCGGGAACCAGGTCCCCGCACTTCCGTCAGTCGGCTCCAGTCTGACGTAAGAGAAGTGCGCTCTTAGTGTATCGCCCCAGCAGCTGCTAGAGGGCGCACTTCTCCTGCAAAGACTGGAGGAGGAGGATGGCAGCGGGGGAGCGATACGAGCGGATGGGGCTGGAGGAAGCCCCAGGTATGTATACATCTTTTTGTTCCATTCAGCTCTGGTACACTTTAACCATTACACTATCCAGCCAACATTCAAATGGACCTGAATTCTTGCACAGTACAGAGGAAACAGAGAGAAATACACCCTGTATGTATTTAGAGAGTTTAGCCTGTCTAATTCCCCCTCCTCTGTGTCTAATCACAATTTGTAATTTGATCTCTAAGCTGTGTCAGCTGGCTGCCTAGGCAGAGCAGCTAATGTGTAAAACACAGGATGTTAACCCTATGTCTGCTTCTATGAAAACAGGAAGTAGAAACACTGCAGATGTACTGCAGGATTTTTAGCAGTTGTAACACAGATGGTTTTTTTTCTTTAAAGGTTATTAAGCTGTTGCTTATCTTTTAGAGCAGAGAGGAAGTTCTGAGTTCAGGTCCACTTTAGAAAGGACAACTGACCTGAGAGGGATATGGAGGCTGCCATATCTATTTCCTTTGAAATAATACCACTTGCCTGACACTCGGCTGATTTTTCTGGCATCAGTAGTGTGGATCACACACCTAATGCTGGGCACACACGACACGTCTTTCCGCTCGATAGATGGATTCGATAGATAATTCCTGACATGTCCAATATTCCTTTCCATCGATTCTGCGCTAGATTTCTCATAAAAGTGAATGGAAAAAAATAAAACGAGTGGACGATAAGAGGATTGAGCGCAGAATAGAGCAAAAAAACAACAACAATTGGGTGGAAAACCGAGCAGAAAAACACTGTGTCGGGCATACCGCCGGCTGTCCCCAGGAGCCCCCCAGTATAATTGTAAGCGATTGGATAGCTGTAATAGCTTCAGCTAGCACTAGGCTAGCTAGCAGTGGTGGCCGGCATCCTCAGATTACTTTTGATCCCCCCCGATACATTACCCAGCCTGGATCCAGCGATCGGCGCAGCCTCCCTGCACATCTCCGGTCTTCTCTATGGGGAGGATCGGGTCTGTGCATGACGTCATGAGCGATCCTCCCCATAGAGAAGAGCTGAGCTGTCCGGGGAGGCTGCGCCGATCGCTGGATCCAGGCTGGGTAATGTATTTAGCGGGCGATCAGCAGGATAAAAAGTAATCTGAGAATGCCGGCCACCACTGCTATCTAGCCTAGTGCTAGCTGAATTATAATGGGGGACTGTCGGCTGCAAACCCTCTGACAGTAATCGCTAATCTTGTCAGATTCCAGTCAGAGCACCTGATCTGTATGCTTGTGTAGGGCTCATTCAAACTAGAAGCGCTTTTCTGAGCGCTTTGTGATTGATTAGCACTTTTTAAAAATCGCTCCCATTCACTTTCATTAAAATCGTGGTAAAAATCGATTTTGCAATCGTATACGCGAACATCGCGACGATTTTCAGCCTGTCTAATTCCCCCTCATCTGTGACTAGTCACAACTGTTATTTGATCTCTCAGCTGTGTCAGCTGGCTACCTTGGCACAGCAGCTAATTTATAAACACAGGATGTTAGCCCTAGGTCTGCTTCTGTGAAAGCAGGAAGTAGACACACTGCAGCTTTATTGCAGGATTTGTATCAGCTGTAACAAAGAAATGTTTTTCTTTAAAGAGACACTGTAACATCAAAAAGATCCCCTGGGGGGTACTCACCTCGGGAGGGGGAAGCCTCGGGATCCTAATGAGGCTTCCCACGCCGTCCTCTGTCCCACGGGGGTCTCGCTGCAGCCCTCCGAACAGTGGCCCAACAGATCCGACACCTTGTTTTACTTTTCCAGGCTCCAGCGGGGGCGCTGTTGCGGCTTTCGGGCTCCAAAGTAGACGGAAATACCCGATCTCAGTTGGGTCCGTTCTACTGAGCAGGTGCCGGAGACTTGCGCCTGCGCAGTAGAGCTGACCTGACAGCGATCCGGTATTTCCGCCTACTTCGGGAAGCCGCCACAGCGCCTGCACTGGAGCCGGGAAGGTAAATATTTACATCATTGCTGTTCGGAGGGCTGCAGCGAGACCCCCGAGGGACGGAGGACGGCGTGAGAAGCCTCATTGGGACCCTGAGGCTTCCCCCTCCCGAGGTGAGTACCCCCAAAGGGAACTTTTTGATGTTACAGGTTTTCTTTAAAGGTTATTATGCTGTTGCTTATCTTTTAGAGCAGAGAGGAAGTTCTGAGTTTAGGTCCACTTTGAAGTATTACAGGCAGAAGACCAGCAGGACAGCCAGGCAATCTGCATTGTGTAAAAGGAGACAAATATGGCAGCTTCCATATTCCTCCCAGGTAAGTTGTCCTTTAATATGAAGAAGGCAAGCGCAGCTGTTATAATATACACTGTAAATATACAGAGGGAATCACTTACACAACATACATACATACAGTACATACACAGCAGTCTCCCTCTCAGTGTGCGCAGCAGCGATGTATTGTGTGACAGAAGGAGAAGGGAGAGACACTTCCCTGTGGGGTTGTGTAAATAGAATCAGCTCCTTCTGATGGGTTGGATCATGTATTTACACAGAATCACAACAGCCCGGGACACGATCGCGTTACACTGTACACTCGACAGATGGCTGACTATCGATGGGAAAATAGAAAGCTCTACAAGACACGGCGAGCGCATCCCCTCCCCCCGGACAATACTCATCGGCCCAGCGCATGGACAGCACTACCTGTACCTCAGGGGCACATCCGATCCACTCAGCCAAACACAGCTACAGTTTGGACTTTCCGCTAAAAATAGTCACATGAATGGCAGATCTGGCTCACAGGAATTTTAGGGGATATTTATGACAAACTGAAATAGTAAACATCATAGGTGGTTCACCCACAGGGCAACCTAGTCAGATGCCTAGGGCCATGTTGGCAAGGGCCCATCTGATAGCTCCTCTGAGCCCTCCCCTCACCTTACCAAATACGCCTGAAGGCAAAGGGTAGTCAGAGCTGCTACCTTGCATAGAGCTGATCCAAAATACCATCTGATGGTTTATTATCAGACCAAAAAGGCTCTAGTTGAACAGCTGTGTCAAATACAAGAGCGTTTTTCTTGTTTTATGTGGTCACCAAGCTCTTTAAAGTGGACCTGAACTCTTGCACAGGAAAACATAGAGAAATTACCCTGTGTGTATTTAGAGAGTTCAGCATGTCTAATTCTTCCTCATCTGTGACTAATCACGCGTTGTAATTTGATCTATCAGCTGACTGCCTCGGCAGAGCAGCTAATTTGTAAACACAGGATGTTAACCCAATGTCTCCTTCCATGAAAGCAGGAAGTAGACACAATGAAGATTTATTGCAGGATTTGTATCAGCTTTTCCGTTTCCGCTGTAGCGTGAAATTTTCGCTTGCAAAAAATCGTATAAGATTTTTCTGCTTGGTGAAAATTCACATGTAAATTTTTACGCGTTTTTTATGCAAATTTTTTATGCAAATTGCCTATACAAAGCATACGCAAATTGTACGCAATGCCCGAAAAAAATTATGCAGGACCTTTTTTCACACGTACGAACGCGTGTGAAAATTGGCATCAAATGGAAACAGCCCCATTCTCTACCATTAGTTGCCAAATCAATGCGAATTTTATGCGAGAAAAATCTGACACAAAACACACAAGTGGCAACCAGGCCTAAAGGTTATTATGCTGTTTCTTATCTTTAGGCTGGGTTCACATATGACATAGCGTGAAAAAGTAGCGTTTTGGTATGGTGCGGTTCAATTTTCTGTCGCGTTTTTACCGTGTTTTTTGGTGCGTTTTGCGTATTTTCTACGCAGATGCGTTTTGAGTGCGTTTTCGATTCATTAATGTAAAACGCGTATGCGTTTTGTATGCATTTTTTTTTAATGTATGCAAATCACTAAGACAACAAGAAGCGTAAACACATCAGAGAACTTCAATTTTTGATTAAAAACGCATAAAAAACGCATTATAAACGCAATGCATATGCGTTACCATAGACTTTCATTATGTGCGTTCTGGCAGCCAGTCTGCATATGATGACACTACCAACGTTTGCGAAAAGCATACTGTACAAACGCAGCGAAACGCAGCTTCTTCTGCATCCCATAGACTAACATTGCTGCATAAAACGCAGCGGTTCCCCTTACGCTAGCGTTTCTGCTATGTGTGCACCCGGCCTCAGAGCAGAGTGGAAGGTCTGCTTTAGCACAAGTCTGCTATCATGATGGATTCCCTGGTTCCTTTATCAGCGTGAGACCTGTTCTGGGCTTGTGTATTCGGCAGGACAAATAAGCACCTGACTCTCTGAAATCTGATTGGACAGATTAAACAGCCTTTTTATTGGCCAAGGGCAAATAACTGGCTGTTATCTAGAGACATCTATGCCGTCCTTTCATCAATGCTGTCATGTGACTCCTCAGAGCACGTTGCCTGTTATATACAGTATATTCCGTACTGATTCTAGGGCTGACAAGTTATTGACGGCTATAAAGAAATAGGGCTTTTTACTTCTGACAGTTATCCTTCATCCACTGCTGCACAACTTTAATTTACAGTGAACATAAAGTAAAAACAAACTGATGATTATATACAATTGTACCTATCCTCCTACTCCTAAAAATTCCTTGATATCCCACAGTTTTATGCTATGTTTAAAAACTTATTTATTGTTTTTTGTCTGCTAAATGACACAATGTTTTAATGACCCAAAGTTCTGTGTCTCAGAGAGCTAAAATATACTATTGACCTTTTTTTTTTTTTTTATCTCTTCCCTGCTCTCAGAAGCCGTTCTCTGCAAGGAAATTAGTTTATGGCTAAGATTTCTTATCAGTGTGGGTTGCTATAGTACTGGGACCCAAGTGGCGAGAAAATGTTACTTGCATAACTGAATATTAACTCTTTCAGGCAGAAAAAGAAGACAAAAACCCAGTCCAGTTATTTGTGTGCTTGCCACTGTATGTACATGTGTCTATCTCATGTACATGTCACTTAAAGTGGACCTGAACTCTTGCAAAGTACAGAAGCAACATATAGAGAAATGCATGTATGTATTTACAGCGTTCAGCCTATCTTATTTCCTCCTCATCTGTGTCTAATCACAAGTTGCAATTTGATTCCTCAGCTGCGCCACCTGACTGCCACAGCTGAGAGGCTAATTTGAAAGCACAGGATGTTAACAATATGCCTGCTTCCATAAAAGCAGGACGTAGAAACCGTGCAGATTTATCGCAGGATTTGTATCAGCTGTAACAAAGAACATTTTTCTTTAAAGGTTATTATGCTGTTGCATATACCGTATTTTAGGGCAGAGAGGATGTTCTGAGTTCAGGTCTGCTTTAAAGCTGGTGTGTAAAACAGTCGGGAGTGTTTGGGCAAGGCTCCCTAACGATCCTAGTTGCCCGTGGAGCACATCCTAAGTGGCTGCAGCCCTGAGTCGCTTTTAGTCCACCAGGAGAAAAACGCAATATAAAATGTTCTGTGTCTGCGTAACTACAGATCATTATGGGCGAAGGGTCGCATAATGTGATAGTGTAACAAGACTGGAGGTTACGTTGGGCAAAAACAGTTTATTAAAGCGGAAGTGTCACCATAAAAATCAAATTTCAACAGCAATTGGTCTGAGTGTATTAAGTGATAAAGATGCTAATCCTGCATTCAAAACTTGCAAAACTTTTTCTGCTGTTATGGTTTGTAGTGATCACATACTTTAGGAGCACTGGCCCTAGTGCCAAACAGTGCCAAAGAGTTGAATGCTGGGAGTTATTTTTATCTATAATATATTCCTCTTCCATTTATTTCCCTGCCTAGCTTCTTATCAGAAACACCCTCTGATTACTTGTGTTTACAAGCAAGGCTGAGGTGACTCAGCGATTGGATGTGTAAATAAAAAAAGACTCTGGGAGGAGGGCAGCTAATGAATACACAATGAGCAAGAGAAGGGGGGGGGGGGGACAAGAGTCAGGGAGGATATGATGTCAGCATTAGCTTGGCAAGATGGCCACTGCCTAGAATAGGATTTTCTGCTTTTCCTTTATAAAATTCACAGGAATCATTACATGGATAGCACAATACATATGTTATGCAAGTAGAAGTAGTATTTATCTACTTATATATGTGTTGTTTATTTCTAGGTTAGCATGGGTGTAGCTTGTTCTTTAAAGGGGAAAGCAAAAACCAGATACTTACCTAAGGAGAGGGAAGGCTCTGGGTCCTATACAGCCTTCTCATTCTCCTCACGGTCCCTGCGTTCCCCCGCAGACTCCCAAGTTAGCAGTCTACGACTGAACACTGCTCTCTTCTGCTTCTGGTGGGCTTCGGAAGTCTTTGGAAGCACTCGGGCTCCCGAAGACGGCTGCTCCGTACTGCGCACGCGCGAGTGCCCACTCTCGCGCATGCGCAGTACAGAGCTGCTTCTCTTCAGGAGGACATGGGCTTCCAAAGACTTCCGAAGTCTCCTGCGGCGGGAGATTTGAACAGAGAAGCCCGCGGGGAAACGAGGACCCCGGGAGAGGAACAGGAACTCTCTATAGGACCCAGAGCCTTCCCTCTCCTTAGGTAAGTATCTGATTTTTGTTTTTACAATCGCTTCAGATTTACTTTAAGAATCGCTGTATTGGACGGGATGAAGCGCGACACAGCAGAGCACGTCCTGCTCCTCCACAATCTGCTCTCCCAGAGACTCTCACGCTGGTATAAGTAATATAAACAGGTTTTTTCGCACAAGGAAAACAAGGCTGACATCACCCGCCGCGTTCCCACCTGTGTTTGTAGTGACAACAGATGACGTGGACCAAAGTCAACACACTCCTCTACATTAAACCTTTCATTTATTTCAGAACCGCAAAGTCAATAGCTGCGATACAGATTAGCATTTCTCTGGGTAAACACAGCCTGGAAAGCAGCAGCAGATCCCCAGCGCATGGCCCGCCGCGCTGCTCACCTCTTCATGGGAGACGGGAGATGAATAGAGAAGATGAATAGGAAATTATGTCAAGTATAATAATAACGGCATGCAGGGAACGACTACGCACCGCCGTACAATAGCGCAGGTACAAATAGGCAACAAAACAGAGATAATGAACGCATTCAGGATGGGAGTAAAACAAGGTTACAAGCCAACCGTCACTTCCCACTGAACAAAATACTATTCATGTAAAGGTTGCAGCGCTGCTAACGGACGCAGCATTAGGGCTGGGACCCACTAGGCCAAGCTTTCTCAACCAGGGTTCCTTGAGTACTCTGCAGCTGTTCCTTGGCATAAGTATGATAGAGAGCACACTATAATAGGGGGTTCTGTAAAACCAAGCATTCAATTCAGAATAATAATAAAAAGCACTAGACTAAGGAGATATTTTAACCACTTAATGACAAGCAGACTTATAAAAATGTCCTGCTAGAGCCTCTTAATGGCTCTAGGACATTTTTATAAGTCAAACAGCGATGTGCGCGCGCGCTCCTGCGCACGTGAGAGTAGTGAAAAAGAAATATTGAAAATATACACCTTTATTTCCAAATACTATATTGTCACCATACTTTGTACTAGGGACATAATTAAAATCTTGTGATAACCAGGACAAATAGGCAGATACAATCTGTGGGCTTTATGTACACTAGCAGTGTTTATATTAAAACTATAGGGGATGAAATTGGAGAAATAGTGTAATTTTTCATTTTTTCCTTGTTTTTCCCTTTAAAATGCATAGAAAATAAAGTGATTACTGAAAACAAATATCAACCCCAAAAAGCCCAATTGGTGGTGAAAAAAAACAAGATATAGATCATTTCATTGTGATTAGTAGTGATTAAGCTATTTACAAATGCAAGGGATGAGCACTGAAAGGTGAAAATCGCTCTTGTCCGTTAGGGTAAAAACGCCTTTGGGGTGAAGTGGTTAATGAAGGGCACTATAATAGGGGGTAGTGACATAAACAGCCACTCCAGCTTTTAAAGACAATGCCAGCTGCCAAAAAAAATTCAGGGGTTCTTTGAGATCCAAAAATTACTTGCAGGGTTCCTCCAGGGCAAAAAGGTTGAGAAAGGCTGCACTAGGCAGAGATGGATTAAGATGTAATGAGGCCCCAGGCACGGTAGTAGATTTGGGGGCACTCTTAGTCCTTTTGGTAAGCTGAAGTGGAGAGAGGTACAAGAAGGGGGCAGGAGGGCCCCTTGACACCCACTAGGCCCCAGGCAACTGCCTAGGTTGCCTGGTGGATAATCCTGCTCTGCCACTAGGAAGTTTTTGGCAGCATTTTGGGGTCCCAAAAAATCGCCGGCGATTCCCAAAAACACTTTGCAAATATATTTTAATGGGACTGAACCCGCTAGAGCAATTGCGATTAGAGGTAATCACAATCACAGGACATGCAGCATTTTGGATGTGTTTGCACTCAATGCTGTGTATAGGAGCGCTGCAAAATCGCTTTGAAAAGCAATTTTACAGCAATTTGGGTGTTCGAGCGATTAAAATTTTAAATAAACTTTATTATACTTACCAGGTGTTCTGTCTGTAGCCCCGCCCCCTAGCAGAAGAGGTCACAGATGCTTCTCTGATTGGCCCTAGAGAAGCACCTATTACCTCTTCCTTTAGAGGGCGGGGCTACGGACAGAAGCCGGACTTCAGGGCACCTGGTAAGTATAATAAAGTTTATTGAAGAAAGAAAAACTCGAATCGCTAATTGGAAGCGCTGTACAGTTTACTGTACAGCACTTCTCATCGCTGGGAAATGCAAGCGCAATAGGCCTAGGAACACACAGCAATGTGGCGATTTTAACGATTTCTAGTGAGTTCCAGACCTCAGTGTTTTTTTGTTATTACATTACATCACGGTGCTGTTTACTGCACTGAACACTGAATGCTTAATGCTAGGTACACACTATACAATTTTCTGTTAAGGCGCGTACACACGCCATACTGTAGCAAACGACGAGTCCATCAGACCCTCCCGCTGGGCGGACGTTCTGCCGACAGTAGGACGTGTGTACACGCTCAGCGGATCTGTCAGAAACAGCCTTATCAGTCTGCTGGCAGCGTGTACACACGTACTGTCGGCAGAACGTTCGCCCCGTGGGAGGGTCTGACGGATCCGTTGTTTGTTACAGTATAGGTGGCCATACACTGATAGATTTGCATCAGATTCGACCATCAGATAGATTTCTGTCAGATGCCTGTCAGGTTCAGTCTGACAGGAATCTATCTGATGTGTGCCACACACTAGGAACAGATTTCCAATAGATTTCAGAATGAAATAAATAAAGGCATTACTGCACCATTAGATCAAATGCAACTCTATGGGCCATCGATCTGCTACCAGCAGCAGATCGACCTAGATCTTCCATCCTGTCAGATAGATGAAATCCATTGAAATCGGCCACAAATCAATCGATCGATAGATTTGAAAGTATCGATTTCTGATCGATCGATTCCATAGAATCAATCGATGGCTGAAACTGACCAGTGTATGAGCACCTTAAGGCGTGTGTACGCACCTTTAGATTCTCTGTTATGCTGTGATTACACCATACAATTTTCTGTTAGATTCTTCTGTTAGATTTTCTGTTAGAATGCATAATCAGATTATTTTCTGTAGAGACTGGTCATTATCTCTGGTGATTTGTCTTCTGGTCATCTCCTGCTGAGTAGAACAATGTCTAATTGCTCGGCAGATAGATGGTTAGATAGATACATTTCCAACATATTGAATTTAGAGACTCTAATGCTGGGGATACACAGTACGTTTCTGTATCGTGTATCGACCAGCTGATCCGGCCAGCTGATAATATTCAGCTGGCCCGATCATGCCGCTCGACCCACACCCACTCGATTCCCGCCGGTGGACAATGGCAGGGAATCGAGCGGTGATAAGGAAGCGCCGGCGGGGACGAGCGGCAATCGATCCGCGCGGACGCGCGGGGATGCGCCGGCATCGAGCCGCTGGCTCGATCCGGCGCATAAAACGAGCCGTGTATGCACGGCATTACAGAAAAATCTAACAGAAAATTGTATGGTATAATCCCAGCATTAGATTCACCTGCCAGATAGATCATTTCCAACATGTTGGAAATGATCTATCTAGCCATCTATCTGCCCAGCAATTAGGCATTGTTCTACTCAGCAGGAGATAACCAGAAGACAATGCACCAGAGATAATGACCAGTCTCTACCAGTACTTTACAGAAAATAATCTAATTACAGAAAATCTAACAGAAGAATCTAACAGAAAATTGTATGGTGTGTACTAGGCATTAAACCAGTTGTGTAACTACAAATCATGGGGCCCCCCAGCAAAACGTTGATGGGGCCCCCAATGTTAACACCCCTTCCCTTGCCATAACCCCTAGTGACCCTCATAGCCCAGGGGTCACTATAGGACACCTATCAATCAATACGGTTTACACATAAACCCCATTAACAAAAGTCAGCGTTTGTGATAAAAAAAAAAAACAGTAACTGTAAAACTTGTGAACTAAGAATTTACGATACCTCTGGGTCAATCCTAATACCAGGTCTGTGAGCAATAAAGTAAACAAGGATCCTTATCTTACCCCATTTAGATGGTCTGTTTGTATTAAGGCATCTTAATGATGTATTTATGCTTGAAAAAAATATCTGTTTTCCCTTTTGATGTTGCATGTATATAAGCTGTCTGTACCACCAGCTTGCAAACTAACAGGATGTAAACCTGACGAAGGCTGCAAGGCCGAAAGCTTGTTTATTCTTATTCATTTGTAGTTAGCCAATAAATGGTATCATCCTAATTTAAAACTTCTTGCTTTTACTGATGGCTAACACGGTACAATACCCTACTGCTACTGATATGACAATGTACTCTGTAAAGTCCTGCAGAAGATGTCAGTGCTATATAAATACATAATATTAATAGTATGATAGGACATTATACTATGACTATGGTAGGATTAGATTGTGAGCTCCTCTGGGGACAGTCAGTGACATGACTATGTACTCTGTACAATGCTGCAGGAGATGTCAACACACGATACATAATAATAATATAAAAGAGAGATAATGACATCTGTCTGCTTACTCTTTTGGTGGGGAAGAGAGATTTTCCATTTGCAAGAATTACAACATTTTAACACAAAATACTTTTTTTTTTATTTTTTTACTGAAAATGAAATGAATTAATCAATGTATTTAAAAGCTATAACTGAGGATTTAAAGTGAACCTGAGTTGAGAGTGATATGGAGGCTGCCATATTTATTTCCTTTACGCAATACCAGTTGCCTGGCTATCCTGCTGATCCTCTGCCTCTAATACCTTTAGCCATAGCCCCTGAACAAGCATGCAGCAGGTCAGGGGTTTCTGACATTATTGCCAGATCAGACAAGATTACCTGCATGCTTGTTCCTGGTGTGTTTCAGACACTACTGCAGCCAAATAGCTCAGCAGGGCTGCCAGGCAACTGTTTTTCTCTAACAGGAAATAAATATGGCAGCCTCCATGTCACTCTCACCTCATGTTCACTTTAAGGCCTGTATTCCGCTACTATTCTAAGAATGACTCTGGGGGTAGCTGGATGTCAGAAATGTAGTCATTGTCGTCCTTTAAGGACAAATTGGTGCCGGAGAGTAAAACTCCAGCAAGAAGAGAAGGCGGCAGGAGCGGCCATATGCCGGGGGGCTCAGCTTAATCCCCCACTAACAAGACGTTACATAACGACTATCGTGTACGGGGAGAAAGGACTAGATGCTTATTTAATTATCACCCGGCTTAGGACTAAGCCTAGAATAACCGAAGCCAGCGCACTGGCAGAATCAGCACATTATACCAAGTACTAATTGCTCCCTCCCCTGTCCACGGTTGCGTCCTTGCCACTGGGGGAATGCTGTTCCTTGCGGCGCCAGCGTCCCGCTAATGTTCACTATTAATTCCTCTTGAGACGGGAGGACTTCCAGGGCAGCACGCTTAGATGTTCATTAAAGACGTCATTAAGGACATAGTGAAAATATCTGGGCTAATCTTCCGCTTGACCTCTTGTCTACTTTACAACCTTGTGTGATTTTATAACCGTCGCCCTCGGCATACACAGGAGACCGGGGTATGGCGGTGTACGGCGGGAGTGTAAAGGGGGACAGAATTTAGTCTACAGGGGGTAAAGGTTCCACAGAACATTCTAAAAACATGACTTCATGTTCCCACACCTGAAATAAATGCTAGGCCTCATACTGTACATAGGCTAGATGGTTCTTAACCAAGGCTGCCAATGGGGGCCATCAGAATTTAGCATGTGTACGTCAGTGGCCCTAACGCGCCACCAAGAGATCCAAACACAGATCGAGTATATAGTTCTTCTCCTTCCCCCTCCCACTTAAAAACGCTTCATTGTTTGCCGCTCCATTGCCCCTCCTCCTCCCCTCCCACTTGAAACCACTCCATTGTGTGCAGTTCCATTGTCCCTTCTCCACCTCCTCCCACTTTAAACCGCTCCATTGTGTGCCACTCTATTGTCCCTCCCACCAGGGACGGATCTAGGGGGGGGGGCAGCCGGGTCTCTTGCCCCAGGCGCAGTTTGTTGAATTCTTAAAAAGGCGGCAAAATGAATGGCAGTTTAGGCGCCAAAACCTTACCTTGCCCCAGGCGCAACTTGGTCTTGCTCCGTCCCTGCCTCCCACTTGAAACTGCTCCATCATGCGCCATTCCATTGTCCTTCCTTCTCGCACGTGAAACAGCTCCATTCTGCGCCACTCAATTGTCCCTGCCCAACCCCTTCCTGCTTGAAACCACTCCATTCTACGCCACTCCATTGTAACCGCCCCCCCCCCCCACCCCTCCAAAGCAACAAAATAGGCTACAGGCTAGCAACGTGTCTATACAGCACTATGCCCTTAGAGATCGAGTCCCCATACCTTTGGGCGACAGTAATTATGCATGTGTACATCCCTTTATTCTGGTCCTGTACAGCATTCAGCCACAGAGCTAACTTTAAAATTAATATTACTAAGGAGTCTCAATGAAAGGTAAAAAATAATTCTTCATCCTAAATCCTTTTATTGCCAGCTATAGACATGATGACAAAAGTTCAATCCAGGGCTATGGAGTGAGTACAAAAATCATCCGACTCCAACTCCTCAGTATATGAAACCACTGACTCTGACTCCAGGTACCCAAAATTGCTCCGCCTCCACAACTCCGCCTCCAAGGCCCTGGTTCAATGTATATAGAACACAGCCATTATAAAACACTGTGAAATGTGAGAGAAATTGTTCATTCTTTACCTTTAATAAGCTGTGGCCACGCTGTACTGTACACACTGTCACAAGAAACCTGAAATACAGGTAAGACATTACATCACACAAGCAGTGTGCCCGGCTGGGAGCCAGTATGTACAGTACTGAGTACACATCCTGATTCCTGCATGGACTGGCACCTGTACAAGCATGGGGAGATGTACCAGGCTGAGGCAGCACCCATCGCCACACTGGCTAAGCAGGGAGACTGGGCAAACTACAGCCTGGCCCTGAGACCAGCCGGGGAGATAGAGGCCACACCCTCACACCAGTGTACACATGACACGCCTCTTGCACAGCCTGTCCAGTTGAGGGGACCAACAGACTCTTCCTGCTTGTGTCAATTTGGCTGTGATTTTATTATTATTATTACTATTTAGTATTTTTATAGCGCTGACATATTACGCAGCGCTGTACAGAGTATATTGTCTTGTCACTTAACTGTCCCTCAGAGGGGCTCACAATCTAATCCCTACCATAGTCCTATGTCTATGTATTTATTGTGTCTCTTTCCTCATTTGTCCCTCTTTCAGGATGTTGTCCCTCTTTCTATGTACAGTGGGTTGCAAAAGTATTCGGCCCCCTTGAAGTTTTCCACATTTTGTCATATTACTGCCACAAACATGAATCAATTTTATTGGAATTCCACATGAAAGACCAACACAAAGTGGTGTACACATGAGAAGTGGAACGAAAATCATACATGATTCCAAACATTTTTTACAAATAAATAACTGCAAAGTGGTGTGTGCATAATTATTCGGCCCCCTTTGATCTGAGTGCAGTCTGTTGCCTATAGACATTGCTTGATGAGTGCTAATGACTAAATAGAGTGCACCTGTGTGTAAGCTAATGTCAGTACAAATACAGCTGCTCTGTGAGGGCCTCAGAGGTTGTCTAAGAGAATATTGGGAGCAACAACACCATGAAGTCCAAAGAACACACAAGACAGGTCAGGGATCAAGTTATTGAGAAATTTAAAGCAGACTTAGGCTAGAGAAAGAGTTCCAAAGCCTTGAACATCCCACGGAGCATTGTTCAAGCGATCATTCAGAAATGGAGGGAGTATGGCACAACTGTAAACCAACCAAGACAAGGCCATCCACCTAAACTCACAGGCCGAACAAGGAGAGCGCTGATCAGAAATGCAGTCAAGAGGCCCATGGTGACTCTGGACGAGCTGCAGAGATCTACAGCTCAGGTGGGAGACTCTGTCCATAGGACAACTATTAGTCATGCACTATACAAAGTTGGCCTTTATGGAAGAGTGGCAAGAAGAAAGGCATTGTTAACAGAAAGCATAAGAAGTCTGTTTGCAGTTTGCCACAAGCCATGTGGGGGACACAGCAACCATGTGGAAGAAGGTGCTCTGGTCAGATGAGACCAAAATGGAACTTTTTGGCCAAAATGCAAAACGCTATGTGTGGCGGAAAACTTACACTGCACACCACTCTGAACACACCATCCCCACTGTCTAATATGGTGGTGGCAGCATCATGCTCGGGGGGTGCTTCTCTTCAGCAGGGACAGGAAAGCTGGTCAGAGTTGATGGGAAGATGGATGGAGCCAATACAGGGAAAACTTGGAAGAAAACCTCTTGGAGACTGCAAAAGACTTGAGACTGGGGCGGAGGTTAACCTTCCAGCAGGACAACGACCCTAAACATAAAGCCAGGGCAACAATGGAATGGTTTAAAACAAAACATATCTATGTGTTAGAATGGCCCAGTCAAAGTCCAGATCTAAATCCAATCGAGAATCTGTGGCAAGATCTGAAAACTACTGTTCACAAACGCTGTCCATCTAATCTGACTGAGCTGGAGCTGTTTTGCAAAGAAGAATGGGCAAGGATTTCAGTCTCTAGATGTGCAAAGCTGGTAGAGACATACCCTAAAAGACTGGCAGCTGTAATTGCAGAAAAAGGTGGTTCTACAAAGTATTGAGGGGGCTGAATAATTACGCACACCCCACTTTGCAGTTATTTATTTGTAAAAAATGTTTGGAATCATGTATGATTTTCGATCCACTTCTCACATGTACACCACTTTGTATTGGTCTTTCACATGGAATTCCAATAAAATTGATGCATGTTTGTGACAGTAATGTGACAAAATGTGGAAAACTTCAAGGGGGCCGAATACTTTTGCAACCCACTGTAAACATATGTATTTCTCTACTGAAAAAATGTGTTTGACTGACCCTAAACTTTATCCCCACCCTATAAATTGATATATTACTACGGTAATTTTAAAATGTTACTATGAAGGAAAATCAACCAGGATGGAAAAGACCGGTGTGGTTTGAGTTATAAAACAACATATTTTTCTTAAGAAATCCTTATGGTATTCATGACTAGGGGTGTGCCGGGGTGTGATCAGGGGTGTGGCTTAAGTGTCCCTCTTTTTGATCTCAAAAAGTTGGGAGGTATGTTATCTGCATGTTATTTGGGATGTGGGAGGAAACCCGAGTGCCCAGAGGAAACCCATGCAGACTCAGGGAGAATATACAAACTCTGTGCAGATAGTGTCATTTAGTAAGAAATAGGGGACTCAGCAGGAGACACTATCCACGCCACAGGTTTAGTAAAGTCCGCAGGCGAGGGTCCTGGTGTGCACTTGCTTGGTCCCCTATTGGTCCCCTATTTCTTGCAAATTAGTGAACACTACCAAAGTGCCAGGGAGCTGCCGTTGGGCTATGAGGTTTCCCGCTGGGTCACCTCAACTAGACTAGCGCCCAGTCTTCTAATGAGCAATGTCAAACAGGCAGATATCAGATTGCAGTAATTCAAAACCAATTGCTGTGTGTCGCGATTCAATAGCAATTTACCAGTGCTTCAATACTTTACATTGGAGTGCAAACACTCCCAAAATGCTGCATGTCCTGCGATTTCCCTAATTGCATCGATTTACAGTGGCAAAGCGTATAGGGAAACTGCTAGCGATTGAAAGGGATCCCTAAATGCTCAAAAAAAACGCTCTAGTGGGTTCCCACCCTAAAGGTGCATACACACATCAGACCATAGTCTTTGGAAAATGAAAGATCACAGACCAATTTTACCCCCTTCCATGTAGTATGAGAGCCATACCTACACAGTCTATTCTATGGAGCTGAACTCCCCATCAGACAGAAATATTTGCAAGATGCTGCACACACAGATGCTGTACAGACACAAAAGATCAGTATCTGCAAAAGATCTGTTCCTGCCAAAAATCAATTCCTGCAAATTGCATTCATAGTCTATGAGACTTGCAGATCATCATACACACCTTGTTTAACTGACATTCATCTGCAGATCAGACAATCATCTGCAGATCTGAAAATCCATCCTGGTGGATCTGATCTGCAGATGAATGTCTGTTAAACAAGGTGTGTATGAGGATCTGCAGATCTCATAGACTATTAATGCATTTTGCAGGAACGGATGTTTTGCAGGAACAGATCTTTTGCAGATACTGATCTATTGAATGTCTACAGTACCTTTGCAAACATTTCTGTCTGATGGGGAGTTCAGCTCCATAGAATAGACTGTGTAGAGTATGTCTCTCATACTACATGGAAGGGGGTAAAATTGATCTGTGATCTTTCATTTTCCAAAGACTATGGTCTGATGTGTGTATGATCCCTAAGGCTGATCCACTTGCAGCACCACAAACAATGAAAACAAACCATTTTATTATTATTCAGAGGCGAAAATAAACTTGCCTGCTTCAAGTCTGTCCTCTAGAAGTTCCCAGCGACCTCCCAAGCCAAGGCCCCACGTATACATGATATATTTGCGGGACGCGGAGTCCAACCATGCTAAAATAATGTTAGATAAAGCAGGTAATAGGTTTTCCGGGGCTTTTTGTTTCAGAACCTGGCTGTGAGGGTTGACAAATAACATGTGACAGATGGCAAAAGGGATTGTTTTGAACTGGGCCGCGTTCATGTCCAATTTTCATGCACTGCTAGCAAGCTTTGCCCCCTCCCCTCAAGGCTATTGGTGCCTCGCGAACAGCCTCTGCCAGAGAGACCAGCCAGAAACATCAGGGCGGCCGCCGAAAATTAGCCAGAGCGGCAAAACAAACACATCACAACTCATCGCCGTAACAGCGGAAATAGTGCAGAAATGGAAGGAAAAGGAACGCGAGGCGTGCACGGCTGCAGTCTGAGGCTCACGCAAACCTTCTTTCTGTGTTATTAATAGACTGATGTGTGTGCAAAGCCTGCTGGAAGGTTGAAGCAAGCCTGGCTGCAGGTAACTATGGGGACAGGGAGACTTTCTGACCACTACAGCAGTAAAGGGGAGTCACATGATCAGCAGAGCAGCCACTGGAGGAAGAGGGGAGGAGCTTTACCCCCAGAAAGTAGAAGCTGATCAGTTAGTCATTTTCAGAAACAACATTAGATTACTGGCCCGGAAATAGTCCGCCCCATCCTAGTATTTATATAGCGCCGATATCTTACACGGCGCTGTACAGAGTATATTGTCACCTACAGTGGTATTCAGCCCCCTTGAAGTTTTCCACATTTTGTCATATTACTGCCACAAACATGAATCAACTTTATTGGAATTCCATGTGAAAGACCAATACAAAGTGGTGCAAACCACTGTAACTGTCCCTCAGAGGGACTCACAATCTAGTCCCTACCATAGTCACATGTATCGTAGTCTAGGGCCAATTTAGGGGGAAGCCAATTAACTTATCTGTATGTTTTTGGGATGTGGGAGGAAACCAGAGTACTCAGAGGAAACCCACACAGACACAGGGAGAACATACAAACTCCTTGCAGATGTTGACCTGGCTGGGATATATAGCACTGACGTCTTCCACAGCACTTTACAGAGTACATAGTCCAGTCATTGCCACAGAGGAGCTCACAATCTAATCCCTACCATAGTCATAATCTAATGTACTACCATATTATTATTATGTATTTACTGTATATAGCACTGATATCTTCTGCAGTACTTTCCACCAGAGTGCAAAGTCATGTCACTGACTGTCCCCAGAGGAGCTCACTATCTTGTTGGATCCCTAAAGGATATGCAAGGCGACATTAAAGGGACTCCGAGCAGTGCAGAAACTATGGAAAGATGCATATCATTTTAAAGCTCTCTTTCTCCTCTTTCCAATGATATATAAACCGCCGCCCTACGCCTTTTAGTTTTCGCTATTTTCGCGATTGAAATTGATGCGGACGCGATTTCAATCGCGAAAATAGAGAAAACCGAAAGGCGTAGGGCGACGATTTAGGTGTCGCCAGAAAGAGGAGAAAGAGAGCTTTAAAATGATATCCATCTTTCCATAGTTACTTGTATTACACAGGGCGACACTTTCCCCAGTGTCAGCAGCTGCATTCAGCAGAATGGAGCTGCTGACTTTAGGAAAAAGTCGTCCTGTGTAATACAAGTAACTATGGAAAGATGGATATCATTTTAAAGCTCTCTTTCTCCTCTTTCTGGCGACACCTAAATCGTTGCCTTACGCCTTTTAGTTTTCTCTATTTTCGCGATCGAAATCGCGGCCACAGCAATTTCAATTGTGAAAATATCGAAAACTAAAAGGCGTAGGGCGGCGGTTTATATATCATTGGAAAGAGGAGAAAGAGAGCTTTAAAATGATATGCATCTTTCCATAGTTTCTGCACTGCTCGGAGTCCCTTTAAGCTGCACACACATTAGAAAGGCAAATGATAGTCAGCCTACTTGGTCTTTATCATCCGTTTCAGCCTATTTTTATCTACTGTGTGGACATACCTTTAGGCCCCTTACCCACATACCGTGATTTCCATCAAGTTTTCTGAGCCGCAATGTGATGCGATCACAGGAGCATCAGATGTGCATAGACGGCACTGTCTGATGTCCCCCTAATTTACAGCGAAACTGCAATGCACTGGTGCCGACAAAAGTACACAGACACATTGCGATTTCCATTCATTAAAATGAATAGAATCGCAAATCACATTGCCACAAATCGTATCGGAACAGAAGTGCGGTGTGTTGCGGCGGCCCTTCTGTTTTGCGATGTGATGAGGTGGGGGAGGGACCTTACTCCTCCCTAGGGCAGGATTTAGGCCAAGGCCACCTAGGCCATGGCCTAGGGCACCACAGCAGCAAGGGCACCAAAGCAGCAGGCTAAACTGGTGCAGCATTTGCAAGCTTGCAAATTCTGCAGTACAGGGAGGTCAGGCGAGCGCCTGACTGCGGTACTCTGCTGCCAGCCACCTGCACAGCAGCCACCTTGCTCTTTGTGCACGTTTGCATTGTGGCCGGTGGCTATGGACTTGGGCAGCATTGGAGACGGAAAGGAAGAGGAAGCTTCTGCACTGGAGACGAGCGGAGAAATAAGTGAAGCTGATGGCTGCTGCAGTGTGGAGGCGAGCTGGCTAACTATACTGAGGGGGTGGGAAAAAGAGGGATTAAGGGAGTCATCTGGCTACCTATACTGGAGGGAAAGGGGGGAGGGGTCATCTGGCTACCTTTACTAGAGGGAAGGGGGAGGGGTCATCTGGCTACCTATACTGGAGGGAAAGGGGGGAGGGGTCATCTGGCTACCTTTACTAGAGGGAAGGGGGAGGGGTCATCTGGCTACCTATACTGGAGGGAAAGGGGGGAGGGGTCATCTGGTTACCTTTACTAGAGGGAAGGGGGAGGGGTCATCTGGCTACCTATACTGGAGGGAAAGGGGGGAGGGGTCATCTGGCTACCTTTACTAGAGGGAAGGGGAGGGGTCATCTGGCTACCTATACTGGAGGGAAAGGGGGGAGGGGTCATCTGGCTACCTTTACTAGAGGGAAGGGTTGAGGGGTCATCTGGCTACCTATACTGGGGGGATCATCAGGCTACCTATACTGGAGGGAAGGGGTCATCTCGCTACCTATAGTGAAGGGGGCGGTTGGTGACAGTGGCCTTGGGTGGTAAAGAGTACAACTCTGGCCCTGCTCCTCCCCACTCTATGGAACCGTTTTGTTTCTGTCTCTATGATTTTTGGAGAGATTTCTCTCATTCCCGTCTTGATGACATTTCTCAAAGACGAGGACACAGAACAACCCCCTACCACACTATCCAAATCTAAGGTGACAGGTCCACTTTGGGTTTCATTCTCCCGCTTCCAAATTTGCCGGATTTAATTGCCTGTTCACCGTTTCTGCAGCTTTCCGATTTCAACGAGAGGCCTCCAACTTCCCCAAAGACAATCGGTTAATCATCTGCGCAGCCACTGGCTTGACTGACACCAAACCTCCTGCTAATTCCATCCCAAAATACGTTTATTTTTAAACAGATGATTAAAGCAAATCTCTCACGGCCGCCGCTGCCTGGCGACACAAATCAGAGCGCTAACTGATCTATTTGCCTTTTTTTTCTCTTTCATGCATGAATTTCCAAAATCTGCCATCCGCAGCTAAATCCGATGCAAAGCATATTTTTGGGAACGTAAAAATAAAGTAAAATTCAGTTTCATAAATGCTCACAAGATGCTTTTAACCAGTTGAGGACCACAGGTTTACGCCCCCCTGGTGACCAAGCGATTTTTTGTACAATTTAGGCCACTGCAGCTTTAACAGCTTGCTGCACGGCTGTACAACTTAGCACACAAATGAATCGTGCCTCCTTTTCTTGCCACCAACAGAGCTTTCTGTTGGTGATTGCTACTGAGATTTTTTGTATTATTATTATTTTATTGTTATTTTTTTTTTTTTATATAAAAATGTCATTTTTTTATTTTAACCAATTCACATCCACACCTTGTTTCCCACTTATGGACCAGAGCAGTTTTGACAGTTAAGCTATGTTCTTATTTAATCAGAAATAACTTTATCCCTACTTATGACACAGAAATGAAATACTGTATATATTGTTTTTTTCAAGACAAACTAGGCTTTCATTGTGTGCCATTTTTTCCCTTGAACAATTTTGTTTTCTATGAATTTTAATGGGAAAACAGGGAAAAAAAATAGAAAAAACACATTATTTCTCAGTTTTACCAATTCCAGTTTAAAAATAAAAAGTGCTACTGTAGATAAAAAACACAAATTTTGTTTG
The DNA here is from genome assembly GCF_040937935.1 of Hyperolius riggenbachi. Lineage (NCBI taxonomy): Eukaryota > Metazoa > Chordata > Amphibia > Anura > Hyperoliidae > Hyperolius > Hyperolius riggenbachi. The sequence goes on along the minus strand of NC_090649.1, from coordinate 467,049,087 downwards.
GCTATTCTTGCTGCTTATCACAACACTTAGATTATGTTCCTGTCACAATTAATGGTGAAGATATTTGCACGGTGGCGTAGTGGTTAGCTCTCTCGCCTTGCAGCGCTGGGTCCCTGGTTCGAATCCCTGCCAGGGCACTATCTGCAAAGAGTTTGTATGTTCTCTCCGTGTTTGCGTGGGTTTCCCCCGGGCACTCCGGTTTCCTCCCACATCCCAAAAACATACGGATAAGTTAATTGGCTCCCCCTAAAAAAAAAAAAAAAAAAAAAAAAATTGGCCCTAGACTACAGTACTTACACTACATAATATAGACATATGGCAATGATAGGGATTAGATTGTGAGCTCCTTTGAGGGACAGTTAGTGACAAGACAATATATATATATATACTGTACAGCGCTGCGTAATATGTCGGCGCTATATAAATACTAAATAATAATAATAAAAATAATCATTCTGAAATAATGCCACAGAGTGCATTTTTCACTATAAACTGAGAAAATAAAAGTATTTTTAATGGTTAAAATCAATCTCATTAGCTCAGGGAACATATATTCCTGTTCACCAATTAGTGCTGCATCAGATGGTGCCAGAAATGTGCACAGGAGCAAGCCCAATCCTGCACAGCACTGCATCTGCTACAAGACGTATATCTACTGACTCGTGGTTTAGATGAAGTCACAGAGGACGTAGATATACTGTAGTGGTGGATAAAGTGGTTAAACTCCCACCCTTCCTCCCTCTCCCTGAGAGCCAATCACATAGGTCGCCTCTAGGCATCAGCCTATGAGATCGATCTGTTTGTGAGCCACTAGAGGGGACAGCTCAGCGACAGAGCTGCCCCCCGTACAGTGCTGCAGTAGATCGCAGCACTGTACATGTAAATAAATGCTGTTTTGCTTATTTTCAGCCTACTAGCCACGATCGCAAGCTAGCAAGCTGATTGCTGCGGCCTTCTGCGTCCCCCTACAGGGAACGGATGATGAGTGAGCGCTCGTTCCCTGCTAATCTCGCGTATCGCGAGATGACGCAATCCTGGGCAAGGTGGTCTCCGGAGAGCTACTCTGCAGCCGCGATTCCGGGTTAGGCGGTCGCAGAGTAAAGTGGGATGACCCTCAAAATTACATTTTTGCTTTATAACATTAAAGAGGAACTGTCGCGAAAATCGTACTACTTATTTGTATATGTTTACATGTATTTTAAATGTTAAGATTTTCGTGACAGAGGTCCTTTAAGCACAGCCATAAACAAATATGAAACTGTACAAGATTCGAAGGCATATTTACACTTCACTGAAGCTAATTGATAACATTACCAATTATCGGGTTGTAATAAAGTCATTACTGAGCAAATAAAGTAGAGAAAGTTCTTTGCTTCCCCCCAGCCAAGGTAGACACTTTTCTGCATTGTTTACACAACTTAGTACAGCTCAAGTCAATCTGATAATTCTGGTACAGGAAAGGTCATTTTATCAATTAGCTTCTAAGTGAAATTAAACCTTTGAGTACTAACCCTTCCATTAACGCAGACCTGAACTCAGAACTTCCTCTCTGCGCTAAAAGATAAGCAACAGCATAATAACATTAAGGGCTGGTTCACACTAGGGGCATTTTCGGCCTTTTTTCAAGCGCAGGCGATTTTCAAAATCGCCCACAAAACGCTTGAGCAATGAATATGAGAAGGTTCATATCAGCGCGGTTCGTGCACTGTGCATTTAGCAATGAGGTGCCTGTACCATTTTTGGGGAGATTTAGGTCTAATGGAAGGTATAGGAAGAGCGCTGAACGCTCACAGAATCACTTTGTGTGGCAATTGCGTTCGCGATTTTAAGAATAAATACATTATATTTATTCTTTTCGGGGTCAGAGAGTTCCCTTTCTGACTTGCGTCAGGGAGTGAATTAAAAAAAAAATCGCTCTGCAAAAGAGTTTTAGAAAAGTGCTTTAAAAAACCGCAGCATGCAGGCAATTGCCGGGAGGGGCTAAAAAAATTGCACACAAAATCGCAAAACACTTGCGATTTTGATTTTACATGTCAACAAAGCCTTGAAGAAGAACATTTCTTTGTTACAGCCGATACTAATCCTGCAATAAATCTGCAGTGTGTCTACTTCCGGCTTTCATGGAAGCAGACATAAGGTTAGCATCCTGTGTTTACAAATTAGCTGCTCTGCCAAGGCAGCCAGTTGACACAGCTGAGAGATCAAATTACACTGGTGATCAGTCACAGATGAGGGGGAATTAGATCGGCTAAATAGGTACAGGGTGCATTTCTCTATGTGCTCCTTCTGCCCCTATGCAGGAGTTCAGGTCCACTTTAATTTCCAGTGTATGAATGCAGACATAAATTGCCTTGAACCCCATTTATCCTGAGAACACACTGAGCCTCTCTGTGTCCCGCGATCTTTTCATCATTTCCTTCTAAGAGAAATGACCGTAGAGGCCCGTCTAAACTCAAACGCACGGATCATTAGAGGCAACGAGAGCCTCGCGCTGAGCTCAGAGACAGATGGAGGCAGAGAAGTCCTCTCTAGGCAACACTGGCCAATGTTGACTGAAGCATGCTTGGCTTAGCCTGGAGATTGCCGTGAGCAGGTGCACAGCACCACGCCATGCATCTCCGGTACCGGCAGGTACGTGTCGCCAATCTGATAAACAATATGTCACCTATACAGTAAAAACATAGAAGCAAACAGTGTTTTATTGCATGGGGGGGGGGGGGGGGTTGGAACTGTTTTCATGGTTATCTTGGACATGGAAACCTGCAGGCGAAACACAATAAACTCTCGTCCAGATTTACAAAGGTTTTCTCAAAACAACCAAAGTGAATTTTTTAATCCGTTATCCGGTATTTAACAGAGATTACAGATTCTGCTATAATTTATCATATGGACATGTACCAGTATTAGAGATGTCTCACACCCCAAATCAACTGTATGTATTTGTGCTTGTATTGCTGGATGTCCTGTCTCATGTATATGCTCCCCACTATTTGTTTTGTACAAGGTACAGTGCTACGGAAGATGTTGGCGCTATATAAATAAAAAATAATAATATTCTTTGATAAGATCGTCCATAAACACAGGCCGATGTGTGTATGACCATTCGGTCATTATCAGAGCATCCAATCACTTGATGTCCAATCATAGAATCGGTTGTTTCTTCAGAGGGGATTAAAGGACATCTGAAGTAAGAGGTATATGGAGGCTGCCATATTTATTTCCTTTTAGGCTGCTTACACACTAAGACGTTACAGGCGCACGTTAGTGCGCCTGTAACGCTCCCCCAACGCACAGCAATGTAACACAAGTGGGCTGTTCACACTGCCCACGTTGCGTTACATGTAACGCTGCACGTTCTGCCGAAAGTGCAGCATGCTACGGCGTTACAGCGGCTTAAGCCGCGTTAGACTGTCTGCACATGCGCAGTCACGTTGGGGAGGAGGGGAGAGCGGCCAGGCACATGGCTAATTAATATTCACTGCACGTTGTGACGTGCAGTGTTTACTTCCTGGAGCGGCCGCTCTGTGCGGTGATTGGCCGGCGGGACCACGTGATGCCGCATGCGCACAAGAGTACGCATCACGGCATCCTGGACGCCAGAGTGAGATGCACAACGCGGCTCACTCTGACGTCCACAACGAAGAGCACCAGGCGTCATGTTAGGTGCACGTTATGTGACCTAACGCAACGTCTTAGTGTGCAAGTAGCCTTAAACAATACCAATTGCTTGGCAGCCCTGCTGATCCTCTGCCTGTAATACTTTTAGCCATAGACCCTGAACAAGCATGCAGCAGGTCAGGTGTTTCTGACATTATTGTCAAATCTGACAAGATTAGCTGCATGCTTGTTTCTGGTGTTATTCAGACACAACTGCAGCCAAATAGATCAGCAGGGCTGCCAGGCAACTGGTATTGTTTAACAGGAAATAAATATGGCAGCCTCCATATTGTTCTCACATCAGTTGTCCTTTAAGCTCCAATTCCCAAACAAAACCGATCATTTGGTGAGATTCTCGGCCATATCGATTTCTGCCCCTCACGTTCTGACGCAAAGCCAGCTGCCAACGGATTGGTTAGCGGCTAGTGGTTTTTATTTGCTGGCACATCTGACACTTCCTGGGGCAGAGGGCAACTGCCTGTTAGCAGAGTTTTGTGCTCATTCCTAGAAGACCGGGGAGGACACAGAGAACACAAGTGGCCACAGATGGTAAAGAGACCAAATTGGGACGTCACAGGAATAGCTGCCATGTGACCTGGGCCCGTCCCAACAGTGTGGGAGGATGTGAAAGGCCATGGAGCCTGCCAAGCCGGGAATGACGGTGCACGGGAGGACAGGAGACACTACCGTGCTTCCAGATGGGGCTCAGTCTCCTCCCTGAGCGTTCTTCCTCTAATAAAAGAGAACCTGTCTAGAGAGCAGTGTACCTAACTGATGAAGGTGCAAGTTGCAGGGCTGATATTCTTTCTTTCTTTTTTTTTTTGTTCTCTGCAAACCCTTCCCCCCCATTTCCACCAATGCAAACACCATTCCACCATGGAGTAGAGCCCAACCAGTTTAGACAGATGTCACTGCAACGCTCTTGCACTGGGCATGAACTCACATCATGGTTTGCAAAGAAAACACTGAAAATTAGGGGAAGAGGTGGTGGTGGGGGGGGGGGGGGGGGGAGAGGCTAGAGGGGGAAAAAAACTGTACAAAAGGAGTGTGTGTGTGTGTGTGTGTGGGGGGGGATTATAAAAAGTTGAAAGAAAGTAAAAGGGGGGGGGGGGGAAGTGTGGACAGCTTAAAGGGGCACTATAGCGAAAAATTGTAATGTAAAAAAAAGGTAAAATATGTGCAAACATATACAAATAATAAGTACGTTTTTTCCGGAGTAAAATGAGCCATAAATTACTTTTCTCCTATGTTGCTGTCACTTACAGTAGGTAGTAGAAACCTGACAGAAGTGACAGGTTTTGGACTAGTCTATTTCTTCATAGGGGATTCTCAGCAGGGCTTTTATTCTTTATAAAGATATTCCCTAAAAAGGATTTAAACAATGATGCTGGCCAGCTTCCCTGCTCGCTACAGTTTTTTGGCAGTTGGACAGAGCAACTGCCATTCACTAAGTGCTTTTGAAAATAAATAAAACCCTGGGAATCCCCCCATGAAGAGATGGACTGGTCCAAAACCTGTCACTTCTGTCAGATTTCTATTACCTACTGTAAGTGACAGCAGCATAGGAGAAAAGTAATTTATGGCTCATTATACTCTGGAAAAAACGTACGGTACTTCTTATTTGTATATGTTTGCACATATTTTAAATTTTACAATTTTTCACCAAAGTGCCCCTTTAAGACATACTTATCTTCCATTGTTATAATAGATAAAATAGGTTTTTGGATTTTATTTTTTTTTTGCAAATGATGACCACACTTGTTTTATGACCCTTGTGAGATGGGCCCCCAAGCTGTGAGGGTCACCAAGGGGAGGCAAAGGAAAGGGGTGTGAACATTAAAGGGGCCATCAAAGTGTCCCTGGGGGGCCTCATGACTTGTAGTCACGCCCCTGCAGCGTCTGTCTGAAGAGGCCTTATCGTCTTACATTTTTATGGTTCTTTTGGATCCCTGCCCTCCCTGAAGATCTCAGATTTGTGACATAGGTAGAGTCGGGACGTTGTGGAGGCCTACCGGAAAGGAAGGCCTGGCATCCGGCATTGATGCTCTCAGCTCGGATAGTCTTTTCAAGAAATCCATTCCTGACATGAGAACTTACATCCTAACCTCATTAGGGCTGATATTCTGGTCTAACCTTCACAATGAGTGTACAGAAGTCACATGATGTGGAAAAGCTCCATCCCCTATTTCCTGATGAAGAGGGGCCACACCTGCGAAATGCGTTGCTTTGACCCTATGCAGTGTGTATATAAATAAATTTGCTTGTTGATATATTAACCTGTTTTTGTATCTGCTTGGAGGAATGAAGTCCACCACTGCCTACCCCGTTTTTTAAAAAAAAGTTTTAGCTACTTTTATCCTTTTGGCGCCTCTGTTCCTTTTAACATTGTTCGAGTCCACCCATGGAATTCCAGATCTACAGAGAGTGACTTCTAAATCCTGAGTGAGGACAGGTCTAATCTCCCCACCTGCATCTACAGTGGTTGCCATAGTGGTAAGCCATGTTTGTGAGTATAACTTTACATACTTGCCTTTCGTCACCCACAAACGTCAGTTTTAAGGCTACAAAGGGAACCTGACGTGACCATAAAAATTGAAATTTACAGGTGTCACCAGGTAACGGAGGAGGTACTTATGATCTCCGCCCCCTTTCCTTGTTGTTAGTATTGAGGTGGTATCTTTTCTAGTATATCAGCTCCTATCTGACCATCTGGCAGGTCAAAAGATGATGATCCAGACGCAGAACCAGCCCCCTCCTCCTCCAGAGGGATATAAATCCCTCCCACTTTTTCTTGCATACAATCTTATACTCTGACGAGAGAAAGGGGGTGGGATTTAAATCTCTTAGGGGGAGAGGGCTGGCACCTTTTATCCCGCACTTTCTCATGTCACTTGGCGTTTATCACTTTTGTGATCACTACAATGCCTTTAAAGAAGGGAAACGTGTGCAATCAGGCCGAGGTGAAACAGTGAAGCCAGGGTGAAGCAGTGAAAAGCACACAAGGAGGCGGAGATGGGAATGGTGCTCCTAAGGTGGTAAGTCATGTACTGATCATCTGTCACGAAGGACAATTCCCAGTGCAGTCATATATGGCCCTTCAAATGACTTCACTGGTTGAAAGCAATCTGCAATACCTCCAGCTCAGAAAAGCGCAAAAATTCCTCCACCCGGCTGTGTCCCATCACTGTCACGGAGTGAGATCAGCGCGCAAACATTTATTCTACACATTGTACTGTACAGGAACTGCAGAGGGACAGCTCGACTCGTTTAACCACTTCAGACACAAACTCCTACATGGCTGGAGTGCATACATGTAATAAAGGCGCCTGGAAAAACAGGGTGCAGGGTATTGGCGCTAGTGGAATAACGCTAAAATTAGCGTTATCCTACTGCTGGATTGTGTAAGTAAAATATTGGTAAAATTTACCAAAATCTTACATCAGCTAAACCTACTCTCACGCAGAACCCTCATTTTACTGCTTCCTAACCCTAAAACCCCTCCTTGTGGTGCCTAACCCTAAGACCCCCCCGCCCCCCACGGTGGTGCCTAACCCTAAGACCCCCCGCCCCTCACGGTGGTGCCTAACCCTAAGACCCCCCCCTCACGGTGGTGCCTAACCCTAAACCCCACCCCATGGTGCCTTACCCTAAAACTCACCATGGTGGTGCTTAACCCTTCCCACCCAAACCTCAACCTCCCCCCCCCCCCCCCCCCCCCCCCGTGCCAGAAAGCTGCGATATGCAGCAAAAAGGGTACATTGGAGCGCCGGTTACCGCACCTGCTATACAATGCCGCAATTTGAATTCCCGCAACGCACATCCCGCAGCAGCAATGCAATGCCTCCCTGTGCTGAAATATTTGCTTGCTTGCCAGTAATTGGTCGCCCAAATTACTGGACTACTGCAATGCTCTACACTGGCCTTCCAAAAAAGGACTTGTACAGCCTACAGCTGATACAGAATACTGCTGCCAGACTGCTAACCAACCAACCCCGTCACTGCCACATAACGCCAGTCCTGCACTCCCTTCACTGGCTACCTATAGAATGAAGGGTCCTATTCAAGATCGGCCTACTGACATTTAAATCCCTGAATAATCTGGGCCCTGGATACATGAAAGATGTTACAGCTGCGTAGCAATCCCCGCATTCTCAGATCCACAGGTTCTAATAATCTAGTCATACCCAGAGTCCACATTGGAACTTTTGGTCCCAGAGCCTTCTGTCATGCTGCTCCTACGTTTTGGAACTCCTTACCTCGACAGATCAGGACAGCTCCACTCCATCCCTGGACATGTTTAAATCCAGACTGAAAACCCACCTGTTCAGTTTGGCATTCGCAGAAATATAACTTTTGTTGTGTGAATACTTCATCCTACTACCAATTACTGAATCTGAGAGAGCCTAAGCGCTTTGAGTCCTATGGGAGAAAAGCGCTATAGAAATGTTATTGTATTGTAAATGTACCTTTTTTGCCGCATTATAAAGGCGGCAGTAAAGAAGGTAAATTTGGGCGCCCGCAAGCACCTAATAGCAGCCACCACAATGCCCCCAAATATCTCTTATTTGCCGCTAATCGCGGTTTTTATAACAGGCGCCTATGGCTGTGCCGTTTCTTCCATAAGGGCTCCTGCACATTTTCTTTTATCTGATTCGGCCTGGAGGACCAGACCATCACATTCAGGTCTTGGCGATGTGCCGAAATATCTAATACCTGCATCCTGGTTTTTGGAGTAACCCAGTCAGGCTATAGATAGGGCAGGCAAACAAGTCAATTGCAAGTCTGCATAGTTTTAACATTGTAATCTATAATAAACTTTTTCCAAGAAGTAAGAGGCATGCAGCAGATCAGGTGTTTCTGACATGATTGTCAGATCTGACAAGATCAGCTGCATGCTTGTTTCTGGTGTACTTTATGCTGCATACACACTTGAGATAAAATTCTCTGGAAAATGAAAGATCACAGACCAATTTTACCCCCTTCCATGTAGTATGAGAGCCATACTCTACACAGTCTATTCTATGGAGCTGAACTCCCCATCAGATAGAAATCTTTGCAAGATGCTGCACACAAAGATGCTGTACACATTCAAAAGATCATTATCTGCAAAAGATCTCTTCCTGCAATAGATCCATTCCTGCAAAATGCATTCTTAGGGCTGGAACCCACAGGAGCGCTTTTGGCAGCGTTTTGGCAGCACTGTGATACGCTAGCAGTTTGCCAAAACGCTGGGCTAATGTTAATGGATGGGGCAACTTCCACAGGAGCGTTTGCGTTTCCCAGAAACGCAAACGCAGGACCTGCAGCATTTTGGGAGCGTTAGCGCTTCAATGTAAAGTATTGAACCGCTAGCGGAAACGCTCAGCAAAACCTAAACTGAGCGGTTTTGCTAGCGTTTTGCGGTTCAGCACACTGTAACAAAATGAAAAATAATTCACAGGACCAATCAGGATAAAAACGCAAAACGCTAGGCACCCGCTGGGGAAAGAAATACAATGTTGCAAAACACGACCAAAAACGCGCATGAATCCGCTTGCAAACCGCTCAGACAAAACGCTAGCGGTTGCGTTTTGCGTTTGCGGTTTTCAGTGGGTTCCAGGCCTTAGGGTGCATACACACATCAGACTATAGTCTTTGGAAAATGAAAGATCACAGACCAATCTTACCACCCTTCATGTAGTATGAGAGCCATACCTACACAGTCTATTCTATGGAGCTGAACTCCACATCAGAAAAAAATCTTTGCAAGATGCTGCACACTCAGATGCTGTGCAGACACAAAAGATCAGTATCTGCAAAAGATCTGTTCCTGCCAAAAATCCATTCCTGCAAAATGCAATGATAGTCTATGGGATCTGCAGATCATCATACACACATGATTTAACTGACATTCTTCTGCAGATCAAGCAATCATCTGCAGATCTGAAAATCCATCCTGGTGGATCTGATCTGCAGATGAATGTCGGTTAAATCATGTGTGTATAAGGATCTGCAGATCCCATAGACTATCATTGCATTTTGCAGGAATGGATTTTTGGCAGGAACAGATCTTTTGCAGCTACAGATCTTTTGAGTGTGTGCAGCATCTTTGTGTGCAGCATCTTGCAAACATTTCTGTCTAATAGGGAGTTCAGCTCCATAGAAAAGACTGTGTTAGGTATGGCTCTCATACTACATGAAGGGTGGTAAGATTGGTCTGTGATCTTTCATTTTCCAAAGACTATGGTCTGATGTGTGTATGCACCTATAGTCTATGAGATCTGCAGATCCTCATACACACCTTGTTTAACAGACTTCATCTGCATATCTGGCAATCATCTGCAGATCTGAAAATCCATCCTGGTGGATCTGATCTGCAGATGATCTGCAGATGATTGCCTGTTAAACAAGGTGTGTATGGTGATCTGCAGATCTCACAGACTATAAATGCATTTTGCAGGAATGGATCTATTGCAGGAAGAGATCTTTTGCAGATAATGATCTTTTGAATGTGTACGGGCATCTTTGTGTGCAGCATCTTGCAAAGATTTTATCTGATGGGGAGTGCAGCTCCATAGAATAGACTGTGTAGAGTATGGCTCTCATACTACATGGAAGGGGGTAAAATTGGTCTGTGATCTTGCCTTTTCCAGAGACTTTTATCTCAAGTGTGTATGCAGCATTAGACACTACTGCAGCGACATAGACCAGCAGGGCTGCCAGGCAACTGGTATTGCTTAAAAGGAAATAAATATGGCATCCTCCATATTCCTATCACTACAATTGTCCTTTAAGTAGTTTTATTTAGGGCTTTTTATAGGTGTCATTAAAGAAAATCTGTAATGAAAAAAATTCCCCTGGGGGGTACTCACCTCGGGTGGGGGAAGCCTCCGGATCCTATTGAGGCTTCCCCCGTCCTCCTCGGTCCCACGGCGGTGGAGAAAATCCTCCCGGAGCGGCGGCGATGTAAATATTTACCTTTTGGCTCCAGCGCAGGCGCAGTATCCGCTCTTCCCGTGGAGATAGGCGGAAATAGCCGATCTCTGTCGGGTCGCTCTACTGCGCAGGCGCAAGTCTCCTGTGCCTGCGCAGTAGAGCGGACCCGACGGAGATCGGCTTTTTTCACCTATCTCCGTCAGAAGAGCCGCAACAGCGCCCCCGCTGAAGCCAGAAAAGGTAAATATTGCACAGGCTGTCGGATTTGTCGCCTGTGCATTCCGGGGGGTGCAGCGAGACCGCCGTGGGGTACAGGAGGACGGGGGAAGCCTCGATAGGGTCCAGAGGCTTCCCCCTACTGAGGTGAGTACCCCCAGGGGAACTTTTTTTCAGTACAGGTTTTCTTTAAGGCTAGGTTCACAGTAACACTTTGCGGTTCAACGCAACATTACAACTCAACGCAACAAAAAAGTGGAAACACATATTAGCGCTGCGTTACCGTCACATACAGTAGGTGCAGTGAAGCATGCAGGCAATGGCAAGTATGATTTCCTGTACCTGGTAACGTGTGCGTTTAGAGGCAACGCACTGCAGCAGTGCATTACCATAACGCTACACGGTACAATGCAACGCTAACGTCGCCCTGTGAACGTGGCATAGACTTCTTATTGCAGTGCAGTAAGCTGCTTTTTAAGACTTTATACTGTCTTACGGTGAACCTAGCCTTAAACAGCAGGCTGTGTTTATGGCGAGGCGGAGTGCTCCTTTTCTCCCACAGACAGATAACATTTGAGCGGAGAGCCTGGCTCTATTAGTGCTGCGAGTGGAGGCGGTAATTTCATCTCGGTGACTCTCCGATCAATCTCTGGTCCTGTGTGATGTGCTGCTAATGAAACGCAGGCCAGAGCCCCGGGTCCTCCGCAGCAGCACCAAACATGGAGCTTGCCGGAGGCAGGTGGGGGGAGGGCGGTTTATACTTGGACCGGGAGGCTAGCAACCAGTGTTTATAAACACAAAAACACGGGGATCAGTTGTCCAGGCGATAAATTATGCCTGAAATTGCTGCAGGGTTTAAAAATACACCTCCCTAAAAATAAGAGCAGGGCGGCTGCGACATTTGTTGGGAGCACGCGGCAGGCTAGACGCGGCTCTGCTGGACCTGTATACGTTGTTTTGTTTTTCGCTTAAAGCCCGGGGTCACGCTTAGGGCAAGACGGGAACACAGTCCGTCCCCCGGTACAGAGAGTCTGTTGATCCTGTGCAGTCAGTGGCGAGAGCCCTGTCCTTACACACACTGTGACATGACAGAGGGATGTGCAAGACGGCGCAGGGTCCCCACAGGTGTACGTTTTATTTGAGCGCCGTTTACATTGGCCCCGGTGCCGCGCATCAGCTGTGTGACGCTAGTATCGCCGAGACACAACGCTTCTGTCTTTTTCTCCCTGTCTATCAGCTATACACATACAATCCCTGTAACTAGGTCCCCCCAGCCCCCCCTTCCTAACCTTAAAGGGAACCTGAAGCGAGAGGTATATGGAGGCTGCCATATTTATTTCCTTTTAACCTCTAGCCAACCGCTCCACGCCAATTGGCGAGAACGGCCTTCTATGGGGCTAGCAGGAGATCGCGCACGCTGATGCGTGTGCGCATCTCCACTTGGAAGGCGGAGCTCCGCTCCTCCTTCAGTCTCCCAGTGGCGATCGCCGCTCGGAGACTGTTAGAGGGCGAAACCGCTGTCTAATTAGGCTGTACAGCGCTGCGATCTAAGGCAGCGATGTACTGGGGAGCCGTGTGACACGGCTGTCCCCCTGGGACACAGGAGAGCGATCGGCTCTCATAGGCTGAAGCCAATGACAGCCGATCACTGTGATTGGCTGGCTGGGGGGAGGGAGGTTTTTAAAAAAAAAAAGAAAGAAAGAAAGAAATAGTAAAATGTATTATAAAAATAAACATATGAATATTTATAAAAAAATTAAATAAACACTGGGGGAGTGATCAAACCCCACCAACAGAAAGCTCTGTTGGTGGGGAGAAAGGGGGGGGGGGTCACTTTTGTGCTGAGTTGTGCGGCCCTGCAGCGTGGCCTTAAAGCTGCAGTGGCCTATTAACAGAAAAATGGCCTGGTATTTAGGGGTGTTTAACACTGCGGTCCTCAAGTGGTTAAGCAATACCAGTTGCCTGGCAGCCCTGCTGGTCTATTGGCTGCAGCAGTGTCTGAATCATACCAGAAACAAGAAGCAGCTAATCTTGTCAGATCTGACAATAATGTCAGAAACCCCTGATCTGCTGCATGCTTGTTCAGGGTCTATGGCTGAAAGTATTAGAGGCAGAGGCTCAGCAGGGCTGCCAGGCAACTGGTATTGCTTAAAAGGAAATAAATATGGCAGCCTCCATATACCTCTCACCTCACTTCAGTTGTCCTTTAAGGCCAGTTTTACGTGTATTTTGTGCGCTGCCGTTGGTATGAGATGCTCCTGCCGCAGCCCACTGCAACACAAAAAATGACAAACATGTGACCCTGCAGCAGAGTGCGCTGACAGGGTCATATGCATAGCTCCGCCCCCCGGTCAGTCACGACTGTCTGCTGGGGCGGGAAGTACGTTACTGGGATACCGCGCACCGGCGGTCTGTGCATGCACATTGCGACACACTGTGCTCCCGCCGATTAAAGCCCTATCACACATGTGCCTCAGTAACCCCTTCCTGACACTTACCCCTAGCCACACCTACTCTTCCCTGACACCTAACCCTAGCCTGGAACAGGTGTAGTGAGCATCAGAACACTGCAGCTAGTTTATTATCAGTATATAGACAGTTAGACACAGAGTAGCAGCTTATACTGTACATACTGGGGTTAGCAGAGATCAGCACACACTGCAGCTAGTTTACTATCAGTACAAACACAGAGTAACAGCTTATACTGTGCATACTGGAGGTAGCAGAGATCAGCACACACTGCAGCTAGTTTACTATCAGTACAAACACAGAGTAACAGCTTATACTGTGCATACTGGAGGAAGCAGAGATCAGCACACACTGCAGCTAGTTTACTATCAGTACAAACACAGAGTAACAGCTTACACTGTACATACTGGAGGTAGCAGAGACCGGCACATACTGCAGCTAGTTTACTATCAGTACAGGGACAGAGTAACAGCTTATACTGTACATACTGGAAGTAGCAGAGACCGGCACACACTACAGCTAGTTTACTATCAGTACAAACACAGAGTAACAGCTTACACTGTACATACTGGAGGTAGCAGAGACCGGCACACACTGCAGCTAGTTTACTATCAGTACAGGGACAGAGTAACAGCTTATACTGTACATACTGGAGGTAGCAGAGACCGGCACACACTGCAGCTAGTTTACTATCAGTACAAACACAAAGTAACAGCTTATACTGTACATACTGGGGTTAGCAGAGATCAGCACACACTGCAGCTAGTTTACTAACAGTGTAAGCACAGAGTAACAGCGTATACTGTACAAACTGAAGGTAGCAGAGACCAGCACACACTGCAGCTAGTTTACTATCAGTACAGACACAGAGTAACAGCTTACACTGTACATACTGAAGGTAGCAGAGATCAAAACACACTGCAGCTAGTTTAAAATCAGTATAGGCACAGAGTAACAGCATATACCGTACATACTGGAGATAGCAGGGATTAGCACACACTGCAGCTAGTTATCATCAGTACAGGCATATAGTTAGGCTGGGTTCACACATAAAATGCATACAGATCTGTTCCATTCCTGTCGGTTTTGTGTCAGTTTTCTATAGATGGGTTCACTCATACAAGGGGCTTGATTCACTAAAGCGTGCTAACACAGTTAGCACACCTAAAAGCTTTGAACGTGCAAACTAGGGTGCTAAGTAGTTTGCACGGCAAAGCTGTTACTGATCACGTGCTATTTTATTGCGCACACCGCATAACGCGGTGCATACGAACGGCGCTGCACCATACGCACCGTTTGCATGCAAGTCAGCTGCTTCGCGTGCACAGTATGCTTATCACGCTACTCAGCACGCGAAGCGGCTGATGTTGCACGCGAAACTAAACTTTTGCGCGCATATTAGCACGTTCAAAGCCAGTTTGCACGTGCTAAGTGGCTTTTCACTGGCGTGCTAACACTTAGCAAGCTTTAGTGTCCATTTGTGTGTATGGTACTGTCCATTAAAACTGATGCAAAGCTGATGAAAACTGGACTGGAACGGAACTGTACACATTTTATGTGTGAACCCAGCCTAACAGCTTATACAGTACTGCACACACTGTCAGAAATCAGTCAACACTAAAACTACTCTTCCATCAGTATAGACACAGCTTATACTGTGCACACTGGAGGTGTCAGAGATCAGAACACACTGAAACAAGTTTTCCATCAGTATAGACACAAGCTTATACTGTGCACACTGGAGGTGTCAGAGATCAGAACACACTGTACCTAGTTTTCCATCAGTACAGACACAAGCTTATACTGTGCACACTGGAGGTGTCAGAGATCAGAACACACTGAAACTAGTTTTCCATCAGTATAGACACAAGCTTATACTGTGCACACTGGAGGTGTCAGAGATCAGAACACACTGTACCTAGTTTTCCATCAGTACAGACACAAGCTTATACTGTGCACACTGGAGATGTCAGAGATCAGAACACACTGTACCTAGTTTTCCATCAGTACAGACACAAGCTTATACTGTGCACACTGGAGGTGTCAGAGATCAGAACACACTGTACCTAGTTTTCCATCAGTACAGGCACAAGCTTATACTGTGCACACTGGAGATGTCAGAGATCAGAACACACTGTACCTAGTTTTCCATCAGTACAGACACAAGCTTATACTGTGCACATTGGAGATGTCAGAGATCAGAACACACTGTACCTAGTTTTCCATCAGTACAGACACAAGCTTATACTGTGCACACTGGAGGGGTCAGAGATCAGAACACACTGTACCTAGTTTTCCATCAGTATAGACACAGCTTATACTGTGCACACTGGAGGTGTCAGAGATCAGAACACACTGTACCTAGTTTTCCATCAGTATAGACACAAGCTTATACTGTGCACACTGGAGGGGTCAGAGATCAGAACACACTGTACCTAGTTTTCCATCAGTATAGACACAGCTTATACTGTGCACACTGGAGGTGTCAGAGATCAGAACACACTGTACCTAGTTTTCCATCAGTACAGACACAAGCTTATACTGTGCACACTGGAGGTGTCAGAGATCAGAACACACTGTACCTAGTTTTCCATCAGTACAGACACAAGCTTATACTGTGCACACTGGAGGTGTCAGAGATCAGAACACGCTGTACCTAGTTTCCCATCAGTATAGACACAAGCTTATACTGTGCGCACTGGAGGTGTCAGAGATCAGAACACACTGAAACTAGTTTTCCATCAGTATAGACACAAGCTTATACTATGCACACTGGAGGTGTCAGAGATCAGAACACACTGTACCTAGTTTTCCATCAGTATAGACACAAGCTTATACTGTGCGCACTGGAGGTGTCAGAGATCAGAACACACTGTACCTAGTTTTCCATCAGTATAGACACAAGCTTATACTGTGCACACTGGAGGGGTCAGAGATCAGAACACACTGTACCTAGTTTCCCATCAGTATAGACACAAGCTTATACTTTGCACACTGGAGGTGTCGGAGATCAGAACACACTGTACCTAGTTTTCCATCAGTACAGACACAAGCTTATACTGTGCACACTGGAGGTGTCAGAGATCAGAACACACTGTACCTAGTTTTCCATCAGTACAGACACAAGCTTATACTGTGCACACTGGAGGTGTCAGAGATCAGAACACACTGTACCTAGTTTTCCATCAGTATAGACACAAGCTTATACTGTGCAAACTGGAGGTGTCAGAGATCAGAACACACTGTACCTAGTTTTCTATCAGCATAAGCCTCGAGCAAAAAGGCTGTCTTGATTTTAATAATCCTACCTAATAAAACGCAAGTGTCTCTGCGTCCCATGTTCCCGTATGTGTGTTCTTTTGCGGTGCGCATGTGCAGGGAGGGATGCAGAGACACCGAGAAGAGCTGGGGGAATGACGCGAAGGGGGGCAAGGAGGGGTGGGCAGGCGTGTGCGCGCGTAAGCGGTGACAGACCTAGCCCGTTTGTAGACGGCCTAAGGTCACTAGTAAATAAATAAAAGGAAAAGCAACTGCAATCACACAACCACTAATTCACAAACCTCTCTGCAGCTCTCACTAGGATCTGATATGACCTTTATAGTGCTGCACTACTTATGCAAAGTACAATTTTGTCTTCTTACAACAGAAGGTATTTGAAAGAAATCAGCTACGCACGGGCAAGAAGTTGTACCCATAATGAATCCCTTCTGGACGGTGAGCGGATCGTCCAACACACACTTCTGTGCCCCTGAAATGTCAGTCCTACGTTTTCGGCCACTATTGGTTTGCCGTGTGGATTGATACAGCTTTACGGCAGCACTTGCTACATAAAGGCGTTCTTTGTAACAGCTGATACAAATCCTGCAATAAATCTGCAGTGTGTCTACTTCCTGCTTTTATGGAAGCAGACATAAGGTTAACATCCTGTGTTTACAAATTAGCTGCTCTGCCAAGGGCAGCCATCTCACATAGCTGAAAAATCAAATAACAGTTGTGATTAGTCACAGATGTGGGGGGAATTAGACAGGCTAAACTCTCTAAATACATACAGGGTGTATTTCTCTCTGTTTTCCTTCTGTCCTATGCAAGAGTTCCGGTTCCAAAATCACTAAGACCTTTGTAGAGGGCCAATAAAGCTGTGTACATACGTAAGATAAAAAAAAAAAAGATCAACGACAAGCAGAAACGTTTATAAAACACCTCCAAAGATATCCAACGAAATATACAGTATCTATCTCTCAATCTTTCCAATCCATCCCAGTGGATCTGATCTGCAAATGATTGTTCATTAAACAATGTGTGCATGAGATAATAATGAATGATTATTATTATTATTTATACTAATATTAATTATTAATATTATTGTTCATTAAACAATGTGTGTATGAGACCATTGCCTGATGTTTCTTAAAGAGAAACCGTGACCAAGAATTGAACTTCATCCCAATCAGTAGCTGATTCCACCTTTCCCATGAGAAATATATTCCTTTTCACAAACGGATCATCAGGGGGCGCTGTGTGACTGATAATGTGTTGAAACCCCTCCCACAGTGTGATGTCAGCACCTAGGTTCTCACATCACACTGTGGGAGCCTTGTTGCACTGTGAGAAATAACAGCTGTTTCCAACTGCCAAAAAAAACAAGCAGCATCTCCTTCCACTGACATCACCTGCCAGCAGTAAAAATGTCACCATGGGATAAATGTCTGAATGTAAATGAGGGAGAGGAAAGATTTTACAATGGGCAAACACCGACTAAATCATTTATACATAATTATTGTAAAAATGAAGCACTTTTTTATTACATTATTTCAGTGGAGTTCCTCTTTAACTTTTCTGTGGACAGCCCGTGCATGAAAAAAGTAAAGAGACTACAAAAGCATTACTTGGGTCTTCTTCTGTTGTTCAAACCTTTCTGTATGTAACAGATTGATTCCTTGGTTTGCAAAGACTTTTATCTTATGTGTGTACCCCGCTTTAGACCCAGCAACAACCTCCTTATTGAATTGGAAGCAGGAAAAAAAGGTGCCCAAGGCAAAGCAGGTGGTTTTGGTGCACGGCGCTTAGTGCCGAAAGTAGGCACGGCCATAGCAGTAACGTTATACTCCATTATTGCCTGGTATGCAGGGGCAACAGCTAGTGACAGGTATAAACTACAGAGAGTAATAAGCGCGGCAGAAAAGGTCATCGGCACGCCCCTGCCCCCCCTTGACCTCATCCACACCGCCAGATTGAGGAAAAGAGCCTGCAAGATCGCACAAGATCCATCCCACCCAGGTAGTCGCTTCTTTGAGCCACTCCCACTAGGCCGCCGTTTCAGAACAATCCACACCAGAACCACAAGGCGCAAGAACACCTTCTTTCCTCAAGCTGTTCTCCTGCTGAACACTTGTCCATCTGGCCCCTATAGTTTGGTTCACGGACCACCCAGCTCCCGAGTCACCCTAAACCAGGCCTAAAGTACTTCTCTCAGTGCCTGGCATGTACAATATGAATATATTCTCACCAATGCATGTATGTCTGTCTCTTGAATTAGTGGAATGCGCTGTCTCTCGTAACTATCGATTGTCTCAAATGTCTTAATGTCTTGAATGTTTAAATGCCTTGCCATGTGTACCACAACCAATTCCGGGTATGCCTACAGCATACTCGGCGAATAAATGGATTCTGATTCTGATTCTGAAGTGGCGCATAAGGGTAATTTGGGGTTCTGCCAATCGCCCTCCGAGTTGTGATGACTGCGTCCAGCTTGCCGGCAGCGTACATATCCATACGTACCCGAGATGTCCTGGTAAGCAGAGCGCCATCATAGGTGCCAATGATAGAAGCCACAAATGGCGGCAATAGATGGAAATTTGGAGGCCCAGAGGCGCCCAATGAAGTAGCGGGCGTGAGGGCTAACCGCTATGCAAATTGCGGCTATAAAAACCAGGGCTACCATCTCTACAATTTACATAGCAGAAGGCCTGGCGCCCGCTATTTTTTCGGGGTGCCCAAATTTCCTTCTATTGCCGCTGTCTTTACATGTAGCGCCACTATCCAGGGAAGAGGAGCATTAAGGTTAGGCACCACCAAGAGGGAGTTAAGGTTAGGGTCCCCCTTATGAACCCCCTTAATAGGGTCCCCCTTACAAAATAGCAGAGCTTTACTTCCACCCTGATCTCTGCTAATGCCTGCCGTTTGTATGCTAGGTCTTCTATAAAACCAGCTTTCTGGGAGTTGCGGCCGTAGTTCATGCCTCGTATTTTAAGCAAGCGTTAAAGCTTAATAGGAGGGCGCTGGGGATGACAGGGGCCTGTCACAGGCTCAACCGAGTGTCACTAAATTGGATCAGCATTCAGTGAAAAGTAAAGCAGGCCGGGCGCGCTATATTTAGACGGAGCCGCCTGCCGCTCAAGTGAAGTTCACAACCCCTGAAACGTCAGAGCCGTAAGTGACGTTACATTTCTGATCAGAAGCTTTTATGGACTGTTAAATAGTTATTTAAAGGATACCCGAAGTGACATGTGGCATGATGAGATAGACCTGTGTATGGACAGTGCCTAGCACACAAATAACTATGCTGTGTTCCTTTTATTTCTTTGTCTGCCTGAAAGAGTTAAATATCAGGTAAAGGCCTCTGTGTGCCTTTCTGCCCCCTCTGTGCCTTTCTGTCCCCCTCTGTGCCTCTCTATTCCCCTCTGCCCCCCCCCCCCCCTGTGCCTCTATGTGCTTCTCTGTCCAACTCTGTGCCTTTCTGCCCCCCTCTGTGCTTCTCTGTCCCCCTCTGTGCCTCTCTGTTCCTACTGTGCCTCTCTGCCCCCCCCCCCCCCCTGTGCTTCTCTGTCCAACTCTGTGCCTTTCTCTCGCATTCTGTTCCTCTCTGTCCCCTTCTGTGCTGCTTTGTCTCCTTCTGTGTTTCTGTCTTCACAAACTTGTGGAACTTTCCCCACAGCAGCAGCAGCAGCAGCGCTTAACTCACTTTCCAGCCCGTGTCAGCAGCGTTGTCCATCTATCCACTCCGCCTACTGCTCCGTCTAGTGTATGGCACCGCTTCCTGTGTGTCACGTGACGTGGAAGAAATGCCATGCACAAAAGCCAGCAGGTGGTGGAGAGAGGATGGACAGAGCTGGACTTGGTTCGGAGGCGAGTCCAGCGCTGCTGCAGCGGGTGACGCGCGCCGGTACAGGGGGAGGGTAGTTTAAAGCGGCTCCTTCAATCTCCCACTGCGGCTGCTTCATATGTCGGGCGTTCGTAAATCGGGGATTACCTGTCAGGTGATCTCTGTGGAATGTTTGTTTACAGAGAGTTCTAAAGCCAATAGAGAAGGTCTCTGAGATTTGCGTATAATAAACAGCCTAGGCTAATATAGTCATTGCAGTTCCTCTTTAACCCGCCACACTGTAGTGACATTTCAGAGATCTGCCCATAGTTTATGAATGAATCACCAGGAAGATAACTCAAGAAGCAGTCATTTGCTATCACAGAGATATCCTCAGGCAAGCAGCATAGGGATATGATATCTGTATTATACAACGCCTGAGAAATGATGCTCTCCAGACAAACGCAATTAAATAGCAATTCGCTGTCCAGCAATATATGTTGATGCGTGATGAGCGTTTGTTACTCTCCCTGGATACTTCCAACATTCCGATCCCAGGAATACAAATGATGCACATTTTGGATAGTGTGCTTAGAGGGGTTACAGGGGTTGCTGTAGGCAGATGTGGCGTTTAGGAAGATCGCACAGGGAACACGCAGCTCAGCAGATAGGCCTTACTTGTGCATCAACATGGGATAACAGCAACCAGGCAAGATCATCTCACACAGTGCAAGAACCAACCACAACGACAATAGAGCAGAGCGGCACAGCAGCACTTAAAGAGGAATTTTCGCGGAAATCTTAAAATTTAAAACACATACAAATAAGAAGTACATTTCTTCCAGAGTAAAATGAGCCATAAATGACTTTTCTCCTATGTTGCTGTCACTTACAGTAAGTAGTATAATTCTGACATTACCGACAGGTTTTGGGTTAGTCCATCTCTTCATGGGGGGATTCTCAGCATGGCCTTTATTCTTTATCAAGACACTCCCTGAACAATGTATACAAAGATGCTGGCCAGCCTCCCTGCTCACCGTACACTTTTTTGGCAGTTGGACGGAGCAACTGCCATTCACTAAGTGCTTTTAAAAATAAAGAGAACCCTAAGAACCCCCTATGAGAAGATGGTCTAGTCCAAAATCTGTCAGTAATGTCAGATTTCTACTACTTACTGTAAGTGACAGCAACATAGGAGAAAAGTAATTTATGGCTGATTTTACTCTGGAAGAAATGAACTTCTTATTTGTATGTATTTAAAATGTTAAGATTTTCGCGACAGTTCCTCTTTAAAAGGAAATAAATATGGCAGCCTCCATATAGCTCTCACCTTGGTTCACTTTAAACTGCATTACTACAACATGAGTCCGACTCTGGGTTTTAACTCAAAAGAGTAAGTGTTTGTGTAGATTTAGGCATTGTACGCAATAGAGCAGGGGTCCCCAAACTTTTTCAGTCAAGGGCAGGGTCAACATTCTTCAGACTACTGGGGGGCCGCAACATACATAAAATGTTGTTGAAAAACATTACATTGAATCTAAGTATTGATTCCCCCAATCATGCCTGGTCTAGACCTCCCAGCAGCAGCCAATCAGTGTCATGCGGTGTCTGAAGAATGTCTTTGTGCATCAGACAGTGAAGCATACTCAGGTGACAACCTGCCATCCAGTTGGACAGCAGTGTCACCTGATGCAGAATTGGAAGCCAGAGAATGACTGCTCACTGGCTTCTACAGTATGTGGATGGGTGGTGCTAGCTCTGCTATTCTATATGTGGGCTGTCACTATTTAAAGGTGCAGGACATATTTATAAGTTATACATTTTGTTTTTAGGGGCGAATGAAAAAGCCTCGGGGGGCCACATTCGGCCCGCGGGCCTTAGTTTGAGGACCAGTGCAATAGAGGGACATTTGAGGAGGAGGAGGGGGGTGCAGAGGGCATCTGGTATAACTGAGTAGCAAATATTTGGTTTCCGTGTTGATCTTTCCTTGACTTGTCCACAGCTGCTGACTAATTTCCAGTTTCATAAGTGGCTTTACTATTTCAGATCTCCACACTCATTAAATTCATCTCCTCCATTAAAATAGTTGAAGTTATGTTTTGTTCTGGTCCATACTGGCAATTACACCCTCCCAGGACACAAGGGTGTTTCACACAGAGCAGGAAATGGAAGGTGCAGACGGCCGACGCCCACAACATCAAGTGTGGGAACTGCGATAGTTCATGTTGTCTACAAGACTTTAATCATCTCCTTCTGCGTCTTCTGAGACTGAAATGTGTTATCCAGGCTAGTGGGTGACAGGAGAGGCAAGCTAAAAGAGAACTCCGCAGCACTCCATTGGATCGGGAATCAGGGATTCTGGAGACCCAGGCAGGCGCTCAGAGCTAGACACTGGCATTAAATATTGCCCTGAGGAAGTGGAGACGTGTTCACGAAACATGGTGCCATTGCTTGCCAATTTATCCAATATATACAGTATATATATATATATATATATATATATATATATATATATATATATACATATATATACATACATACATACATATATATATCATTTATCCAATATATTCCTTATTATGTACCCAGTGTCATCCTTTTGGGTAACCCACCGCTTTACATCCTATTACTATTGCTTTTAATCTAATTTTAATCCAAAGCCTCTTTACCCCACTGTACACCTTCTAATATTTTTTTTTACTTTTCAAAAGTTATCCACTAGAACACGTTTGAATATTTTACTGAGATTCTGAAACAGAGCTATCAAGATCAGCGCAAAGAAAACTGGAGCAGAGGCCAAGATCGAGGATCCTGATTGGCCGCTCTGAGAAACTGTTTACCCATGGGTGTACTTGCCCTTACTCAAGTTTACCCATTGCAATGCATACCACACCCGGGGTGCCGCCTCCCATTTTGTGAGCTCAGGACCATATCTGCTGCCGGAGGTGAAAATAAACTGATGCGATAAACAATTATATTTATCCTCCTACTCCTAAAAATTACTTTTTTAAGTATCCTAGGTTTTTATTTTATATTTACACATTTACAAAGTAGGTTGAACGTTATACTGTCTCTAATCAGTAACAGCCTATTAAGCATCTCACCGGTAAAATACATGAACTATTGACCTTTTTTTTTTATCTCTCCCTGTCCTCAGAAGTTGCATTCTGTCAGGAAAACTTTTATGGCTGTAACTAGCTTCTCAGTGATGTTTACTATATTCCCGACAAGCTACCGACAAGACAGAAGCTGTCACTTCCATGCCTAGAAATTTACTCTTTCATGCAGCAAAATAAACAAGTAAAACAGCCTGGTTGTTAATATGTTTTGTACTGTACAAACACGTTTATCTCATCATGTCACATATCGCCTCGAGTACACTTTAAACAGTTCGGCATTCACTGAAGGCCAAAGCGAAACAAGCAGCAAAAAGCTGCACAGAGTAGAAAACCAAAAACTTAAACCACAGGCCTTCTGCAACACTCGTTATTACCTTTGAGCACCAGAGGTTCTTTTCCTTCCCTTTTCAGTGACTCCAAAACAGTATGCAGAGGCTGGGAGGGTATTACCCGACTGGGTTCATTGGTATTATCATCGTAAACGATGATCTCTTTGGAAAATATCCTCTTGAAGGAGTCCTTCCCTTCCCTGCATGATATTAAATCCAAAACGGTAATCTTTCCCTGCTGAAGCCGCCTTCGGCTGATCTTGTCGGAGCAGTTGATATGAACGGCCCCTTGAATATGGCTTTTATTGTACTCCATGAAAGGTCGGCAGTCTATGATGACCGGGCCCTGGTGGGGGACGTGGGTCTTGCTGCATTTTGCTATCTTCTTGGCAAGGTCATTGGGGTAGATGATCTTGATGTTGGCAAACTGTTTGGTAGCGCTGGACACCGGACTGCCAACTCCACCAGACGGGCTCAGACTCGTGGCACTGTTCTCATTGCTGTTGACCATCGGGTTGCAGGACGAGGCGGCGGAGGGTCCTGCGACGTTGCTGGTGAGGGTGGTGCTGCTGACGGCCTGGCTCTGACTGTCCTTGTCATAGGAGGCCACGCTGCAACAACTGGCACTGCTACATCCGCAACCCAAAGAACGAGCAGAGCCGTTGGAAGAGGGCATATACGTCAGATTCGCCGCGGTTAAGGAGACAACGCTGGCACTGAGTAGGGATTTGCAGCTGCCACTCACCGTGGCGCAGTCGAGGAAGGAGGAGTCTATGCAGAGCTTCAGTTCTTGCGGTCTCACGGGTCTGGTCAATGCCACAATAACCGAATCGTCGAGGGGCGAAGGAGGCATGAGTAACCCCGGAGGACTGCCAGTTCAAGTAGAAGAGTTGGTCATGGGCTGGAAAACACAGAAGCATGTTATTGTTATTCAGTCTCCACCCATGAGGAGCCTATAGTTTAATGTCCTATTAAGGAGCTTCCAAACTAATATTCTTGCCCTGAAGAGCTTAATATTATATTGCTCCTAAAGCACCATCTACACCATACAATTTGTTTGGCTGATTCAATTCAATTCGATTCAATCCGACATGTCCACATCGGGATTCAATGCGATTCAATTTGCCATTGCAAAACAATGGCAAATTGAATCGAATCGAATCCCAATCGGACATGTCGGATTGAATCGAATCAATGAATCGAATTGGACAAAAAAATGTATGGTGTAGATAGGGCTTTAACCACAACCAGACTTATAAAAACGTCCTGCTAGAGCCTCTTAATGGCACCAGGACGTTTTTATAAGCCAAACAGTGCTGCTGCTGCTGTGCGCGTGCACGTGTGCGCTCCTGCGCGTGCATGTGCGTTCCCGTACACCTTTATTTCCAAATAATATATTGTCCCCATACTTTGTTCTAGGGACATAATTAAAATGTTGTGATAACCAGGACAAATAGGCAAATAAAATGTGTGGGTTTTATGTATGGTAGCATTGTTTATATTAAAACTATAGGGGATAAAATTGGAGAAATAGTGTATTTTTTTTCTTGTTTTTCCCTTTAAGATGCATAGAAAATAAAGTAATTACTGAAAACAAATATCAACCCCAAAAAGCCTAATTGGTGGTGAAAAAAAACAAGATATAGATCATTTCATTGTGATTAGAAGGTGATTAAGCTATTGGCAAATGAAAGGGATGAGCACTGAAAGGTGAAAATCGCTCGTCCGTTAGGGTAAAAACCGCTTTGGGGTGAAGTGGTTAAAGAGAACTTCAGGACTGACAGGTCAGGTAGAATGGACTGTTGTGGGACAGGAAAACGGAAAATTGTACCTCACCTGTCCGTAATTTTCCTTTCCTGATGCCGTCATGTCATCACACATATGGGTAGATGCCCCTCCCCGCTCTACCCCATAGGACGTTAGATATATAAATTAAACTGCTTAGCCCCCCCAGTCTTGTCAACATTGGAATCACCAAAGTCGAGAAGAAGGCAGGGTATCTGTGTGATGACATGAAAGCATCGGGAAAGGAAAATTACTGACAGGTGAGACACAATTTTCAGTTTTCCCAATGCTTCATGTCGTCACACACATGGGATTTATCTAGGAAATGATGGGAGGAAAAATGATTGCTGTGACACCAGGACAATTTAATCACTATGTTTACAACAACTTATGTGACACCTGTACGTCCCTGAGGTGAGTTCCAAGGACAAAAGACTGGGAGGGATATGCTGTTTAATTTATATATCTAACGTCCTATGGGGTAGAGCAGGCAGGGCATCTTCCCATATGTGTGATGACATGAAGCATTGGGAAACATAGGGGATGACGCAGGGACAGTTAGGTTTCATTGTATAGGATTTAGTAAATGTTTGCCTATTGTAAAATGTTTCCTCTCCCTGATTTACATTCTGATATGTATCACAAGTGGTGACACCTTTAGTCCTGGCAGGTACAGCACTACGGAAAGTTTGAATACTGAGAGTTCTAAAGCCAGTACAAAATATACCCGCTTTCCCAGAATGCTCTGGGTGGAGAATTCCCTTAGGGATGCAGAATTCTCATCCAAGAGCATTGTGGGAAGCCAGGTGCTGTCATGACGTTTACTAGCCTCAGAACACAAAGTAAGCAAACATTCCACAGAGATGCATCCTGCCAACCCTAAAGATATCGCCACCTGTGATAAATTTCAAAATGTAAATTGGGATGAGAAATGAGCAAAAATACTGACTAAATAATTTAGTCTAAAACACAAACCTGAAACAAGCATGCAACTAATCTTTTAGGCCTCTTTTCCACGGGCAGTTGAACTGTGTGCTCAGGAAGCAGTTACCAGACAGCAGTGAGCAGTTACCAGGCAGCAGTGAGCAGTTACCAGGCAGCAACAAGCAGTTGCCAGGCAACAGTGAGCAGTTGTGAGAGTTTGAGTGGCATTTTACTGCCTATCAACAGTCCGTGGAAAAGAGGCCTTAAAGAGACTCTGTAACGAAAAAAGTTCCTCTGGGGGGTACTCACCTAGGTAGGGAGACGGCTCTGGATCCTATTGAGGCTTCCCCTGTCCTCCTGTGTCCCACGATGATCTCGCTGCAGCCCATGGAATGCAGGACAATTTGTCAGGCCGTGCAATATTTACCTTCCCTGGCTCCAGCGGGGGCGCTGTACGGCCTCTCCAATCGGAAATAGGCAGAAAGGCCTAGTGCACACCAGAGCGTTTCGGCTGCGGTTTGCGATCCGCTTGCGGGTGCGGATCCGCTAGGGTAATGTATTTCAATGGGCTGGTGCACACCAGAGCGGGAGGCGTTTTGCAGAAACGCATACTCCCGGGCTGCTGCAGATTTTGGATTGCGGAGGCGTTTCTGCCTCCAATGTAAAGTATAGGAAAAACGCAACCCGCTCTGAAAAACAGCACTTCAGAGCGGTTTGCCAGGCGTTTTTTGTTACAGTAGCTGTTCAGTAACAGCTTTACTGTAACAATACATGAAATCTACTACACCAAAACCGCTTCACAAAACCGCAAAATGCTAGCTGAAATGCTACAGAAAAAGAAGTAAAAGCGTTTCAAAATCTGCTAGTATTTTGCGGATCTGCTAGCGGTTTTTGGTGTGCAACAGGCCTAATAGCCGATCTCTGTCGGGTCCGCTCTACTGCGCAGGTGCAGGGACTTGCACCTGCGCAGTAGAGCGGACCGACAGATCGGCTATTTCCGCCTATCTCCGAGTGGAGAGCCGATACTGCGCCTGCGCTGGAGCCGGGAAGGTAAATATTGACATCCCCGCAATTCGGGGAGCTTTATCGCCGCCGCCGTGGGACACAGGAGGACAGGGGAAGGATCAATAGGATCCGGAGGCTTCCCCAACCCGAAGTGAGTATTCCTCAGGGGAACTTTTTTTAGTTACAGATTTTCTTTAAGGTTTCATAGACATCTGATCTGCATGCTTGTTTTGGGTCTATAGTTTAAAGTATGAGAGGCAGAGGATCAGCAGGACAGCCAGGTAATGTGCATTATTTAAAAAGAAATAGACATGCCAGCCTCCAAATCCTTCTCATCTTGGGTTCCCTTGAAAGCAACACCAGATCTAAACTTTATTTTGTAACCCCAAATGTATACTGTGTGATCTCTACAAAGTTCAGAAAACATCTGTGTGGGGGTGTTCATCCCTCCCCTTTTTTCTCCTAGTTTCTGTAAACCCACAAACACAGCAGATAACAGCCAGAGAAAGACATGTGTATGTACAGTGCCTAGCACACAAATAACTATGCTGTGTTCCTTTTTTTCTTTCTCTGCTTGAAAAAGTTAAATATCAGTGACTACAGTGTGACCCTCACGGATAAGAAATGCCCCTTTTTTACCTCTTTCTTGCTCTCAGAAGCCATTTTCTGCTAGGAAAGTGTTTTAGAGTTGGAATTTCTTATCAGTGAGGGTCACACTGTAGTCACTTCCTGTCTGAGCCAGGACTGAGTCAGCCACTAGCATACATTATATTTAACTCTTTCAGGCAGAGAAAGAAAAAAAGGAACACAGCATAGTTATTTGTGTGCTAGGCACTGTACATACACATGTCTATCTCATTATGTCACATTTCAGTTCGGGTATCCTTTAAAGGGAAGGTTCAGGGAAACCTTTAAAAAAATAAAAATCCATATCCACTTACCTGGGGCTTCCTCCAGCCCGTGGCAGGCAGGAGGTGCCCTCGCCGCCGCTCCAGAGGCTTCCGGTCGTCTTCGGTGGCCCACCCGACCTGGCCAGGCCGGCTGCCAGGTCGGGCTCTTCTGCGCTCCAAGGACGGGCTCTTCTGCGTCCCACGCGGGCGCGCTGACGTCATCAGACGTCCTCCGGGCTTTACTGCGCAGGCGCAGAACTACTGCGCCTGCGCAGTACAGCCCGGAGGACGTCCGATGACGTCAGCGCGCCTGCGTGGGACGCAGAAGAGCCCGTCCTTGGAGAGCAGAAGAGCCCGACCTGGCAGCCGGCCTGGGCAGGTCGGGTCGGCCACCGGGAGCCTGCGGAGCGGCGCCGAGGGCACATCCTGCCTGCCACGGGCTGGAGGAAGCCCCAGGTAAGTGGATTTTTATTTTTATTTTTTTTGGCCTCACCCTGAACCTTCTTTTTAAAGAGGAGCTGTCAGCCATACTATTTCAGAAAAAAATATATATAAGTGTATAAATACTTGCTCTACTTACATAACATATGCATTGCACTGTCCATGTTTTGATTTTAGTGATTTTTCTACAGCATAAAAAGAGAAAATCCTTCCTAGCATTTCCCATTTTAAGTGTGGCTATTTTGAAGCCAATTCTGATGTCATTTCCTCCCTTAGTCTCCTCTGCCTGGTTTGCCCGCCCTTCACTATAGAAAGTGCATTGTCTCTGCATGAGAAATACTGGCCAATCAGAGAGGGACAGAGGTGTGGGAGGGGAAAACAGGAGGGGAAAGAGGCTTTAGCCAATCAGGCTACGTTAAAGTCTGAGGGGAAAGTAGAGAAGCAAAAAAGGAAAACCCAGCATGCCCTGCAACTTCCTTTGTGCGTACCAAATTTTGTGTGTACCAAATAAAAGTCAGGTAAACTGGGGAATGATCATATATCAACAAGAAAAGTAATCGTGATTTTAACTTTTGCATTGCCTGGTTAGCATCCTTATTACTTGTTTTCCAGATAAAAATAAAGAATTGATTTTTGATTTTATGCCTGACAGTTACACTTTAAACAAAGGAACTTACAGACAGGTTAACTGGCTTTCCCTCTCTATTCATAGCTGCTGATCAGAACTACAGATGAATCCCTTTATAGTAAACTCCAACGGACCAGGAAAAGTAGTTTACTACATGAGAAGTTTACTTTATCAGAACTGGTCATACATTTTATATTTATACAGACACACATTTGCTGGGACCTGAGGACTGAGTTTACTATATCCAGGGGTTTCACTATATCAGAGTTTATATAAGGAAGTTCTTCTGTAATTAGACCCTTTGATCTGGTTAAATAAACACAAAGCAGTACATTGCTTCATCAACTATATGTGGAACAAAGACTTTTCATTGTGTGCTGTGCAAGAGTTTGGGTGCGCTTTAAGGCTTCCACAATTTATACAACGGGTCTTACCAAATCAATATCGTAGAAGGGTGAAAGCAAGAAGTTGTGAATCAGGATGATACCATTTATTGGCTAACTTATAAGAGTAAGCAAGCAAGCTTTCGACTGTGCAGCCTTCATCAGACTCAATCCTGTTATCTGACGAAGGCTGCACAGCCAAAAGCTTGATTACTTTCTCTGATTCTTTTAAGTTAGCTAATAAATGGTATCATCCTGATACACAACTTCTTGCTTTTACTTATGACTAACATGGTACAATACTCTACTGCTACTACTATGGTAGAAGGGCAAAATGAGTGAATACACTTTAGGTAGTCCCTTATATGACAATGACGTAGAAGTGGTAAGATTGTACCATTAAGACTGTGTCATTACTGAAGCACCTTACGTGACTTAAATGTATTCAGTGCTCCATAAAGCACTTTAAAGAGACACTGAAGCGTAAAAAAATTAGGATATAATGAATTGGCTGTGTAGTATGGATAATTACTAGAAGATTAGTAGCAAAGAAAATATTCTCATATTTTTATTTGCAGTTATATAGTGTTTTTTCTAACATTGCATCATTCTCTAATATGTGCAGTTTACACAACACTCAGCATTCTAAACGGTTCTACAGAGCAGGCTGTAAACTATTGACCTGTCCTCTGGCAGAAAAAAAGAAAATCCTTGACTGACAGCTCAGATAACAACCTTCAGAACTCAGAGCTCTCTGCGACTTTGAAAGTCGTAGAGCTCAATGGCTTTTTTGCATAGATAACAACTTAAATCTCTTAACTCTCCCTGTACTGGAAACAATATTAGACTTGTGTTTCTGCTCCTAATGTTTTATTTCTTAGCTGTACTACACATACAAATCATTATATCATCATTTTTTTTTCCGCTTCAGTGTCTCTTTAAGAACTGTCATCGTTATATAAATACATAATATGGTGATAGCCTTTTTAGAAAACACCTTCTGCTATAAGGTCTGTACACACATGCAATTTTTATCTACAGGAGACTGGCCAATTTTGCTACTTCCTTGTAGTATGAGAGCATTACCTACAGTCTGTTCATAGTATTCAAAATCTATTGGCCCTCATGCTACTACATACTACATGGTGGTGGTAAAATTGGTCAGTGATTGGCCAATCATAATAGAAGGTGTGTATCAGGCTTAATAATAGCAATAATAATAAAACAAGTAGTGTGCAGAATTAGAAAAGGACAAACCATCTGTGTTTTCTCTATTAATGACATGAACCAGTCACAATAAGAAACGTTCTTCAGTGTGATTGGATGAGATATTGTTGCCCCAGAAATTGTTATTTTATTTATTTTTTTAGTGGTTGTAAGAAAAAAATGGCAAAAGTTTTTCTCCGCTTTGATACAAGACAGAGAGCTGCTTACGGTTTCAATCATTTAAGCCTTCCTTTGCAACGTTCAACGCAAGCACAGAGATAACTAACGAGACAGGCTTTTTTTATGGTAAGGATATACAGCTGCTAAAAATACCGAGAGCGGACGAGATCAGCAGCCTCTGCCATGCCAGCCGGAATAATATGACCCTTTAGAAACCCGCATCTCCGCATCAGCGCTATACCAACCAAAATCGTTATTAAAAACAAATTATTCTGTCGCCAACCACGAGGTGGGGGGGGGGGGGGAGATCTGTGCCTGGCGGAGGTCTGCCGCCTACCAAGTCGGCAAATAATCCTTAAATATGGAATTTATTTTACAATTAAAAATAAAGACATCTGATCTAAGAGATGTATTGTCAAAGCGTAACGCCTGAGAAAACGCCAATTTTATCTCCTTAAAGTTAAGTCTGGTACACACTTTCAATTATAATTGGCCAACCACTGACCAATTCCACCACCTCCATGTTGTAGGAGGGTGAAGAGATATTGAATACTATGAGCAGACTGTGTAGATAAACCCTTGTACTACACGGAGGTGGTAAAATTGGTCAGTAATTGCACAATCATAATTGACAGTGAGTATCAGGCTTGAAGCTATGCAGATAGCAAGCAGTTCTTACCTTAATAACAGTCTATAAGATGTAGTCACATGCCCCATCCCTACATGTTCCCCTCCCTGCCCAACATGTCTGTTAACATTCCCTTACAGCCTAAGGTGCCTGAAGACTGGAGCACATGTGACCCGCAAGGGCGCCTTCAATCAGCACACTCACACACACATTACAAACATGTGATCCTTCCAGACAGGCAGCAGTTAAGTTCCCCAGCATCTCCTGTCAAAAGTAAAAAGCCTGAAAAAAAAATCCGCATTCCTGCAGCAGAACTGCCTGGATTGTCCTGATGGTAGTATTGCAGCTGCTATATATCTCTGTGTTTTAAAAAAAAAATTACTATAAATCACCAGTAACAGATCTAGCTCCAGCCAAGCAACGTCCCAATCTTGATGGGGTGACAGTCCAGTAAAAGATAAGACGAAGGGAAAGATAGATGATCATAAGAAGAACAGTAATACAAAAAATGAATAGGTAAGAAGGTACCATCTCATTGCCACTGCAGCAGATCTTCCATGGACATCTAAGCAGCACACTTCCCAATGCAGGGCACCCTTTTTGGAAGTCAGATCCTGAATGAGGGGGGAAGAATAGCAAGCAGCACCAGAAGATGGTCTCTGTCTCTCTCTGCCAGCTGTTGCAGATATAAGTCCCAGCCCTGATGGGGGGCATGCTGGGACTTCTAGTCCCACAGCAGCTGGACTGCCCAAGGCTGCTGGAACAATGCAATTTCCCCCATCAGACCTCTTGCCCACAGCTAGAAAATTAAAAAAAAAATATTAAAGGACCACCCACCGTGCTGATACTCACTGAGCAGAAATGTTCCCCCAGCCGTTGGCTTCCTTCCTGCCACCTCTGATTTGTCTGCACAGCTCCCATTCACTTGGCTCCATTGATGTGCAGCTGCAACACAGTTACTTTCTCTTTAGCACGGAGTAAATGAAAAGATTCTGAGGGGGCGTGGCTCAGGGGGGGAAGAGATGACTGACGCTACATTAAAGCAAGAGCGGGGCGGGGCGCAGCGCGAGGAGGTCCCCCAGCAGCTTGGATTGGCTGGGGGAGACGGGGAGGGGGTGTGGCTAGAAGGCCCTATGGAGCGGTGCTGCTCTGGGTGAGCGCTGGGGTTCTACGGGACAGCGGCTGATGTCATTGTCAGCCAATCAGAGACGTCACGCCGGCAGCCAGACTGAGCCGGAGACAGGCAGCTGCGCTGTGTGTATCCTTTTCTATCGGACGATGAAGGGATGGATGGATGGAGGGAGGGATGTATGAATGGAGGGAGGGATGAATGGAAGCGAGGGAGGGAGGGATAGACGGAGGTGCTGCAGGGAGGGATAGATCAATGAGAGGAGGAGGAGGGACAGATGTATGGAGGTGGATTAGGAATGGATGAATGAATAGGTGGTGGAGAGATAGATACATGGAGGGAAGAGAATGCATGGAGTTGGTAGGCGAGGGATGGATATAATGAGGTGGTGGAGAGGTAGATAAATGGAGTGAAGAATGCATGGAGTTGGTAGGCGGGGGATGGGTATAATGAGGTGGTGGAGAGGTAGATAAATGGAGGAAAGAATGCATGGAGTTTGTAGGCGGGGGATGGATATAATGAGGTGAAGGATAGATAAATACATGGAGGGAAGAGAATGCATGGAGTTGGTAGGGGAGGGATGGATATAATGAGGTGGTGGAGAGGTAGATAAATGGAGGGAAGATAATGCA
The DNA here is from genome assembly GCF_040937935.1 of Hyperolius riggenbachi. NCBI lineage: Eukaryota > Metazoa > Chordata > Amphibia > Anura > Hyperoliidae > Hyperolius > Hyperolius riggenbachi. Next base: position 467,015,470 of record NC_090649.1, on the reverse strand, counting down.
TGGAGTTGGTAGGGAAGGGATGGATATCATGAGGTGGTGGAGAGATAGATAAATGGAAGGAAAAGAATGCATGGAGTTGGTAGGCGGGGGATGGATATAATAAGGTGGTGGAGAGATAAATAAATGGAGGGAAGAATGCATGGAGTTGGTAGGCGGGGGATGGATATAATGAGGTGAAGGATAGATAAATAATGGAGGGAAGAGAATGCATGGAGTTGGTAGGCGAGGGATGGCTATAATGAGGTGGTGGAGAGATAGATAAACGGAGGGAAGAAAATGCATGGAGTTGGTAGTAGAGGGATGGATATAATGAGGTGGTGGAGAGATAGATAAACGGAGGGAAGAAAATGCATGGAGGTGGTAGGCAAGGGATGGATATAATGAGGTGGTGGAGAGATAGATACATGGAGGGAAGAGAATGCATGGAGTTGGTAGGGGAGGGATGTATATAATGAGGTGGTGGAGAGATAGATAAATGGAGGGAAGAATGCATGGAGTTGGTAGTAAAGGGGTGGATATAATGAGGTGGTGGAGAGATAGATGAATGGAGGGAAGAGAATACATGGAGTTGGTAGTGGAGGGGTGGATATAATGAGTTGGTGATAGAGGATGATATAGGTGGTAGAGGGATAGATACATGGAGGGATGAATGCATGGAGTTGGTAGGGGAGGGATGGATATAATGAAGTGGCGATAGGCAGAGGGTGGGATAGGGGGTGGAGAGATAGATGAATGGAGGGATGAATGCATGGAGGTGGTAGGGGAGAGGTGTATATAATGAGGTGGTGGAGGGATAGATTAATGCAGGGAAGAATGCATGGAGTTGGTAGTGGAGGGGTGGTAAGGCAACAGATTGGGGATAGATGTGGAGATTACGGACCTAGTTGAGACAAAGGGGTAATATTTTGCCTTAGATGTCACACTGGAGAAATAATGATTTTATATTTGATGAATATCAGAATTTCTGACAGAACAACACTCAGGCTAGGTTCCAATTGCTGCGAATCCGAGCCGATTCCTCACCGATCAATTCGGATGGATTTTAGCAGCCTATAGAAGTCTATGTAAGCCATCTGAATTCGTGGCCGAGGAAAAATCTGAGGCCCCGCAGCATAATTTTGTGTGTGACTGTCCGAATCCCATAGCCGTGCATCGCTTAGCTGTGCATCGCATAGCCGTGCATCGCATAGCCGCGCATAGCATAGCCGTGTATAGCATAGCCGTGCATAGCATAGCCGTGCATAGCGCGGCTAGAGGGATTCGGACGCGAGCAGCTGTGTCGGCATCGTGTTTTGCAAGACGCATGCCGGCGCACAAGTGAAAACCTAAAACTAGTTTGCTTGTGGTCAGATAGATGCAACACTATATTCAGTGTAACCTTTAGTGATAGAGCAATTCAAAGCAGTTGTGCTAAACAAGCAAAGGGCATTTTAAGCACTTATTTAAGTTTACCTTTAGGGTTTCTTTAAGAGTATGTATAGCTCAATTCACCATTTTCCAGAACTGATTTGCAAAATAAATAAGAGAATATGACCATTTCTGGGCTTTGGCCACCTAGGCATATGTTATGTTTGCCACCTAGTGGTCAACCTGTGCATTGCACCGTTTACTGTGCAGTTGCTGCTGAGAGGAAGCAAGACAGCTGAGTCTGCTTCCACTCTGCATACACTTACACTACACAGTACAGGAGCAGCTAATTTATCACTGGTGGTGACATCTCTAGTTCTGTCAGGTGATCTGTACAGAATGTTCGTTACTGAGAGCTCTATGTACAGAGAGAGATACTGCTTACTTAGTATTTCCTACTATGCAACAAGGTTCACCGACAGCGAACTGTCATTGCCATGGCCCTGAGATCACATTGTGGGAGCGGTTTCACCACAATGTCAGCCATACAGATCCCCCTGATGATCTATCTGAAAAAAAGGTAAAGATTTATTTTGGGTAAGGGGGTATCAGCTACTGATTGAGATAAGCTAGTTCAATCTTGGGTTAAAGTTCCTCTTTAAAGTGTAACTGTCGGGCATAAAATAAAAAATCAATTCTTTATTTTTATCTGGTAAACAAGTAATATGGATGCTAACCATGCAATCAAAAAGTTAAAATCACTATTAATTTTCTTGTTGATAAATGATCATTCCCCAGTTTACCTGACTCTTATTTGGTACACACAAAATTTGGTACACAAAAAGGAAGTTGCAGGGCATGCTGGGTTGTCCTTTTTTGCTTCTCTACTTTCCCCTCAGACTAATGCAGCCTGATTGGTTGAAGCCTCTTTCCCTCCTGTTTTCCCCTCCCACACCTCTGTTCTTCTCTGATTGGCCAATATTTCTCATGCAGAGACAATGCACTTTCTTTAGTGAAGGGCAAGCAGATCAGGCAGAGGAGAATAGGGCAGGAAATGACATCAGGATTGGTTTCAAAATAACCACAGTTAATATGGAAACTGTCTAGAATAGGATTCTCTGCTTTTCCTTTATAAAATTCACAGGAATCATTACGTGGACAATCATTACGTGCAATACATAAATAGAGCAAGTATTTTTCCCCTTATATATGTGTTTTTTTCTGAGATAGTATGGCTGACAGCTCCTCTTTAAGGCGTTAAATAAGAAACACCGGGAGCCCAATATAGTGTAGTATGTATTGGAAACCGTGGATGAGATGAATATACTCACAAACATGGGTTACCTCTTAGGCAACCACTGTAGATGCAGGTGAGGAGATTAGACCTGTCCTCACTCAGGATTAAGGCCCGGTTCACATTAGCGTTCCCTGTCCGGATCCGCCTGATCTGATCCGGACCGTATACTGTACAAACGGAACGTACGTTCCAAATAGGAATGCAAAGGCTATGCGGACGTTCACATACGTACGTTCCGTACAGTACGGAGCCGGACTGGATCCGGACTCCAGACACTTTTCCAACATGCGCTATTTTTTGGGTCCGGCTCTCCGGCCCACGCACCCGGACCGGAGCCGGACCTGAGCCTGACAGCACCATCCGGCACACAGAAACCAATGGGGAACGGAAGGCACAGAACACACTGCCTACAAACACCTGACGTTCTACCCCACTTCCTATGCGTATCCAAGCGGCCATTTCGGATGGGGACACATGGGCCAAGCATGTCTGGAGTGGAGCAGCAGTGACAGACGTGCTGGGGCTGTTTGGCAGAATGTCGGAGGTGGAGGTGAGGCCTACAGCGGAGGAACCTGATTCTACAGGTGCACCTTCTGCTGACCCCAACATTTTTTTATTTAAATTTCGCTATTTTTTGCCCACGGATCCGGATGGCAGCCTGATGCATGCCTGATGCAAACGGACCGGATCCGTATCGGATCTGGATCGGAACCGTACGGTTCCGATCCGGATCAGGTCCTGATCCGATCAGGATCCGGTCCGTTTGCATGGCAAAACGCAAGTGTGAACGGGGCCTAAGATGACGCTCTCTGTAGATCAGAAAAGTAGGGGTAGGTCACCCCTCCACCAGGGGTGGACACAGTATTACCGTAAGAGAACAGAGGCGCCAGCAGGATAAAAGGTAATAAAAGTTTTAAAATTTGCTGGGAGGCAGTGGTGGACTTACCTCCGGAAAGCAGACTCAAAATACTGTCTGAATTAAACAAATCAATGTATTATTGGTACCCCAAAAGATGCAACGCGTTTCACAGGCACAGCCCGCTTCATCAGGCAATAAGATAGGGGACAAACTGTGGACAAAGACAAAAGATGCTGCAGCGAGCCACATGAAATACACTAAGTATGTAGTATCATGCAAATTGTATGCAACATTTTCACAATATAAACACTGGATATGAGGTTGCACAATTAAAACAAGGTTGACAGACCCTAGCGGTATAAAATCTACAAAAAAAGGTCAGTGCATCTTGTAGCCTAAGGAAAATTTTAATTTTGTGCAGGAGGCAAGAAAGTGCAGAGTGCTAACTATGTATTGCAAAATATTGCTAGTAATAAGGTGCAGTAGTGTAGCAGCACAAAATGAGTGACCACAGAAAAAATAATCGTAAAGTGCAGCAATATAGGGCACATATAAGTAAAAATACATTGCATAAGGCTGCTTACACACCAAGACGTTACAGGCGCACGTTAGTGCAGCCTGTAACGCTCCCCTAACGCACAGCAATGTAACACGAGTGGGCTGTTCACACAGCCCACGTTGCGTTACATGTAATGCTGCACGTTCGGTGCAAAGTGCAGCATGCTACGGCGTTGGAGCGGCTATAGCCGCGTTAGACTGTTTGCACATGCGCAGTGGGGGGCGGAGAGGAGGCGGGGAGAGCCAGCTACAGTAGCCGCGCACATGGCTACTTAATATTCACTGCACTGGCGGCAGCTGATTGGCCGGCGGGACCACGTGATGCGGAGTGTCTCGCTCCGCATCACGTGGTCCCGCTGGCCAATCAGCGCCACTCTGGGAGACATTATAGGAATCGAGCCGCCGAACGCGGCTCACTCTACCGTCGGCTTTTGCAGCACCATACGTTGTGTTAGGTGCACGTTATGCGACCTTAACGTGACACCTAACACAACGTCTTGGTGTGCAAGAAGCCTTAAAGTATGTAGTATCATGCAAATTGTATGCAACATTTTCACAATATAAACACTGGATATGAGGTTGCACAATTAAAACAATGTTGGCAGACCCTAGCGGTATAAAATCTACAAAAAAGTCAGTGCATCAGTGCACCTTAAAGAAAACCTGAACTGAAAATTAAAAGTCAAAATAAGCATACACAAGTCATACTTACCTTCCATGTAGTCTACTCCTCAGCGTCTTTCTCCTCTCCCGCGTCCTGTTTGTTCACTGTGATCAAGGGAACTTTCCGTCCTCCATTTTGAAAATGGCCATTACCCATAACGGCTTTCTGGTCAGCACACAGTTAAACTGTAACTTAGCCCACTTAAGCCATAGGGAAACATGGACATTACCTGGTACATCAGTTTTCCTCTCAGCTATAACTGACAGCAACTGATATTTTACTGACAGCAACTGATACATTTCAGATCTGACAAAATATTGTCAGAACTGGAAGGGATCATTGTCAGAAGAAAATGGTGAGCTTCTGAGAGGAACTGATGGCAAGGTAACTATGTAATGTTCATTTGAAGTTACCTCATGAGTTTATTTTAAATATTTTTACTCAGTACAGGTTTTCTTCACGTACACACATACGACAACGATCGTTAGTTGTGAACGACGAACGATCTTTTAATTGACGAAAGAACCTAGCTTTTAAAGGTGTGTAGTGATCTGATCGTTTGGTAACGAACGATCCGGAACAACATCACATACTGTTCCTGGAAGTTACATCATAGCAAGTTCCGCACGTAACGAACGGTTCAAAACGTACGTTACGCTTATGACATAACTAAATTTCTATTTCATACTGTCGGTATGTAGTAGAGCATCTAGATAATATAGTGTTGCCAAAACATACAAAAATACACTTTGTCCTGTTTAAAATAAAAATGGTGGTATAATCATGTAGTATACAACGCGTCACTGGGCACAATCATAGAACGAACGTTACATCGCGAGGGGAAAATTTAATGTGCTGTGACTATAAAACGAAGTGCGCATGTCTTGCCTACTACGAACAACTACTTCTTAACGATGTACTACTTTTTCTAACGATCGTCGTTTAAAAAAATCTTCCAGGACAGATCTTTCGTTTTTAACGATCTAGCTTGTCCATCGTTTGACTTAATGATCGTTGGCTGTTTTTTTTTTAAACAATCCTCGTTTGAAATGATCGGGGAACGATCGTTTCAAACGACTATAGTCGCATGTGTGTACGCACCTTTAGGCTACAAGATGCACTTTGTAGATTTTATACCGCTAGGGTCTGCCAACCTTGTTTTAATTGTGCAACCTCATATCCAGTGTTTATATTGTGAAAATGTTGCATACAATTTGCATGATACTACATAGTTAGTGTATTTCATGTGGCTCGCTACAGCGACGTCTTTTGTCTTTGTCCACAGTTTTTCCCCTTATTGCCTGATGAAGTGGACTGTGCCTGCGAAACGCGTTGCATCTTTTGGGGTACCAATAATAAATGTATTTGTTTAATTCAGACAGTATTTTGAGCCCTCTTTAAGGCGTGTGTCTATATATATATATATATATATATATATATATATATATATATTTATTTATTTATTTTTAAGTTAAGAATGTAAACTGTCAAGTCACATTCTTAACTCACAAATAAAGCTGTGTTGCTATTTATAAAGACATGATAGATGATCACTATTGCCGCCTCACACCTGTACTATAGAACAGCAGCGTCGGCCCTGTCACAGTGTATGAAAGTCTACCATCGCTGGTTAGCAGGTGATCCTGGTGATATGTGTAACATTTGAAAGGAGACTGGAATTAACCTGTGCAATCGCCGATCTAACCGCATGTTAAATAAATGCTTCCCTAGAAGTGCTCGTGTGCTGCCACGGCTCAACACTTGTGCAGCTGTGAATTGCCTGGGTACTATATCACTGAACTACTGGCCACAGACAGCCAGATTTCATCTGAGAGATGTCTGTCAGATCACAGAACGTACCTCCAGCAGATGTGCACTGAGGAGCAGTGAGGTGTCAGTTGCCTGAACTGAGAGGGATATAATGAGGTGGTGGAGTGATAGATAAATGGAGGCAAGAGAATGCATGGAGTTTGTAGGCGAGGGATGGATGGATATAAATAGGCTGCCATATTTATTCCCATTTAAAGAGAACATGTAACAAAAAAAACAAAGAAAGTTCCCCTGGGGAGTACTCCCCTCGGGAGGGGAAGCCTCTGGATCCCAATGAGGCTTCCCTCTCCCCTGTAGCTGCAGACAGTCCAGCGCTGGCTCCCCCGAAGTGTCCGGCAATCCTCCCTCGACAAGCCTGACAAGAGCTGATTTATTTACCTTTCCTGGCTCCAGCGGGGGCGCTGCTGCGGCTCTCCGCATAGAGATAGGCGAAAATAGCAGAATCTCTGTCCGGTCTGCTCTACTGCACAGGAGACTTGCGACTGCGCAGTAGAGCGGGCCGACAGCGATCGGCTATTTCCGCCTATCTCCGAGCGGAGAGCCGATACTGCGCTGGAGTCAGGAAAGTAAATATTTACATGCTCGCTTTTCGGGGAGCTTAATCACCACCGCTGTGGGACCAAGGAGGACGGGGGAAGCCTCAATCGGATCCGGAGGCTTCCCCCAACCAAGGTGAGTACCCCCCATGGGAGGTTTTTTTCTGCTACAGGTTTTCTTTAAGCAATACCAGTTGCCTGGCTAACCTGCTGATCTTCTGCCTCTAATACATTTAGCCCTAGACCCTGAACAAGCATGCAGCAGATCAGGAGTTTCTGACACTATTGTCAGATCTGAGATTAGCTGCATGCTTGTTTCTCGTGTTATTCAGTGAGTACCTGAGGCGGAAAAAAATAAACAAAAATATTCATACCTGGGGCTTCCTCCAGCCCCCTTCGGGCTGATTGGTTTCTCGCTGTCCTCCTCTGCCGCTTGGACTGTCTGCAGTTGGGCCCCGAAAATCCTTCAGTTGGGACAAGTCGCCATCGCGCTGCCGTCACCGGGAGTGTTCTGCGCAAAACGCCCCAGACTGGAGGACTTTCCGGGACGAATTGTGGACGATCCATTCGGCGGAGGACGGCGAGGCAGCGATCAGCCTGGAGGGAGACCCAGGTATGTATATATTTTTTCTGTCTCAGGTACTCACATTAGATAAAATACACACAATAGATAAAAATCTTCCGAAAACGACTATCTCCCCCCCCATCTCAGATTTAGTAATAACAGACTTTAGAAAACATGAAAATGGTGAGGAAGGGGGTGTGACAAAGTTGCCTGTATAAAGTATGTAAAGCATGGCCTGACCGTGTGAGTGGGGTGTGACGTGGACAGAAGCATGAATGCCAAATGTCACGCTAGGCCCTGTTATTTTAGTTTTGCTTCCTTCAGACTTAGCTGCATTTGTTTGGCAAGCTGTTTGCTTGTCGTGGCTCCCAGCACATGCCTTATACAGAAGGTGTGTGAGAATCCTGGCCACGTACGCCGCAGCAATTCCTGATAAGTACGCATGGCTTATTATGCAACATTTTTATGCAAATATATATTTAGTTTAAAAATGGAGCAATCAATTTAAACCACAATTTAAACCAACAAAGTTTTACCACTTCAGGACCAAACAAATTTTCACTTATCAGCACTGCTCCCATTCATTCGCCAATAACTTTATTACTATTAATCACACCTAAATGATCTATATATTGTTTTTTTTTCAGGACAAATTAGGCTTTTAGTGTGTGATAATTTTGTTTAGTAATTACCATATTTTAATGCATTTAAAGAGAAAAGAAAGGGGGGGGGGAACACTATTTCTCCATTTACATCCATTATAGCTTTACAATAAACAGTGCTAACTATAAGTTAAACCCACAAATTTTATTTGCTTATTCATCCTGGTTATTATAACAACATTTAGATTATGCTCCTAGCACAGTGTATGGTGACAATATTGTATTTAGAAATAAAGGTGTCTTTTTTCTGTTTTTCATTTCTCATTGCACACTATTGATGATTATTTGCCAAAATAATAGTAATATACCCTCATGGCATGCATATTTAAAAAGCCAAGTTCCTAAGGTAACAATATATGTTGTTTCTTTCGTATTCTGTCACTTTGTTTTCATTCTACAAGTCTTTTATTTTGGTACAGAATATGCAAAAAGTTAATTACCTTTGATTCAGTTTGTGACTAAAAGAATACACAAGACATGGGCCTCAACCCTAAAACTTTCTAAACTCTATTCTACTACTTATCACGGTTAAAATGTTCTCACATGTCCCTTGTAGTTTTGCTAAAACTTTCCCAAATTTGAGCATAATTTTGAAAATGACTTTTTTATGTTGGATTGAGATTGTTCGTACCTACTTTTTGCGTGACATGAGTCCCAGCTTTAAGACACACCAAAATGTATTCTACAACTCGTCACGGTTAAAATGACACCACATGTGCCTCATTTAGTAACAAACTGGTGGTGCACTCTCCACAAATACACTGGATGTTAATAAACATCCAGTTGTCATTAACCTGCCTGGCGTTCTGATTCCCGCGGCCGCAGTGTTTTTTGCACATATTTTTTTTCTTTTTCATGTAGCTAGCCTAGCGCTAGCTACATGATTCCCCCCTCCCTGCGGCGTCCCTCCCACCCCTCCGATCGCCGCCGGCGCAATGGCCCGTCCGGAAATCCCGTTCTGAACGGGATTTCCTGGAGGGGTTCCCATTGTCGCCATGGCGACGCACGTCGTGACGTCATTGACGTCGTGAAGTCACAGGGAGACCCGATCCAGCGCTGCCTGGTAGTGATTGGCCAGGCAGCGCAAGGGGTCTCGCCTGGGGGGGCCCTGCATCGCGGCGGGTATCAGCGGCGGCGATCGGGTAAGGCACGCAGCAAGCAAAGTGCTTGCTGCGTGTTTTTTAAAAAAAATATTCAAATCGGCCCAGCGGGGCCTGAGCGGTCACCTCCGGCGTCTCTGGACGAGCCTAGCTTGTCCAGAACGCTAGGGAGGTTAAGTGGTTAAATTGATTGGTCCATTTTCAAGCGGCATATATTTGCATATAAATTTGCATCAACTCGGAAGAATTTGCATCTCTTTGATCAACCCCAGTCATATGATTGTTGTTTTTTGTTGTTGCAGGAGCATCAAACTGCAATGCAAAAATCAAGTGTGGCCTTGTTCACATTATAGGCGTTTTTGTAAAAATGTAAGCGTAGGCGATTTTCAAAATCGCCCTGAAAACGCTTGTGCAATGATTCTCTATGAGAGAGTTCATATCTGAGCAGTTCATTTGCGATCCGTTAGAAAAGTGGTGCTTGGGCCATTTTTTAGGTGATTTGCCTCACTGGAAGGTATAGGAAAATTGCAAAACGCTCACAAAATCGCTTTGGCAAGCGATAGCGAGCGTTTTTTTTTTAATACATTGTATTTATTGTTTCTGGATTTATTTCCGGATCAAAAGATGGAAGCGCTCTGCAAAAGCGCTTACAAGAACGCCCACAAAAATTAGCGAACGTGCTGAAAATCGCCGGAAAACGCTTTAAAAAACGCGGGTAAAAAAAGCCCACATCGGACGGACACGCCAGCCGGACGCAATGTGAACAAGTCCTCAGGCCTCTTGCACACTACATGCAATTCCAATTTTTTTATACGATACGATTTTTGATTCTGATTAAGAAAAGGTGCAGCATGCAGTACTTTTTTTTTATCGGAATCAAAAATTGGATCGTTTACAAAATTGAAATCGCATGTAGCGTGCATGAGGCCTGAAACCAGCCTAAAAGTTCAGATTTGTTCCGGAACTTGTGTACACAGCTAGTTTAGTCACGGTTGAGCTGCTGTTGCATTTTTCCTGAACGCAGAATGTTTTATTCTGCTGTGGTTGAAAAAAACGCAAATGCATCCCCGAATGCATCCCAATCACAGTGTCTTCGTACACGCTCCAGTATAGAGGTCCTTACTTGTTACATCACACAGCACATTTGGGCATGCTACTGAATTCCTTTTTTTTTTTTATAAAGACTTTTAATTGTCACTCGTAGCTTGCCCAAAGCTCTCTCTTCCAGTCCCGCCTCCTCCCTCCGCTCACTTATCTGCTTTGGATTTGAGTCTTAAAGGATTACACAAAATGCAATGAATATTTTATAAGCGCAGTTCCCCTCGCTATTCTCAGTAGAGAGTCATAAGACGGATCCTGGATAAGACGGAGCTGCCAGGGTTTGAAAGACATCTTAAAAATCATGTCTCTATGTCCCAGGCGGAATAAAAAGTAGGCCTGATAAAGTTTTACTCTTAATATTTGGCACACCTCAGCGTGTGACCTGGCAGAGCGTGAGTATTATGGAGCGAGCGCTTTTCTAAAGCTTCACTCTAGGCACGTGTAGTCGCCTAATCCTGCGGTAAAGCTCATTTTTATCTGTGTAAAACATACATGTCAAACGCTGGCCCACGGGCCAAATCTGGCCCACGGAACCATCACATTTTAGGGAACGGATAGGGCCACTAGACACCAGAGAAATGAATAATGGAGGGGCACTTGACAACACGGAGCTGAATAGGGAAGGGGGCCACTAGACACTAGGGAACTGAATAGGGGAGGGGGCCACTAGACACCAGGGAACTAAATAGTAAGAGGGCACTAGACATCAGGGAACTGTATAGGGTAGGAAGGGGGCTGCTAGACACCAGGGAACTGTATAGGAGAAGGAGGGGGCCATTAGACACCAGGGAACTGTATAGGGGAGGGAGAACCACTAAACACCAGGGAACTGTATGGGGGGGGGGGGCTGCTAGACACCAGGGAACTGAATATGGGAGGGAGGACCACTAAACACTAGAGGACTGTATAGGAGAGGGAGGAAGGATCACTAGACACCAGAGAACTCCATACTGGAGGGAGGGTCCGCTAGACACCAGGGAACTGTATATGAGAGGGAGGACCACTAGATACTAGGGGAATGCATAGGGAAGGAATGGTGCCACTAGACACCAGGGAACTGTATAGGGGAGGAGAACCACTAAACACCAGGGAACTGTATGAGGGAGGACCACTAGTCACAAGGGAACTCCATAGGGGAGGGAAGAGGCATTAGACACCAAGGAACTGAATGAGGGAGGGCACTAGACACCAAGGAGCTGTATAGGGGAGTAAGGGGGCCAGTCTAGGCCCTGGATACATGAAGGACTTGCTGAAGCTGCACCACACCTCTCACAACCTCAGATCAGCAAGTTCTATAAACTTGGTCACTCCCAGAGTGCACCTCAAAAAATCTGGAGATAGAGCCTTCTGCCATGCTGCCCCTACTCTCTGGAACTCCCTACCACACCCAGTAAAGACAGCACCATCCCTGGAGCTATTCAAATCCAGACTGAAAAGCCACCTGTTTAGCCTGGCATTTCCAGATTTATAAAATTTCTTCCTCTGTACCACGATGGTCTGAGCCATGCTTATGCGCTTTGAGTCCCACGGGAGAAAAGCGCTTTACAAATGTTATTTGTTGTTGTTGTTGTTATTAGACACCAGGGAATTTTATAAGAGAGGTAGACATTGAAGTTGACACACGACTTGGTCCCAGTATTCAATCTCGGCCCACTTTGTATTTTGAGTTTGACACCCCTGGTGTAAAAGATCTTTGATTATCAACAAACTTTTTCGGTCAAGGGCCAGGTCAGCATACTTGAAGTATGTTGACCTGGCCCTTGGCCAAAAAAATTTGGGGATAATCAAAGTTCTTTTACACCAAGGGTGTCAAACTCAAAATACAAAGTGGGCCGAGACTGAATACTGCTGGAGGGCCGGAAAATACATTGAAAAACATTACATTGAATCTAGGTATTGATTCCCCCAATCATGCCTGGTGAACTCCCAGCAGCAGCCGTTCAGTGTCATGCTGTGTCTGAAGAACGTCTTTGTGCACCAGACAGTGAAGCATAGCCGGGTGACAACCTGCCGTCCATTTGGACAGCAGTGTCACCTGATGTAGAATTGGATTGGAAGCCAGAGAAATACTGCTCACTGGCTTCTACAGTATGCAGATGGGTGGTGTCAGCACTGCTATTCTATATGCGGGCTGCTGATATTTAAGGAGCAGAGGGCCACATCTATCAGTTATACATTTTGGGCTCGATTCACAAAGCGGTGCTAACCCAGTTAGAGACTTTAGGCGTGATAACCATTGCACCACGCTGGTGAAAAGCCAGTTTAGGCGTGATAAGTTTAGGTGTGATAAGTTTAGGTGTGATAAGTTTAGGTGTGATAAGTTTAGGCATGCTAAGTTTAGATAAGTGTAGATAGCGTGCAAAGTCCCGCATGCAAAGCAGCGCCATTAAATTCTATGCAAAGTGCACCAGACTTTGCTAGCGCAAAACTTTTGATCAGCTGTGCACTGCGGTGCTAACCCAGTTGGTGCTTAAACTTATCATGCCTAAACTTATCATGCCTAAACTTATCACACCTAAACTTATCACACCTAAACTTATCATGCCTAAACTGAGTTTAGGCGTGATAAAGGGCTTTTCACCAGCGTGCTAACTGTTAGCACAGCATTGTGAATCAGGCCCTTTGTGTTTGGGGGGCCAGTGAAAAAGCCTCGGGGGGCCGCATTTAGCCAGCGGGCTGTAGTTTGAGGACCACTGGATTAGCTGATAAGAGTACTCGGTCAGGACTCAGGAGACTTCATTTGGCTACTTCCTGTGGCACAGACCTTTACAGGTGCAGGCTGCAGTTTTCCCGGACGACATTGTCGGTGCTCCTCACTTGTTTTATGACCCTTGTGAGATGGGCCCCCAGGCGGTGAGGATCACCAGAAGTAGACAAGGCAAAGGGTGTAAAGATTGGGGGTCTCCATCAAAGTTTTGCTGGGGGACCCCATGATTTAAAGTTATGCCTGTGAGTGTAGTCAAGTACCCACAAGCTTCAGGAGTCTCAAAGCTGGAACCATCTGGTGGAGGATGATGGGGAAGCCCTCAGGAGGATCCAGTCTTCCCTCTCCCGAGGTAAGTATCCCATTTTTTGCATTTTAAACCTCACAGGTTTACTTTAACCACTTAAAGGATACCCGAACTGACATGTGACATAATGAGATAGACATGTGTATGTACAGTGCCTAGCACACAATTAACTATGCTGTGTTCCTTTTTTTCTTTCTCTGCCTAAAAGAGTTAAATAACAGGTATGTAAGTGGCTGACTCAGTCCTGACTCCGACAGGAAGTGACTACGGTGTGACCCTCACTGATAAGAAATTACAACTATAAAACAGTTTCCTAGCAGAAAAATGGCTTCTGAGAGCAAGAAAGAGATAAAAAGGGGAATTTCTTATCAGTGAGGGTCACACTGTAGTCACTTCCTATCTGAGTCAGGACTGAGTCAGCCACTTACATACCTGATATTTAAGGCAGAGAAAGAAAAAAAGAAACACAGCATAGTTATTTGTGTGCTAGGCACTGTACATACACCTGTCTATCTCATTATGTCACATGTCAGTTCGGGCATCCTTTAAGGACAGGGATGATTGCAATCTACACCCTGTCTTGATCCCCTAATACCTGCCAAGGCATAGATTTCATATCCTCGCCGCCGCGCAGCCGCTCTTGCCGATCACGTCGCTTTCTGCCCGCCGCAGCTCACTCGCCCTGCCATCTCTATGACAGCAGAGCCCTGTGAGCGGGCCAGGAGATGATTTAATTGGCTCCTGGCCCTGTCTTTCAATGTAAGCAACTCCCATTGGCTTACATTGATCACGTGGTCAGGAGCCAGAGACTGCTGGTGATCAACATACGTTTGTCTTCTTTGTTTTCAATGGGGATAGGTATGTAACCAGCCCAAAATAAATAGCACTTATCTCTCTTCACTTGTTGACAATCTTACCTGAAATACCAACATTGGGTGAAGCTCGCCTATAGCAGTGTGTAGTCCACATTCTCTTGGAAATATCTGTCTAATTTGCCTCTCTTGTTATGAAGCTGAAAAGAAATGTAAAGTCATTGTGGGGCAGATTAGTTCGGGTGTCTGCTTGGATAGAATGATGTGTGTAGTGGGTGCGCTGGAGAGATGCAGATAATGTTGCTGAACTGGTAATCCGCTGTGGAGCGATGTGATCACAATCGCTTTACGCCGGCTCACCTAGGCATAGCTGAAATATCCTCGCCGCTTACATCAGCTTCTGGAGCAAAGGCAAAGCAAACTGTCTTCTTTAAAGGGACATCTTCAATGACAGGGACTTGAATCTTAAAGAACAACCGAAGTGACGTGACATGATGAGATAGACATGTGTATTTATAGTGCCAAGTACACAAATACCGTATTTACTCGCATATAAGCCGACCCCCCAACTTTTACCTAAAAAAACAGGGAAAAATGATTGACCCCCATATAAGCCAGGGGTAGGAAATGCTGGATTGGTGCAGGCAGCGTGATCTCCCCAGTGTGTCCCAGTATAGCTAGTATAGTGCCCAGTATGGGTAGGTAGTGCCTCAGTATAGCTAGTAAAGTGCCCAGTATAGCCAGTAGTGCCCAGTGTAGCCAGTATAGTGCCCAGTATAGCTAGTATAGTGCCCAGTATAGCTAGTATAGTGCCCAGTATGGGTAGGTAGTGCCTCAGTATAGCTAGTAAAGTGCCCAGTATAGCAAGTATAGTGCCCAGTATGGGTATGTAGTGCCTCAGTATAGCTAGTATCGTGCCCAGTATAGCTAGTATAGTGCCCCAGTAGAGCTAGTAAAGTGCATAGTATAGTGCCCAGTATAGCTAGTAAAGTGCCCAGTATAGCTAGTAAAGTGCCCAGTATAGCCAGTAAAGTGCTCAGTATAGCCAGTATAGTGCCCAGTATAGCGCCCAGTATAGCTAGTATAGTGCCCAGTATAGCCAGTAAAGTGCCCAGTATAGCTAGTATAGTGCCCCAGTATTGGTAGGTAGTGCCCCAGTAGAGCTAGTAAAGTGCACAGTATAGTGCCCAGTATAGCAAGTATAGTGTCCAGTATAGCAAGTATAGTGCCCAGTATAGCTAGTAAAGTGGCCAGTATAGCCAGTAAAGTGCCCAGTATAGTGCCCAGTATAGCCAGTATAGTGATCCCTCCCCCGCGGCCGCCGCTGCTATTACCTGTTCAGCCGGAGGCCGCTTCCTCTAATCCGGGTGCCCCTCTTGCTCTGCTCTCCATCATGCATATAAGTGTATCACAGCACATCGCCGTTACCAGGGGAACCACTCTCTCCTGCCTTGTCACTTATACGCATGATGGAGAGCGAGAGGGGCACCCGGATTAGAGGAAGCGGCCGCCGGCTGAACAGGTAATAGCAGCGGGGGGAGCGGGCGGGGGGGGGCGTGGACCACCACCACCCAAGACTCGCATACAAGCCGACCCCCAAACTTTTGGCCCCCTTTTTGGGGGTCAAAAATTCGGCTTGTATGCGAGTATATACGGTAACTATGCTGTGTTCCTTTTTTTCCTTTCACTGCCTTAGGCCTTGTTCACATTATAGGCGTTTTTGGAAAAATTTAAGCGTGGGCGATTTTCAAAATCGCCCTGAAAATGCTTGTGCAATGATTCTCTATGAGAGAGTTTATATCTGAGCAGTTTGTTTGCGATCCGCTTAGAAAAGCGGTGCTTGGGACATTTTTGAGGCGATTTGCCTCAATGGAAGGTATAGGGAAAACGCAGAATGCTCACAAAGTCGCTTTGGCAAGCGATTGCGTGAGCGTTTTAGTAAAAAATACATTGTATTTATTGTTTCCGGATTTTGTTCCAGATCAAAAGACGGACGTGCTCTGCAATAGCGCTTACAAAATCGCCCACAAAAACGAGCGAACACACAGAAAATCGCCGGAAAACGCTTTAAAAAAACGCGGAAAAAAAGCCCACGCGGGAAAAACGCAATGTAAACAAGGCCTTAAAGAGTTAAACATCAGGTATGCAAGTGACAGTTTCTGTCTGGCTCAGTGTATAGCATAACCCTCACTGATAAGTAATGTCAGCCATAAAACACTTTCCTGTCAGTAAATGGCTTCCTTTAGCAGGAACGAGATAAAAAAGGTCAATAGTTCATAGCATACTTCAATGAAGGTGTCATTGAGCAGAGACAATGAAATAGAAAAAACTTAAAAGTAGATTTAAAGGGAACCTAAACTGAGAAGGATATGGATTTTTCCTTTTAAAATAATACCAGTTGCCTGACTCTCCTTCTGATCCTGTGTCTCTAATACTTTTAGCCACAGCCCCTGAACAAGCATGCAGACTGGATTAGCTGCATGCTTGTTTCAGGTGTGTGATTCAGCCACTACTGCAGCCAAAGAGATCAGCAGGACTGCCAAGTAATTGGTATTGTTTAAAAGGAGACATCCAAATCCCTCTCAGTTAAGGTTCCCTTTAAATATAAAACAAAACTTTAGGATATCTAAAAAAGTCATTTTTAGGAGAAGGAGGGTAGATACAATTGTTTATCTCTTCAGTTTATTTTCACCTCAGACGTATGGCACAGGATGATATGTGTATGTACAGTGCAAAACATATTAATAACCAAGCCATTTAATATGTTTTATTTTGCTGCCAGAAAGAGTTAATTTTTGGGCATGGAAGTGACAGCGTCTGTCTTGCCAGTACCTTGTCGGGAATATAGTAACCATCACTGATAAGCAGACTACAGCCATAAAAGTTTTCCTGGCAGAATTCAACTTCTGAGGGCAGGGGAGAGATAGAAAAAGGTCAATAGTTCATGTATTTTCACTCAGGGACACTTAATAGACTGTCACTGAGCAAAGACAACAAAACATTCAATCTATTTTGAAGATGTTTAAATATAAAATAACTATGGGATGTCTAAAAAAGTAATTTTAAGAATAGGAGGATAAATACAATTGTTTATCTGAACTGTAGTGAAAATAAGATAATGGATAAAATTGCTTATTTTTTAACAATATTCAATTATAGATTATTTAGCTAAGGTCACACGATACAATAAAATAATCCGATTTTATGGCAATTTGATAAATATGATCGGATCTCCCGAAAAAATCGAAAGTTTTTTTTTCATTCGACTGAAAAATCTGATCGGATTTCGCATTTTTTTTTCGATTTTTATCGATCCGGAATGCTGGAACTTTTTCTTCAATTTTTCTAAAGATTGTATGGTGTGTGTTAGATTGTCAATTTATTAGTATACACACCCTAGCAATTTTCTCCGAGTTTCCAATCATTTTTATTATAATTGGGGAAAAATTGAACATGTGTGTGTGGTACATTGGTCAGATTTTTGAAATGTTACAATCAGTCGGAAAAAATGATTGCAATTCTTGAATTGAACAGATATTTAAAATGTAAATTGTATGGTGTGTGGCCCAATTACACTTGAGCGTTTTGCTGGCGATTTCAGGAAAACGCTCAAACGGTAGCGCTTTTGAAAGCGCTAGTGTGATTAAACTCTATGGGCCCGTTCTTACTTAGGCGATTTGCGCTAAATGCCGCAAATCCCCCAAAATCGCAAACGCGTCGCCTGCACCATTTTCAGACGATTTCCCGGCGATCGCGTTTCAGTGCTATAGAAGCGTTAAACGCGATTGCGGAAAAATCGCCGCACTGTTTAGTGATTTTTCTGCTGAAAAATGTCTCACACAAAAGTGCCGGCATTTTGCGCTTTCAAGTGTGAATGGGCCCTTAGTGTTGGCTCATTGTAAAATCTTTCCTCTCCCTGATTTACATTCTGAAATTTATCACTAGTGGTGAGTGACATCTTTAGTTCTGCCAGGTGATCTGTACGGAATGTTCATTACTGAGCGTTCTAGAGTTTTTATAGTAATTTGGGCTCCGTCTTTTGACGGGACCCAAATTGTTGACAGAGCGCCGCTTTAGCCATGCTCCTAAATTTCCTGCTCTGTATTTTTCCTTTCTCATCAGCTGGGAGAGCGATGACTTGATTGTCCATGACACAAGGTAATTCTGAAAATAAGCTCAATCGATAAGGGCTGGTTTCCACTTAGCCGGGGTGCGTCTTGCAGGACACATGCCGCCACATGCAGTGATGTGAGTACACAACCGAATCATGCACACCTATAGTGGATGGATAGTGTAATGGTTAAGGGCTCTGCCTCTGACACAGGATACCTGGGTTCAAATCTCAGCTCTGCCTGTTCAGTAAGCCAGCACCTATTCAGTAGGAGACCCTGGGCAAGTCTCCCTAACACTGCTACTGCCTATAGAGCGCGCCCCAGTGGCTGTAGCTCTGGAGCTTTGAGTCCGCCAGGAGAAAAAAGTGATATAAATGCTCTGTGTTTGTTTTGTATAGGGATTTGGGTGCGTACTTCGGTAAACTGCAGTATGTCATCCAGAATCGCAGCAATGTGCAATTCAGATGGCCTGCTATTGACAGGATAGGCAAAGTTTCCCCGTGCAACTCAGAAACACTGTGAATTCCGGATGC
The DNA here is from genome assembly GCF_040937935.1 of Hyperolius riggenbachi. Lineage (NCBI taxonomy): Eukaryota > Metazoa > Chordata > Amphibia > Anura > Hyperoliidae > Hyperolius > Hyperolius riggenbachi. The sequence goes on along the minus strand of NC_090649.1, from coordinate 466,996,483 downwards.
ATCTGGGTCTATTGGAAATAGGCCCTTAGGGTTATGGCCCACTTGAGTACTTTTACCAGTGCTTTATAAGCGCCAGCGATTTCAAAAGTCAATGCAGGAGAGCCCATAGGAGCGATTGCGATGAGGGAAATAGCAATTGCGAGTCCTGCTGAATTTTTGGAGTGATTGCGCTCTAATACAACAAGATACAGACGCTGCAAAATCACTTCGCCATCACTGTGGAAAAGCGAATTTGCAGCAATTTCACTACCCAAACAACAACAAAAAAAAATTGCAAATCGCAGTCGCTCTGAGAACACAAGCACAAAAAAAATGTCTTCTAAAAGCGCCAGAAATTACTCCGGAAATCGCTGTAAAATTGCTAGCAAAATGCTGAGCGGTTGCGATATGGATTTGCAAATGCAAGTAGGTGCCCGACCTAAGCCACACCCACAAGAGAGGTGTTCCTCTGACTTGTCCCATTCTGAGAGTGTTCATACAGGGCTCTCAGGTAGAGATGGCCCGGACATTAAATTTTGGCTTCGCGAACTGCGAACGTGAACTTCCGCAAATGTTCGCGAACAGTCGAATCCGGCAAACCGCAATAGACTTCAATGGGCAGGCGAATTTAAAATCCTACAAAGACCGTTTCTGGCCTCAAAAGTGATGGAAAATTTGTTTCAACGGGTCTAACAGTTGACTCAGTCGTGTTTTAAAGAGACACTGAAGCGAAAAAAAATATATGATATAATGAATTGGTTGTGTACTATGAATAATTACTAGAAGATTAGCAGCAAAGAAAATATTCTCATACTTTTATTTTCAGGTATATAGTGTTTTTTCTAACGTGCATCACTCTATAATATGTGCAGATTACACAACACTCAGCATTCAAAATGAGTCTTTCAGAGCAGTCTGTGAAGTAATGAACTCTCCTCTAGCAGAGGAAAAGTAAACAGTTCAATTACAGTTGAGATAATAAGAGTCAGATAACAGCCCTCTCCACGACTAAGTTAGTCGGAGAGCTTAATAGCTTTTTTGCATAGAGATAACAACTGGAGTTTCTCAACTCTTCCTGTACTGGAAACAATTAGACTGATGTATCTGATCTTAATGTTTTATTTCTTAGCTGTACTACACATACAAATCATAATATCATCATTTTTTTTTCGCTTCAGTGTCTCTTTAAGCGCTGAAGGGCAGAAATCACATTACATTCCTACAAATAATGCACTGGAGTGTGAGTAACTAATAATGTGGCCACATTAGCACTAGTGTGCTCAGGGCCGGATTTGTACTTTTTACCGCCCAAGGCCAATGTCACCAGCCACCCCCTTTCAGTATAGGTAGCGAGATAACCCTTCCCTCCAGAATCAGTAGCCAGATGACCCCACCCCTCTTTCCCTCTAGTATAGGTAGCCTGATGACCCCTTCTCCTCCCCCTCCAGTATAGATAGCCAGATTACTCTCTGAATCCCTTCCTTTCCCACTCCCCCCTTTCAGTACAGCTTGCCTCCGCACCGCAGCAGCCATCAGTGTCACTCACTTCTCTGCTTATCTTCAGTGTAAAAGCTTCCTCTTCCCCTCCGTCTCCAATGCTGCCAAAGTCCGTAGCTGCCCGCCACAATGCCAACGTGCACAGAGAGCATGGCGGCAGAGTACTCGCGGTCAGGCACTCACCTGATCTCCCTGCATTGCAGCATTTGCAAGCTTGCAAATGCTGCATCAGGTTAGTCTGCTGCTTTGGTGCCCTTGCTCCTGTGGTGCCCTAGGCCATGGCCTAGGTGGCCTAGGCCTAAATCCGGCCCTGAGTGTGCTCAGCTCAGGGTGTCAGCGGGCTGTGGAGTGTCACACACAGAGAAATGCAATAGTACTATCAGAATACAGTGAGATAATAATGCACTGGAGTGGTCAGGGGTGAGCCTGGGGTGCCTGGCACCTGGGTGCAAGATTTTCTCTGGCGCCTATGGGAGTGGTTAAATTAACCACGCCCAACCACATAACCACACCCATGTCCTTCCTAATCACACCCACACCTTCCACCTCTTTACGCATGCATGTGATACCCCATTCCTACCCCTCTTCCATGGGCTTGCTCCTGGCTGGCTTTGGCTTCCTGCGAGTGACAGTCTGCTAGTCTCTGGACTGACTCAGGCTGAGAGGCTCTGCGAGTGCGACGCAGTCACACACTGCGTATTTATGGCTGCCTGCGGCCACCCTACTCTCGCTCGCTGACGTCGGCTCCTCCCCCCTGCCAAGCCCAAGGTGGGCTGCCTGTATCTTTCCCGTTGCACCACACAGCCTGCCAGTGTTGCCAACCTTTCACGTTATTTTTTACTGACAAATACCTAAAAATTTACTGACAAAAGATTTTTACTGACAAAAATTCCCCACTAAATGCACATAAGAGACAGCTTTTCCCCATGTAAATGCACATAACGAGAGACTGCTTTTCCCCATGTAAATGCACATAACGAGAGACTGCTTTTCACCAGCAAATGCACATAACAAGAGACTGCTTTTCACCAGCAAATGCACATAACAAGAGACTGCTTTTCACCAGCAAATGCACATAACAAGAGACTGCTTTTCACCAGCAAATGCACATAACAAGAGACTGCTTTTCACCAGCAAATGCACATAACAAGAGACTGCTTTTCACCAGCAAATGCACATAACAAGAGACTGCTTTTCACCAGCAAATGCACATAACAAGAGACTGCTTTTCACCAGCAAATTCACATAACAAGAGACTGCTTTTCACCAGCAAATGCACATAATGACAAACAGCCAGTGTCCCCAGGATATGTAGCCAGGGGGTATATGTGCCCGGGATAGGTAGCCAGGGGGTATATGTGCCCGGGATAGGTAGCCAGGGGGTATATGTGCCCGGGATAGGTAGCCAGGGGGTATTTGTGCCCAGGATAGGTAGCCAGGGGGTATTATGTGCCCAGGATAGGTAGCCAGGGGGTATTATGTGCCCAGGATAGGTAGCCAGGGGGTATTATGTGCCCAGGATAGGTAGCCAGGGGGTATTATGTGCCCAGGATAGGTAGCCAGGGGGTAATATGTGCCCAGGATAGGTAGCCAGGGGGTAATATGTGCCCAGGATAGGTAGCCAGGGGGTAATATGTGCCCAGGATAGGTAGCCAGGGGGTAATATGTGCCCAGGATAGGTAGCCAGGGGGTAATATGTGCCCAGGATAGGTAGCCAGGGGGTAATATGTGCCCAGGATAGGTAGCCAGGGGGTATATGTGCCCAGGATAGGTAGCCAGGGGGTATATGTGCCCAGGATAGGTAGCCAGGGGGTATATGTGCCCAGGATAGGTAGCCAGGGGGTATATGTGCCCAGGATAGGTAGCCAGGGGGTATATGTGCCCAGGATAGGTAGCCAGGGGGTATATGTGCCCAGGATAGGTAGCCAGGGGGTATTATGTGCCCAGGATAGGTAGCCAGAGGGTAATATGTGCCCAGGATAGGTAGCCAGGGGGTAATATGTGCCCAGGATAGGTAGCCAGGGGGTAATATGTGCCCAGGATAGGTAGCCAGGGGGTAATATGTGCCCAGGATAGGTAGCCAGGGGGTAATATGTGCCCAGGATAGGTAGCCAGGGGGTAATATGTGCCCAGGATAGGTAGCCAGGGGGTAATATGTGCCCAGGATAGGTAGCCAGGGGGTAATATGTGCCCAGGATAGGTAGCCAGGGGGTATATGTGCCCAGGATAGGTAGCCAGGGGGTATATGTGCCCAGGATAGGTAGCCAGGGGGTATATGTGCCCAGGATAGGTAGCCAGGGGGTATATGTGCCCAGGATAGGTAGCCAGGGGGTATATGTGCCCAGGATAGGTAGCCAGGGGGTATATGTGCCCAGGATAGGTAGCCAGGGGGTATATGTGCCCAGGATAGGTAGCCAGGGGGTATATGTGCCCAGGATAGGTAGCCAGGGGGTATATGTGCCCAGGATAGGTAGCCAGGGGGTATATGTGCCCAGGATAGGTAGCCAGGGGGTATATGTGCCCAGGATAGGTAGCCAGGGGGTATATGTGCCCAGGATAGGTAGCCAGGGGGTATTATGTGCCCAGGATAGGTAGCCAGGGGGTATTATGTGCCCAGGATAGGTAGCCAGGGGGTATTATGTGCCCAGGATAGGTAGCCAGGGGGTAATATGTGCCCAGGATAGGTAGCCAGGGGGTAATATGTGCCCAGGATAGGTAGCCAGGGGGTAATATGTGCCCAGGATAGGTAGCCAGGGGGTAATATGTGCCCAGGATAGGTAGCCAGGGGGTAATATGTGCCCAGGATAGGTAGCCAGGGGGTAATATGTGCCCAGGATAGGTAGCCAGGGGGTAATATGTGCCCAGGATAGGTAGCCAGGGGGTATATGTGCCCAGGATAGGTAGCCAGGGGGTATATGTGCCCAGGATAGGTAGCCAGGGGGTATATGTGCCCAGGATAGGTAGCCAGGGGGTATTATGTGCCCAGGATAGGTAGCCAGGGGGTAATATGTGCCCAGGATAGGTAGCCAGGGGGTAATATGTGCCCAGGATAGGTAGCCAGGGGGTAGTGTTGGGCGAACATCTAGATGTTCGGGTTCGGGCCGAACAGGCCGAACATGGCCGCGATGTTCGGGTGTTCGACCCGAACTCCGAACATAATGGAAGTCAATGGGGACCCGAACTTTTGTGGTTTGTAAAGCCTCCTTACATGCTACATACCCCAAATTTACAGGGTATGTGCACCTTGGGAGTGGGTACAAGAGGAAAAAAAAATTTAGCAAAAAGAGCTTATAGTTTTTGAGAAAATCGATTTTAAAGTTTCAAAGGGAAAACTGTCTTTTAAATGCGGGAAATGTCTGTTTTCTTTGCACAGGTAACATGCTTTTTGTCGGCATGCAGTCATAAATGTAATACATATAAGAGGTTCCAGGAAAAGGGACCGGTAATGCTAACCCAGCAGCAGCACACGTGATGGAACAGGAGGAGGGTGGCGCAGGAGGAGAAGGCCACGCTTTGAGACACAACAACCCAGGCCTTGCATGAGGACAAGAAGCGTGCGGATAGCATGCTTTGTACCACCATGCAGTCATAAATGTAATAAAGATAAGTGGTTCAATAAACAGGGACCACGCGGCAACGCTAACCCAGCAGCAGCACACGTGATGGAACAGGAGGAGGCGCAGGAGGAGAAGGCCACGCTTTGTGAGACACAACAACCCAGGCCTTGCATGAGGACAAAAAGCGTGCGGATAGCATGCTTTGTACCGCCATGTAGTCATAAATGTAATAAAGATAAGAGGTTCAATAAACAGGGACCACGCGGCAACGCTAACCCAGCAGCAGCAGCAGCACACGTGATGGAACAGGAGGAGGCGCAGGAGGAGAAGGCCATGCTTTGTGAGACACAACAACCCAGGCCTTGCATGAGGACAAAAAGCGTGCGGATAGCATGCTTTGTACCGCCATGTAGTCATAAATGTAATAAAGATAAGAGGTTCCATAAACAGGGACCGGCAACGGTAACCCAGCAGCAGCAGCAGCAGCACACGTGATGGAACAGGAGGAGGCGCAGGAGGAGAAGGCCACGCTTTGTGAGACACAACAACCCAGGCCTTGCATGAGGACAAAAAGCGTGCGGATAGCATGCTTTGTACCGCCATGTAGTCATAAATGTAATAAAGATAAGAGGTTCCATAAACAGGGACCGGCAACGGTAACCCAGCAGCAGCAGCAGCAGCACACGTGATGGAACAGGAGGAGGCGCAGGAGGAGAAGGCCACGCTTTGTGAGACACAACAACCCAGGCCTTGCATGGGGACAAAAAGCGTGCGGATATAGCAGCAATGCTTTTTGCCGCCATGCAGTCATAAATGTAATACAGATGAGAGGTTCAATAAACAGGGACCGGAAACGCTAAACCATCCCAGATGTTCATCGGTCATGTTACTTGGTTGGGGTCCAGGAGTGTTGCGTAGTCGTTTCCAATCCAGGATTGATTCATTTTAATTTGAGTCAGACGGTCTGCATTTTCTGTGGAGAGGCGGATACGCCGATCTGTGATGATGCCTCCGGCAGCACTGAAACAGCGTTCCGACATAACGCTGGCTGCCGGGCAAGCCAGCACCTCTATTGCGTACATTGCCAGTTCGTGCCAGGTGTCTAGCTTCATGCCCGGTTTCAGGTCCAGCGGTGCCAGCCACAAATCCGTCTGTTCCTTTATTCCCCTCCAAATTTCCTCCCCTGTGTGCTGCTTATCCCCAAGGCAGATCAGCTTCAGCAACGCTTGCTGACGCATGCCAACAGCTGTGCTGCACTGCTTCCACGATCCTACTGCTGCTGGTGCTGGGTTAGCATTTCCGGATGAGGTACAGCTTTGAGATGCGTTGGAGGAGAAGGAGTCAGAGAGGTAGGTGCTGCTGTTGTTATCCAGCTGTTTGCGGCGTGGGCAACACCCGCGCCGTAGCAGGTGAGGAATCGCTGCCAGGCTCCACAAGGTTCACCCAGTGCGCGGTAAGGGAGATGTATCGACCCTGGCCGAACGCACTCGTCCAGGTGTCAGTGGTGAGGTGAACCTTGCAGGCAACGGCATTCTTCAAGCTTCGGGTTATTTAGCTGACCACGTGCTCATGCAACTCAGGCACTGCAGAGCGCGCAAAGTGGTAGCGGCTGGGAACCACGTAACGTGGGATGGCCACTGACATCATGCCCTTGAAGCTGTTTGTCTCCACCACTCGATATGGCAGCATTTCGCAGGCCAGAAGCTTGGCTATGCTGGCTGGCTGTTACTGCCACGGCCCGGGGGTCATTTGCTGGCAATTTCCTCTTGTGCTCAAACATCTCAGAGACAGACAACTCAACCGTAGCGCTGCACACCGAAGGGCTGTTGGTTGTTGTGTTTGATGAACACTGGGAGACCTCAAGAGCACTAGTCCGGAAAGTGACAGTGTCAGCATCGTCTGATGTTTGTGAATGTTGTGAACCACGCAATGGCTGGGCTACTGCTGCTGCTGAGGCGGGTCTGGTGGTGAGTCTGGTGAACCCAAGGGAGGCAGTGTTGCTGGTGGTACCCTGTCCTGCCGCGTTTGCCCACAGAGTGGGATGTTTGGATAGAATGTGGCGGCTCATGCTGGTGGTGGAGAGGTTGTTAATACTTTTCCCCCTGCTCAGGCGGGTCTTGCACACCTTGCAAATCGCCATGGTAACATCCTCAGTGCAGTCTTCAAAGAAAGCCCAGACTTTAACTGGCTGAGGACTCGGACCTCGTGCGTGATGTGCTGGTGCTGCTTAACCCACTGCTGGACGCTTGAGAGGTCATCCAAGTAATTATCTGGTCCTGTTCTTTTGGATCTGTGAGGGTTGTTGTCCTGGACAACATGGGCAGTATTGAGTGGGTTTTCTTGGGTGCTCCCCTGTGGCCTGTACGTGAACCGTCAGGGGAAACACCTCTTCCCTTGCCCCTCCCTCTTTCACCGGATTTCTTCCTCATTTCACTTATCCTTAAAGTACACGCTGACTGGCAGCAGTACAGTGGCAGTACAGAAATGCTATACAGTGGTGGGTGAGCGGTGTACCACTATTGTCAGCAGTGACACAGAGCACAATGCTATACAGTGGCGGGTGAGCGGTGTACTACTGTTCCCAGCAGACACAGAGTGGAAGTAAACACAATGCTATATAGTGTGGCTGAGCCGTGTACACAGAGTGGCATTAAACACAATGCTATATAGTCTGCTATATAGTCACCCCGAACAGGGTGATGTTCTGCAGAACCCGAACAGTGGCAAACACTGTTCGCCCAACACTACTGGGAGGGAACGCAGATTTTAGTACCTAAACACACGATACAACATGTTTTCCGGGGTCGGACTCTGAGGCACATACAGATGGTCCCGATCATCATCCTCATCATACAACTCTTCTCCTGAGTCTGACCCACCCACCACCTCTGCCACCCCAACATCCCCAGACACAGACCCCTCATCGTCCTCAATATTAACTTGGGATGCTGGCCTGAGCCAGACCTCCTCCTCCACATCAGGCCCCATCATCTCCTCAATGGCAGCCCTCATTAATCGCTCTGGCGACGGACTGATGGACACAACGTTCTCCTCCGGGGAGGGCTGCTGCTGACCACTGGCTGCTGGGGTGGATGTTATAGCTTGCGTGGGGCGTTGGCTGTTGCTGTTGTTGGGAGTGCTGCTCACAGCGGAGGTCTCTGGGGAACTCATGTTGAGCTCATATAGTGGTTGACGGTGAGTGGAGTATTACTGATCCCAGCAATATACACACTGACTGGCAGAGTACGCAATGCTATATAGTGTGGCTGAGCGGTGTACACAGAGTGGCAGTAAACACAATGCTATATAGTCTGGCTGAGCGAGCGGTGTACTACTGTTCCCAGCAGAATCAGAGTGGCAGTAAACAATGGTATATAGTCTGGCTGAGCGGTGTACACAGAGTGTCAGTAAACAATGGTATATAGTCTGGCTGAGCGAGCGGTGTACTACTGTTCCCAGCAGAATCAGAGTGGCAGTAAACAATGGTATATAGTCTGGCTGAGCGGTGTACACAGAGTGTCAGTAAACAATGGTATATAGTCTGGCTGAGCGGTGTACACACAATGCTATATAGTCTGCTATATAGTGTCAGTAAACAATGGTATATAGTCTGGCTGAGCGAGCGGTGTACTACTGTTCCCAGCAGAATCAGAGTGGCAGTAAACAATGGTATATAGTCTGGCTGAGCGGTGTACACAGAGTGTCAGTAAACAATGGTATATAGTCTGGCTGAGCGAGCGGTGTACTACTGTTCCCAGCAGAATCAGAGTGGCAGTAAACAATGGTATATAGTCTGGCTGAGCGGTGTACACAGAGTGTCAGTAAACAATGGTATATAGTCTGGCTGAGCGGTGTACACACAATGCTATATAGTCTGCTATATAGTGTCAGTAAACAATGGTATATAGTCTGGCTGAGCGAGCGGTGTACTACTGTTCCCAGCAGAATCAGAGTGGCAGTAAACAATGGTATATAGTCTGGCTGAGCGGTGTACACAGAGTTTCAGTAAACAATGGTATATAGTCTGGCTGAGCGGTGTACACAGAGTGTCAGTAAACAATGGTATATAGTCTGGCTGAGCGGTGTACACAGAGTGGCAGTAAACACAATGCTATATAGTCTGGCTGAGCGGTGTACACAGAGTGGCAGTAAACACAATGCTATATACTCTGGCTGAGCGAGCGGTGTACTACTGTTCCCAGCAGACACAGAACAGTAAACAGAATGCTATATAGTGTGGCTGAGCGAGCGGTGTACCACTATTCCCAGCAGACACAGAACAGTAAACAGAATGCTATATAGTGTGGCTGAGCGAGCGGTGTACCACTATTCCCAGCAGACACAGAACAGTAAACAGAATGCTATATAGTGTGGCTGAGCGAGCGGTGTACCACTATTCCCAGCAGACACAGAACAGTGAACAGAATGCTATATAGTGTGGCTGAGCGAGCGGTGTACCACTATTCCCAGCAGACACAGAACAGTGAACAGAATGCTATATAGTGTGGCTGAGCGAGCGGTGTACCACTATTCCCAGCAGACACAGAACAGTGAACAGAATGCTATATAGTGTGGATGAGCGAGCGGTGTACCACTATTCCCAGCAGACACAGAACAGTAAACAGAATGCTATATAGTGTGGCTGAGCGAGCGGTGTACCACTATTCCCAGCAGACACAGAACAGTGAACAGAATGCTATATAGTGTGGCTGAGCGAGCGGTGTACCACTATTCCCAGCAGACACAGAACAGTGAACAGAATGCTATATAGTGTGGCTGAGCGAGCGGTGTACCACTATTCCCAGCAGACACAGAACAGTAAACAGAATGCTATATAGTGTGGCTGAGCGAGCGGTGTACCACTATTCCCAGCAGACACAGAACAGTAAACAGAATGCTATATAGTGTGGCTGAGCGAGCGGTGTACCACTATTCCAAGCAGACACAGAACAGTGAACAGAATGCTATATAGTGTGGCTGAGCGAGCGGTGTACCACTATTCCCAGCAGACACAGAGTGGCAGTAAACAGAATGCTATATAGTGTGGCTGAGCGAGGTACACAGAGTGGCAGTAAACAGAATGCTATATAGTGTGGCTGAGCAAGCGGTGTACTACTATTCCCAGCAGACACAGAGTGGCAGTAAACAGAATGCTATATAGTGTGGCTGAGCGAGGTACACAGAGTGGCAGTAAACAGAATGCTATATAGTGTGGCTGAGCAAGCGGTGTACTACTGTTCCCAGCAGTGACACAATGACAGGGGGGACCCTGGCTAGCGTGGCTGGAGCGCGAACTACCCTGCCTGCCTACCCAAAGCTAAACCCACAGACAAATGGCGGAGATATGACGTGGTTCGGGTATTTATTTACCCGAACCACGTGACCGTTCGGCCAATCAGAGCGCGTTCGGGTCCGAACCACGTGACCCGTTCGGCCAATCACAGCGCTAGCCGAACGTTCGGGGAACGTTCGGCCATGCGCTCTTAGTTCGGCCATATGGCCGAACGGTTTGGCCGAGCACCGTCAGGTGTTCGGCCGAACTCGAACATCACCCGAACAGGGTGATGTTCTGCAGAACCCGAACAGTGGCGAACACTGTTCGCCCAACACTACCAGGGGGTAATATGTGCCCAGGATAGGTAGCCAGGGGGTATAGGGTCCCCGTTTAGGTAGTGACAGGAGCGCACCCCACCCTCCCCTCCCGCCGCTGCTGCCTCTGCCGCCGCCGCTCCCTCCTCACCTTGCAGCAGCTTCAGACCTCAATCAGCGGGCGACCCGACCAGTAAGAAGGCGCCAGGCGCACCCGCTCTATATGCGGAAGTGATGTCACTTCCGCATATCAGTGCGGCGTGCTAGGTCCTAGCGCCCGCCCGAGGTCTGACGCAGCGCCGGCGGCTAGAGGGAGGAAGGGAGCGAGCGAGCGGCGGCCACAGGGGGAGAGCGGCGGCCGGGCGGCGCCTCTCAGAGGCAGGCGCCTGGGTGCCTTGCACCCGCAGCACCCGCCCAGGCTCGGCCCTGGGAGTGGTACTGTGCCTGCAACTTAAGGTGGCCACAATCGCAGTAGTGTGCACACCTATGGCTGTCAGTGGGCTGTTGAGTATCACACAAAAAAAAAACACAGGAGACTGATGTACTAGCCCTCAAAAGGGCTATTTAGGGTGCTTTCAGCAAGTAGTCAGTGAGGAACAAGAACACAGGCCTAGCTAATGCTTTCCCCACCTATCTGCAGCAAGTCTGGTCCAGTGCAGCCAGAGAATGAATCCAATATGGCCACCGCAACTGCTTTTTAATAGGGGGATGGGGGGTCCAGGAGGGGGTGCTAGCTGATTGGCTGCCATGTGTCGGCTAACTGTGAGGTAAGGGGTCAAAGTTTAGCTCAATGATGATGTATAGGGGGCGGGTCGAACACGCCAAATGTTCGCTGTTCGCCGCGGATGCAAACAGCCGAAATTTGCAGGGAACTGTCCACCGGTGAACACTTCGGGCCATCTCTCGTCAGATTGGCCCATACACTCGTCAGATTGGCAGCAGATAGATAAGAAATGCATCTGATGATCTATCTGATGCGTTTTTAGAACATTTTTTACCAGGATAGAATTCCAATAGATTTCAGTTTGAAATCTATTGAAATTCGATCTGATGGCATTTTTTTGCCATCAGATTTCCATTAAGGCCAATGCAAACTGATAAGCAATCTCATCAGATCGACCTAAATTTTCCACCCTGCAAGTTCGATGGAAATCCATCGAAATCGGCCGTCGATCGGTCGATTGGCCCAGGGCCGGCCCGCTCATGAGGCGGGGTGAAACATTTGCCTCAGGCGGCAGATCTGGGGGGGCGGCACCCGCCCGTCCATGGACGCTGGGGCCGCCCGCCGAGCTGGAGGGGTAGCGGGCAGAAAGGGGGTATTGGGCCTAGCGGCGGGGAGGGGGGTCGGACCCCCCCCTCCCTCGCCTGGGTCCCCCGATCTGCGCTCCTCCTCCAGCATAAAGTACCAGCCAGCGTGCATATGAGAAGAGGCAACGGGCGGGGGAATCACTCACTTTCCGCGTTCCATCGCGTGCTCCACTGACGTCACTTCCGGCAACGCCGCCCACTGTATTGTAAGTGGACGGCCTTGCAGGAAGTGACGTCGGTGGAGCGCACGATGGAACGCGGAAGGTGAGTGATTCCCCCGCCCGTTGCCTCTTCTCATATGCACGCTGGCTGGTACTTTATGCTGGAGGAGGAGCGCAGATCGGGGGACCCAGGCGAGGGAGGGGGGGGGTCCGACCCCCCTCCCCGCCGCTAGGCCCAATACCCCCTTTCTGCTAGCTACCCCTCCAGCTCGGCGGCACCCCCCCCCCCCACCCACGGGGGAGGGGGGGGCGATTTTTTTTTCTAATTTTGCCTCAGGCGGCAAAAAGTCTAGGGCCGGCCCTGGATTGGCCAACCGATTTGCAATCGATCGATCGATCGGGATCGATCGGTCGGCGAGAAAATCGGCTGAGTGTATGGGCTGCTTAAGGGTGTACAGGACAAGTAAAGGAGTATGCTGGTTCGTGGGCTGCAAATACAGGATGTCATGAAAACCACTTGTAATAATAAGCTGTGTATTTTAGATGGTGACTGGAGATACACTTGGAGGCGGAGCCGTTTAACCTGTACTGTATGTGTACAGTAAATCGCTGACACGAGGAGAGCGTGAGAGGCCTGGGTATGAACTTAAAAAGATTTGTGTACAAAGGTATTGTGGTGCGTTCCATGCTGGCGTCTCACGTTACTAGCCTTATATAAGTACAGAGGCTTAACATTTTTTTTTTTATTATTATTCAATTTGTTCCCTCAGGGCCCTTTCACACTGGTGCATTGTGGTGGCCTGGTTTCGCCACAGGCCACCGGTATGCCTATCAAAGTTTATGGGGCCTTTCATACCGACACGATGTGTCGCAATGCGCTGGAAGTGACGTTTTCGCCGCATACCCAACGCAAGCACATACCTATGTTACCGTGCGACGTCTGCAGCGACGTGCAGGGGACTGAAAGTCATTTAAGTCTATAGCGACGTGTGTTCTTTATTTTAGTAATACACTTCCGCGCATGTCATCGGATCGGCCACAGGAGGTGAGCGACACTTCCTGCTTGGCCTGCTGCCAGACGGGGATTACCGCGTACAAACGCCCGGGCCGCACCGCGACTGCAGATATTCAGTGTGAAACCGGGAGGCAGGAAATTTGGGCGCATGAGGCAGGTGGACAAAAAGGGCGCTGCCATTCACTCCCATAATAAATACCGTTTAATGGGCGCCCAACAGGAAAAAAGGGCGCCGGAGAAAAATAACGTTTTACAAGCGGCGCCCGGAGACTCTTAATGTTTTATAACTGCTTCTCATGATTACACATTATTTAATGATTTATAATTTTTTAAACATTATTTTTAAACGAAAAACAGTACAATATTTTTTAAAACATTATTTTTAAACAAAAAACAGCACAATATTTTTTAAAAACGTTATTAATGCTTATCACAGGGGGGTCTTAGGTTTAGGCACTACCAGGGGGTCTTAGGTTTAGCCACCACCAGGGGGGTCTTAGGTTTAGGCAGGCACCAGCAGGGGGGTCTTAGGTTTAGGCACCACCAGGGGGGTCTTAGGTTTATGCACCACCAGGGGGGTCTTAGGTTTAGGCAGGCACCAGCAGGGGGGTCTTAGGTTTAGGCACTACCAGGGGGGTCTTAGGTTTAGGCCCCACCAGGGGGGTCTTAGGTTTAGGCACCACCAGGGGGGTCTTAGGTTTAGGCACCACCAGGGGGATCTTAGGGTTAGGCACCACCAGGGGGGTCTAGGGGTTAGGGGTAGGTACAGGGAGGGTTCTGTGTGAGAGTAGGGTTAGGTATAGTTTTAGTAACATTCTTATTAACCTTTTATAAAACTTTATTATACATTTCACTTTTTAAACAGGGAAGATTAACGTTTTTACAATTGCCGATTTCATACACATTATTTAATGATTTATAACTTTATAAAACATTATTTTTAAACGAAATATAGCAAAAAAAAATGTAAACGTTATTCTTGCTTATCGTTTAAAACCCTGCGCCCTTTTTTCCCGACGCCCTTTTTTAACATACGTGTGAAACCGGCCTCAAGAGTGTTGCTTTTTCAGTTTAAGAGACAGCTGTGCAGAAGCAGGAAACTTTGCCGTTAGTGGCAGAATTTTGGGCACCGACACAAAATATCAGTAAAAGTATGAAATTCGGGCACCTGGGCCGCCCACAAACAAAAAAATGCACCGGGGGCTTGTGCCCACTATTTGTAGATACATTTTTCATTGCGGGCTGTCCAGGCGTCTGCGCCCAAATTTCATTTTTTTTACCAATATTTTGTATGTGTGCCTAAAATTTTGCATTTTTATGCGGTGGGGGTGGCTATGGTTAGGTGTCCTTAGGGAGGGTTTTAAAGAGAACCTGTACCAAAAAAAATCCTCTGGGGGATATTTACCTCGGGCGGGGGAAACCTCAGGGTCCCAATTAGGCTTCCCCATTCCCTGTAGCTGCAGGGAATCCAGTGCTGACTCCCCCGAAACCACCTTGACAAGCGGTGATATATTTACCTCTCCGCGATCCTGTGCAGACGCACTAGAGGCTCTTGCTTCGGGCTAGGCAGAAATAGCCAAACCTGATCGAATCCGCTCTACTGCGCAGGTTCAAAGGACTCGCGCATGCGCAGTAGAGTGGATACGATCGGGTACTGCTATTTCCATCATACCTGAACGAAGAGCCGCGCCTGCGCTGGATCGCTGTAGGTAAATATTTACCTCGCCACACTTTGGGGGGTCCCGACACTGGAACGGAGGAGGACGGGGGAAGCCTCGTTAGGATCCAGAGGCTTCCCCCTCCCGAGGTGAGTATCCCCCAGAGGGTTTTTATTTTTCAGTTTCTCTTTAAAGAGAAACTCCAACCAAGAATTTAACTTTATCCCAATCAGTAACTGATACTCCCTTTTACATGAGAAATCTATTGCTTTTCACTGACAGACCATCAGGGGGCGCTGTATGACTGATATTGTGGTGAAACCCCTCCCAAAAGAAGCTCTGAGGACTGTGGTACTTTTGACGGTTTTCCACAATGTAACAAGGTTCACAGACAGGAATTAGCTGTTTACAGCTGTCTCCAACGGCCAAAACAGCTAGGAGCAGCTACATAACTTGCCCACAGTAAAAATGTCACCATGTAATAAATGTCAGAATGTAAATCGGGGAGAGGAAAGATTTTACAATGAGCAAACACTGACTAAATCCTTTATACATAATTATTGTAAAAATGAAGCACTTTTTTATTACACTATTTTCACTGGAGTTCCTCTTTAAGGTTGGAGCGAGGGGATAATGCTAGGCGTGGGGGGTGTCTTTAAGGTTAGACGTGGTTGGAGGTTGGTTAAGGCTAGGCATCAGGGGGCCGGATTTAGAGTTAGGCATCTGCAGGATTGTAGTTGAGGTTAGGCATAGATTGAGGGAGGCTTCTGTGTGAGAATAGGGTTAGGTTTAGTTGTACAGTAGTAAAATATCGGCATTATTTACTGATATTTTACTAATGTAATTTCCATTTTCAAAACCTATAAATTTTCCGATATTCTACTCACCTAAATTTCCCTGCGCCTCTTTTTCATGTAAGCAGCTGTGCTTATGCATGGGAATACAATAACCTGTTCACCCCTCCCCTCCAAACATCCACTCCCCCAAGGATACATTAAAGCACTACCTATGTACCTCTGATGTCTGGATACAGTGACCGGGGCTCCTCATGCTCAATCAATCCATATTGGGAGTTATAAACAATAGTGATGTCATCTCCTGTCTGGCCAAGGAAGCTAGGAGGTGGACAGGAGGCGTTACTTAGTTGCCATCTAGGGCAGTTTTTCTGAACCGGATCCCTTGGGGACCGGGGTATATTTGCACCTGTCAGGATATCCCTCAGGAGCCGCAGACAGAATGGCAGATCTTGCCCCCAGGTGTTTAGGTGCAGTGTCTGGAATGGCTGTGAGAGTTTCGGCGGCACTCCGACTTAAGGGCCATGAGAAAATGGCCACCGAAGCCAAGCACTGGAGTCTAATTGTGTCTCCAGGGCTTGGCTCAGGACACCATTTTCCTGTAGCCCTGCTCTGCCTCTCAGCATAATGTGGGAGATTTGCAGCCAGAGCTGCTACATTGAAGGTGTGAGAGGAGCCCTGGAGGAGAGAAATCGCCTGCTAGGGGAATACTTTATTTTTAGGTGCCACCACTGATGACAGACATACAGTATTAGGAGGCACTAACTGGGGGGTGGAAAGAGAAAAAAGTTTAAAGGGAAACTCTGCCTAATATATTTTATGGGGGAAACGCTGCCTAATGTGTTTTTAAGGGGAAAAGTGCATAGTTATGCATATTTCATGGGGCAACCAATGCCTAATTATGTGTTTCTTTTGTTAAGGAAATGCTACCAATTATGTGTATTTTGGGGAAAACGCTGCCTAATTATGTGTTTTTTTTGTGGGGAAACCCTGCCTAATTATGTGTATTTTGGTGTAAACACTGCCTAATTATGTGTATTTTGTGGGGAATCGCTGCCTAATCATGTGTATTTCGGCAGGAGTACTGCCTAATTATGTGTACTTTGAGGAAAACGCTGCCTAGCTGTGTATTTTGTGAGTAAACACAAAAAAATCCATATTAAAAAATGGAATTGGAGGAAATAAGTACACTGCTAGCAGTACTGATAGTAAGGGACTGCCCTTATGGCCATGTAAATATTACGTTATGCCCTGCATAGCACCCGCTTGTGTTATTTCCTGGTAACATCTGTTATTGTGATGCTGCTGCGTTTCCTTTGTAGTGACAGCAGCAGCAACGCATAAAACATAACCTTTCCGTAATGATCACACACCTCCTGTCACAACGGCAGCCCCGGATACAAACATGAAACGAATGCACAGTGACAGGGCTCTGCTCTGCTGGAGGAAAACAGAGATGAAGTGAGAGCAGAATTACAGCACTCGGAGATGGGTAGAAAAACCTGAGCTAATCACCAGTATATAACTTTATATAGCGCTGACATCTTCTGCAGCACTTTGCAAAGTACATAGTCATGTCACTGACAGTCCTTAGAGGAGCTCACAATCTAGTCCTATCTATATATATAATCTATATGACCATAGTCATAGTCTAATGTCCTACCATAGTATTATTATGTATTTATATAGCACTGATATCTTCTGCAGCACATTACAGATTACATAGCCATGTCACTGACTGTCCTGAGCAGATGAGCTCACAATATAATCCTACCATAGTGATAGCCTAATCTGTCCTACCAGATTATTATTATGATGTATTTATATAGCACTGATATCTTCTGCAGCGCTTTACAGAGTATATAGTCATGTCACTGACTATCCTCAGAGGAGCTCACAATCTACACCCTACCACAGCCATAGTCTAATGTACCAGCATATGATTAAGTATTTATATAGCACTGACATCTTCTGCAGCACTTTACAGAGTACATAGTCATGTCACTGACTGTCCTCAGAGGAGCTCATAATCTAATCCTTACCATAGTCATAGTCTAATGTCCTACCATATTATTATTATTATTATTATGTAATTATATAGCACTGATATCTTCTGCAGCACTTTAACCACCCTGGCGTTCTATTAAGATCGCCAGGGAGGCTGCGGGAGGGTTTTTTTTAAATTAAAAAAAAACTATTTCATGCAGCCAACTGAAAGTTGGCTGCATGAAAGCCCACTAGAGGGCGCTCCGGAGGCGATCTTCTGATCGCCTCCGGCGGCCAGAAATAACACGGAAGGCCGCAATGAGCGGCCTTCCGTGTTTCGCTTACCTCATCGCCATGGCGACGAGCGGAGTGCCGTCACGGACGTCAGCCGACGTCCTGAAGTCAGCCGCCTCCGATCCAGCCCTTAGCGCTGGCCGGAACTTTTTGTTCCGGCTCCGCTGGGCTCAGGCGGCTGGGGGGACCCTCTTTCGCCGATGCATGCGGCGGATCGCCGCACTGCAGCGGCGATCAGGCAGCACACGCGGCTGGCAAAGTGCCGGCTGCGTGTGCTGCTTTTTATTTGAGCCAAATCGGCCCAGCAGGGCCTGAGCGGCAGGCTCCGGCGGTACTGGACGAGCTGAGCTCGTCCAGACCGCTCAGCTGGTTAAAGAGTATATAGTAATGTCACTGACTGTCCTTAGAGGAGCTTACAGTCTAAAACCTGCGTACGTTAAAAAGGGGCGCTGGGAAAAAAGGGCGCGGGGTTTTAAACGATAAACATGGATAACGTTTAAAAATATAATGTACTATATTTCGTTTAAAAATAATGTTTTATAAAGTTATAAATCATTAAATAATATTCATGAAATCGGCAATTGTGAAAACGTTAATCTTCCGTTTAAAAAGTGAAACGTATAATAACGTTTAAAAAAAATTAGTAAGTAACCCTCCCTGTACCTACCCCTAACCCCTAGACCCCCGTATTGGTGCCTAAACCTAAGACCCCCCTGGTGGTACCTAAACCTAAGACCCCCCTGGTGGTGCCTAAACCTAAGACCCCCCTGGTGGTGCCTAAACATAAGACCCCCCTGGTGGTGCCTAAACCTAAGACCCCCCTGGTGGTGCCTAAACCTAAGACCTCCCTGGTGGTGCCTAAACCTAAGACCCCCCTGGTGGTGCCTAAACCTAAGACCCCCCTGTGATAAGCATTAATAACGTTTCAAAAACATATTGTGCGTTTTTTTCGTTTAAAAATAATGTAAAAAAAAAAATTGTACTGTTTTTCGTTTAAAAATAATGTTTGAAAAAAATATTGTACTGTTTTTTGTTTAAAAATAATATTAAAAATGTATAAATCATTAAATAATGTGTAATGATGAGAAGCAGTAATAAAACATTAAGTCTCCGGGCGCCGCTTTTAAAACTTTATTTTTCTCCGGCGCCCTTTTTTCCTATCGGGCGCCCATTAAACGATATTTATTATGGGAGTGAATGGCGGCGCCCGATTTGTCCACTAGCCTCCTGCGCCCTTTTTTACTGTTACCCTAAAACCCTACCATAGTCAAATGTACCAGCATATTATTATTATGTATTTATATAGCAGTGACATCTTCTGTAGCACTTTACAGAGTGCATAGTCATGTCACTGACTGTCCTCAGCGGAGCGCACAATCAAATCCCTGCTATACCCATAGTCTAATGTCCAAGGCCAAGTTTAGGGAGAAATCATTTATTTTGTTTAGTATGTTTTTGGAATGTGGAAGGAAACCAGAGTGCCTAGAGAAAACACATACAGATATATGGCAGAACATACAAACTCCATGCAGATAATGTCCTGGCCCAGATTTGAACCTGCGGGGAGAAAGTGCTGCCCACTATGCAATCTACAGGCTTCCTTTCATACATATCTGGGATGCTGGGTCAGTTAGGATCTCCAGTATTCTACAGCCCCAGAGAGCCATAGTGAATGTAAAATCCCACAATGTGTCAGAAGAGCATGAAACTACTGAAAACAGGTCGTGGCTATTTCTCTTGATTAGAGATAAGACATTTATTTTACAGAGACACTCCTCAAGAAGAATTCATGGATTTGGTCAGGTGATTGATTTGTAAATCCCTGATTGGCCTCTACTGATCATATGATCCTGTCTTTGTAGACACGTCTTGTAGACAATTTTAGTGACGATAGCATATTGGAGGGCTTTGCTACTTACCAGTGGTGTAGCTAAGGAGCTATGGGCCCTGGTGCAAGTTTTACATCGGGCCCCCCAAGCACTCTATACATAACAATTGATACGGTCCACCAAAACCTGCCAAGGACAACCACAGTGGCGGAGGTGCAAGAAGGGGAGGGGGAACAGCTTGTTAATGGGTTACTACTATTCAAGGTATCTATAGAAGAGATTATTACTGGCACAGGACCAATAGAGAGGTAATACTGTAAACGAGGGAGGGCCCTACGGGGCCCCTCTCGCCCAAGGGCCCCTGTGCAGTCGAGACCTCTGCAACCCCTATTGCTAGGCCACTGCTGGTAACCGCTAAAGTCGGCATGAAATTATGCGAAAATTAAGTGAAACTACAAATGGATTACCTGCAATCAGTTGGATCAAATCGCAATTACGTATGACCGTAATTGCAAAAACGTATTATTATTATTATTATTACGATCATCACTAGTTCACAACCCCCTCACTTCAGATGTCAGGGGCGTAACTAGAGGAGAAAAGACCTGCGATCAGAGGGGGGCCCAGAGCTGTGGGGGGCCCCAACAACTAACAGTCCCTTCCTCCAATACAGAGCACTATACTTCAGATCAAGGGCTTGATTCAGTAAACAGGGCTAGGTGTTAGCACACCTGGGAAAAGCCCTATATCACGCCTAAAGTTAGTTTAGGCGTGATAAATTCACATCACGCGCAAAATCCCGCGCGCGAAATGGCGCATCGCGGTGCGACGAAAACGGTGCAACCGATGTGCCTATAAGGTGGAGTTGGGTGTGACCTTAAGGTCGCACCATGTGACGTTAAGGCCACACCTAATGCGACCTTATAGGCGCATAGGGTGCACCGTTTTCGTCACACCGCGATGTGCCGTTTTGCGTGCGGGACTTTGCATGCGATGTGAATTTAGTAAACGGTGCTAACCCAGTTAGCACCCTAGTTATCGCGCCTAAAGTCTTTAGGCGTGCTAACTGGGTTAGCAGCGTTTACTAAATCGAGCCCCAGGTGTTTTGGTGGCTACACTTGTTATGGGTGTGAAGTAGTGATGATGATCGTAATCTGCTAATTACGATTACGCGAAATTATGCGTACATTTTCGCTATTACGCATAATCGCACTTATAGATTCGTAATTCAATTGACTTTGTATAATCATTCGTAATTATGCATGAATTTACACATAATTTAGGCATAATTTCATGCCGATTTTGGCGGTGAATAGCAAAGTCCCCATACATGCTATTGCTACCAAAATGGCTGCATATGTTAAGGAGAATAGTGGGTACAAGTAAAAAAAATTTTTTTTAAAAAGACCCTGTAGTTTTTGAGAAAACTCGATTTTAAAAATGCAAATAAAAATGGTTTTTAAACCCAGAAAAATGAGTTTTTTGTATTTTTAAAATCGATTTTCTCAAAAACTACGAGGTCTGGTAACAATAGCATGCCAAGTCGGCACAAAATTACGCGTAAATTCGTGCGTAATTATGAATGGGAACAATCAACTACGAAATTGATTACGCTATTCCAGGGAGGGTCGTAGTCAGCCAACTTTGCTACGCTGGAACTACACGTAGTTTTACGCAATTACGTTTCGCCAAACTACGGTTTCAAAATCAAATATTCGCTTTGTATGCATCTCGTAGACTATACGTTAAAATACGCAATTACACGTGTATGCGGATGCTTATGCCCGTATGCAGAAAATTTTACGCATTAATTCCTCATTAAATACTTAATCCGGGAACTCTACTATGCGTACATTCCCCTTTCCAATGCGTAAATTTGTAAGCATAGAATCGCACGTGGAAAATTAGACGCAAGTAACGCATTCGTATTTCACTATGCACAGTGGGTGTAAGCTATGCGTAGCGGTACTTCGCTACTCGTGAATTCGTAAGCGTAGTTTTGAAACTTCACCTGCGAACTACGATGCGTAAATTTGCACTGGCGTAGTTTCTGCTCATCCCTGCGCTATTCCTCCAAAATGTTGCATTACGATTATGATGCATAATTGCGTATTACGATGCGTGATTGCGCATGGGCATAATTTCTGCTCATCACTAGTGTGAAGATCATGATGGCCACACTTGCCTTAAAGAGAATCTGTATTCTGTAACATTCTTACAACAAAAAGCATACCATTCTATTCATTATGTTCTCCTGGGCCCCTCTGTGCTGTTTCTGCCACTCCCTGCTGCAATCCTGGCTTGTAATTGCCAGTTTTAGGCAGTGTTTACAAACAAACTAACCAGCTTGTGATAGGCTCACATAAGCAGAGTGTGTGATCATACAGAGCCTACAGGGGGCCTGGAGAGGGTGTGTATAGCTTCTAGCCAATCACAAGCAGCCCTGCACATTCGCCGGCAGAGGAGAGAAGATTAGATCATATAACAGAGATAATACAGCCACTGTGCAAGTAGGAAAGGCTGCAGTAAGCCAGACCACATTAGAACCATTAGAACAGGCATAGGAACTTATAGGATAGAAGAAATAAGGATGCATTTTTTGTTACAGAGTCTCTTTAAGATCCTTGTGAGATGGGCCCAGAGGCCGTGACAGGCACCAAGGGGAGGCAAGGGAAGGGGCCCCATGAATTCTAGTTACGCCACTGTCAGGTGTCCTTCGATGCCATTGAAAGTTGTTGATTCTGCTGCAAATTCTGCCAATTTTACAGCTCTGTGCATAACACCAGCACTAATCAGCCTGACACAGTGGGTTTCCTGGCCTGTGCTGGCTTGCAGTGTCAGCCAGCAGCACATGTAGAGCAGAGGTGAGGCGTATTCCCCTGGCAGGTGCAGCGACGTTACATTGTGGAGAACAGAAGAAACGATCTCTCTGCAGAGCCACAGGGCGGAGTTCTGTCATCCTAATAGACAATGGCAGGGACCTGGGAAATGTCAAGCGCGCAGGACTGTAACAGGATGTCATAAGAAGCCATTTAGATCCTGAAAAGTGCCGTTGTCTCCTGCAGCGCCTGCGGCAGCGCCATGGGACTTGCGCGGGGAGCTCCACTGATTCTGACATGTGCGAGAATTGTTCTGAATGACTCTAACTGGGGCACCATGACAGCTGAGGGACGGCGGAGCGCGGAGGGGGGGGCATCACCGAGGCAAGATGTTAGCACAGCCCGGAAATAATTACATGAGACTTCTCAGGACTCACTAACACTTCTAAAGCTTTATTTTGTAACTTTTTTATTTGCTTTATTATTTCATTATCTTCTGACAGCCAGGTCTTTCAAGGATAAGGGCGCTTGCCTAGTACATTCTATTTATGAGGTTCCTCAACCAGAAGTAGTTGATTTGAGACCAAGACAGGTGGTTTAGCTTCATCAGGGCGTCACCGTCACAGTTCATGCCAGGTGCAAGTTTGCATACCTCTCAACTTTTTGAGATAAGAAAGAGGGACACTTAAAGGATACCAGAGCTCAAAAAGGTTGGAGAAACGGGCGGGGGGTTCGGGAGTCACCCGGCGCCTGCGCAGTAAGTCCTGACCCTGCCGACCAGAGGATCCCGGGGGGGCATTTAGGTGAGCTATAGGGGCAGAGAGGAGAACAGGGGGAGCGGTGGGTGTAAGGACAGGTGGTACTATTTCTCCAATTTTTTTGAGCTCTGGTATCCTTTAACCACTTGAAGACTGTAGGCTTACACCCCCTAGTGACCAGGCTTTTTTCTATAATTCAGGCCACTGCAGCTTTAAGGGCTCACTGCAGGGCCGCATAACTCAGCACACAAGTGATTTCTCCCCTCCCCTTTTCTGCCCACCAACAGAGATTTCTGTTGGTTGGCTCTGATTGCTGCTGGGATGTTTGTTTAATTATCTTTTTTATTTATTTGTTGTTGTTTTTCATAAATTTGCCTCTTTTTTTTATTATTTTTATTCAGACCTTCCTCCCTCCCACTGCCAGCCAATGACTATTGGCTGTCATAGGCATCAGCCTATGAGAGCCGATCGCTCTTGTGCCTCCCCAGGGGACAGCTGAGTGACGCGGCTGTCCCCAGTACAGCGCTGCCGTAGATCGCAGCGCTGTACAGTGTAAATAGATGGCGGCTTCGCCGTCTAACAGTCTTCTAGCAGTGATTGCTAGGTGATCAAGCGGGGATGCACGGTCATCAGCGCACGCGATCCTCTGCAAGCCACGCCCCCAGGACTTAACACCAATTGCCGTTACGCGGTCCTGGGGGAGCCGCCGTGCTCGCGGTCGTTAAGTAGTTAAAGTGAACCCGAGGTGAAAATAAACTGATGAGATAGACAATTGTATTTATCCTCTTACTCCTAAAATGACTTTTTTTTTAGATATCCCATGGTTTTATTTTATTGAAACATTTACAAAGTAGAATGAATGTTTCGTTGTTTCTGTTGAGTGGCAGCCTATTAAGTGTCACTAAATGGGCTCAGGGTTACCGTTCTGAGCTGCGGTTTTCCACCCCGAGCCTGACTCTGGGTTACCGCCAGGGAGGTTAAAGAGGATAATTTTATTGGACAGGAGACTGGCACTGGGAGTGCTTACCAGGGCACTCCCAGTCCGTGCTCGCAGCTGCATAAGACACTGTACTGTAAACCTGAGGAAGCCAGCAGGTTTCGGGAAACGCGTCATCTTTTCCTGTGTCCACTAAATATTATTATCCTTAAAGAGGAACTCCAGTGAAAATAATGTAATAAAAAAAGTGCTTCATTTTTACAATAATTATGTATAAATGATTTAGTCAGTGTTTGCCCATTCTAAATAAATTTAAATCCCTGATTTACATTCTGACATTTATTACATGGTGACATTTTTACTGCTGGCAATTTGAAACCGATTCCTGCTGCATCCATCTGCTGTGTATGTTTCATCTCTAATCTGACCTGCACTCAATTTGAAACCGATTCCTGCTGCATCCATCTGCTGTGTATGTTTCATCTCTAATCTGACCTGCACTCAATTTGAAACCGATTCCTGCTGCATCCATCTGCTGTGTATGTTTCATCTCTAATCTGACCTGCACTCAATTTGAAACCGATTCCTGCTGCATCCATCTGCTGTGTATGTTTCATCTCTAATCTGACCTGCACTCAATTTGAAACCGATTCCTGCTGCATCCATCTGCTGTGTATGTTTCATCTCTAATATATTACATGTGGCTCATTTCTGCTGTCCTGCTCTGCTTTTCATATTAGTAGCGCCTAAGTAACATATTTACATTGTAATTTACTACTTGCTATTGAAATTCTGGCTTATGTTTCACACTGCTGGCCTATCTGTAATTTCAAACAAAGTTGTAACACCTACAAGCTTGTTTGATTTGCAGGAGACTATAGTGGCCCTCCCCCCTGCTTAATTGCAAATCGTCTGCCAGACCATCCTGATTACTCATTTGCTCTGATGCTGTGTGTATATCAGGAGGTCTGGTAGTCGGGCCGGCCGACTTCGGGCCGTCTTCTAAGGGTCGTTTCAAAGGGTGGAAATTAACCAGAATTTACCAGAATTCAACAGCAATTCAGCAGAAATCAGCATTACACCAAGGTAACTTCCTCAATCTTTTAGCCTCACCTGCATTCCTGATCACTATCCAAACCTCACACACATTGCTTCCTCTCTCCTACTCCATGCATCTTCCACCGTTCTCTACACATCTACCTCTGTCCAAACCACTGCCAGCCTCCTCTCCACACAACGTAATGCACCCCTTCCCCCCAGTCCTTTCTCTGGCTCACCCACACTTCACCCACCATATTCCTACCAACCCTTTGCCACCCCTCCACCACTACCACATGCTATTCCTCCACCTGCTTCTCCAGCTGGTCCCAGTGCTTTCTCCCTCCATCCTCAACCCACCCATTCCTAGACCCCCACTGGTCCCCAAACCCCCAGCCAACCCCCTTCCAGCCCCTCCACACTCTTGCATCCGCAGACCACACCATAATAATCTCATTCCCATCCATACAACCCCCAGGCACTCTCTCCCCCTGTTTTGTGGTCTATGGAATGCCAGATCTGTCCGCAACAAGCTCACATCCATCCATGAGCTCTTCCTCTCTAAATCCCTCACCTTCCTCGCCCTCACAGAGACATGGCTCACCCCCTCTGACTGTACCGCAGCCGCTGCTCTCTCCTATGGGGGACTGCATCTCAGTCACACCCCCAGACCTGACAACAGGTCTGGAGGAGGAGTGGGTCTGCTTCTCTCCGCACCCTGCACCTTCCGGGTCCTATCACCGCCCCCTTCCCTGCACTTCTCATCCTTCGAGGCCCATGTAATCCGCCTGTACCAACCTCTCCCAGCCATCATTGCGGTCCTATATCACCCCCCATCTGCTCCAACTTCACTCTTCCTGGACAACCTGGCCTCCTGGCTCCCCCACATCCTGTCATCTGACCTCCCCACCATCATACTCGGGGATTTCAACTTACCTATCGATGAGCCTATCTCCACTGCTGCCAAGCAGCTACTCTCCCTCACCAAATCCCTTGGTCTCTCTCAGCACACAAATTCCACCACCCACCGCGCTGGTCATACTCTTGACCTCATATTCTCAAAATCCACCTCCCTCAGCAACCTGGACATCGCACCTTTCCCTATCTCTGACCATCACCTCCTCACATTCACTATCTCCCCACCAACAACTTCTCTCCCCACCCCTCAGCCTGGTCGATGGCAGAGAGACCTACGTAATCTCAGCCCAAATGTCCTAGCAAGTCCCCTTCTCTCCCTCTCCTCCCACCTACCCACCCTAACATGCCCCAATGAAGCGGCTGCACAATATAACCTTGCCCTCTCATCTGCTTTAGATCAAGCTGCCCCCTCAATCTTCCGCCCTATCAAGCCCCCCAACCCCCAACCCTGGCACAACACCCACACACGTAACCTCAGGAAAGAAACTCGAGCAGCCGAACGGAAATGGAGGAAATCACATCTCAATGCTGACTTCCTAGATTACAAGGCCAAACTGTTACTCTTCCACACTGCCCTCTCCGAGGCTAAACAAAGGTACTTTGCAGCACTGATTGTAACCCAAGCTTCCAACCCTCGACAGCTTTTTGCTACCTTCAATTCCCTCCTCAACCCCACTCCTCCCCCTCCCAGCTCCTCCCTCTCAGCCAATGACCTTGCCAACCACTTCACCACTAAAATTGCAACAATACGCAATGAAATTTCCCTCCTCCATCCCTCCCTTACCAATGCGTCTCAGGTTGTCCCCTTGCCTTCCCTCCCAGCGGCTCCCTTGTCTCATCCACCCCTCGCCTCTTTTGCTCCTGCCACCATTGATGAAGTCAGCCTGCTGCTAGTGGCTTCCCCCCCCACATCCTCTCCCTGTGATCCGGTACCCGCGAATACTCTTCGTCCCCACTTCTCTGACCTGGCCCCAGTCCTCACCTCCTTGTTCAATCTCTCCCTTTCCACAGGCATCTTCCCCAAAGCATTCAAACAGGCCACTGTGCTTCCCCTGCTGAAAAAACCCTCACTCGACCCATCCCTACCCTCAAACTACCGCCCAATCTCCCTCCTTCCCTATGCTTCTAAACTCCTCGAACGCCTAGTCCACCAGCGCATTACCCAATACATCAACACCAATGCCCTACTTGACCCCCTACAGTCTGGATTCCGACCTGCGCACTCAACTGAAACAGCCCTCGCCAAGGTGGTCAACGACCTTACCCTTGCCAAGGCCAAAGGCAGTTATTCCATCCTGCTCCTCCTTGACCTCTCTGCAGCATTTGACACTGTTGACCACTCCCTCCTCCTCCAATCACTACAGTCCATGGGCATCCATGGGCTTGCCTTGGCCTGGATCTCCTCCTACCTATCCAATCGCTCCTTCACCACTTCCTTCAATGGCTCCTCCTCAACTCCTGCCCCCCTTTCAGTTGGGGTCCCCCAGGGCTCTGTCCTAGGCCCCCTTCTTTTCTCCATATACACTTCCTCAATTGGCAAGCTTATCTCCTCCCTGGGCTTCAATTACCACCTTTATGCAGATGACATTCAGATTTACCTCCATACCCCCGATCTCTCAGCCACCACCATAAACAAGGTCTCCTCGTGTCTCTCAGCAATTTCCTCCTGGATGTCAGCTAGGTTCCTAAAGCTTAACCTAGACAAAACTGAGCTCTTGATCCTTCCACCCCATGCTGCTGCACCCATCCCAGGTTTCCACCTCACAATCGACAACACAACCATTCTCCCTACCTCCCAGGCCCGCTGCCTGGGTGTCACCTTGGACTCTGACCTCTCCTTCATCCCACACATCCAAAACATCACAAGAGCCTGCAATTTCCACCTCCGTAATATCTCCAAGATCCGCCCATTCTTAACCCCGGACACGACCAAACTGCTCATCCATGCCCTCATCATCTCCCGCCTTGATTACTGTAACTCACTCCTTTCTGGCCTCCCCCTGAAACGCACTGCCCCCCTTCAATCAGTGATGAACGCGGCTGCAAGACTCATCCATTCTTCGCACCGCTCTGCATCCACATCTCCCCTTTGTGAATCCCTGCACTGGCTCCCTATCCGTCTCAGGATAAGTTTCAAGATTCTATGCCTGGCGTATAAATCTGTGCACAAAACATGCCCTACCTACATCTCACAGCTTGTTCACAAGTATACACCAGGTCGCCCCCTCCGTTCCTCCAACGACCTTCGCCTCACCACCCCGCGCATTTCACACTCCCATGCCCGCCTGCAGGATTTCTCAAGAGCTGCCCCCACCCTCTGGAATGCCCTTCCACTAGTGTTGGGCGAACATCTAGATGTTCGGGTTCGGGCCGAACAGGCCGAACATGGCCGCGATGTTCGGGTGTTCGACCCGAACTCCGAACATAATGGAAGTCAATGGGGACCCGAACTTTTGTGCTTTGTAAAGCCTCCTTACATGCTACATACCCCAAATTTACAGGGTATGTGCACCTTGGGAGTGGGTACAAGAGGGAAAAAAATTTAGCAAAAAGAGCTTATAGTTTTTGAGAAAATTGATTGTAAAGTTTCAAAGGAAAAATTGTCTTTTAAATGCTGAAAATGTCATGTTTCTTTGCACAGGTAACATGGTTTTTACCGCCAGGCAGTCATAAATGTAATAAAGAGAAGAGGTTCCATAAACAGGGACCGGTAACGCTAACCCAGCAGCAGCAGCAGCACACGTGATGGAACAGGAGGAGGCGCAGGAGGAGAAGGCCACGCTTTTTGAGACACAACAACCCAGGCCTTGCATGAGGACAAGAAGCGTGCGGATAGCATGCTTTTTACCGCCATGCAGTCATAAATGTAATAAAGATAAGAGGTTCAATAAACAGGGACCGGTAACGCTAACCCAGCAGCAGCAGCAGCACACGTGATGGAACAGGAGGAGGCGCAGGAGGAGAAGGCCACGCTTTTTGAGACACAACAACCCAGGCCTTGCATGAGGACAAAAAGCGTGCGGATATAGCAGCAATGCTTTTTGCCGCCATGCAGTCATAAATGTAATACAGATGAGAGGTTCAATAAACAGGGACCGGAAACGCTAAACCATCCCAGATGTTCATTGGTCATGTTACTTGGTTGGGGTCCTGGAGTGTTGCGTAGTCATTTCCAATCCAGGATTGATTCATTTTAATTTGAGTCAGACGGTCTGCATTTTCTGTGGAGAGGCGGATACGTGAACCTTGCAGGCAACGGCATTCTTCAAGCTTCGGGTTATTTTGCTGACCACGTGCTCATGCAACTCAGGCACTGCAGAGCGCGCAAAGTGGTAGCGGCTGGGAACCACGTAACGTGGGATGGCCACTGACATCATGCCCTTGAAGCTGTTTGTCTCCACCACTCGATATGGCAGCATTTCGCAGGCCAGAAGCTTGGCTATGCTGGCTCTTACTGCCACGGCCCGGGGGTCATTTGCTGGCAATTTCCTCTTGCGCTCAAACATCTCCGAGACAGACAACTGAACCGTAGGGCTGCACAACGAAGGGCTGTTGGTTGTTGTGTTTGATGAACACTGGGAGACCTCAAGAGCACTACTCCGGAAAGTGACAGTGTCAGCGTCATCTGATTTTTTGGAATGTTTTGAACCACGCAATGGCTGGGCTACTGCTGCTGCTGAGGCGGGTCTGGTGGTGAGTCTGGTGAACCCAAGGGAGGCAGTGTTGCTGGTGGTACCCTGTCCTGCCGCGTTTGCCCACAGAGTGGGATGTTTGGATAGCATGTGGCGGCTCATGCTGGTGGTGGAGAGGTTGTTAATACTTTTCCCCCTGCTCAGGCGGGTCTTGCACACCTTGCAAATCGCCATGGTAACATCCTCAGTGCAGTCTTCAAAGAAAGCCCAGAATTTGGAGCACCTGCCTTGCTGGCGATTTCTGTTTGCGCCTCTTTTGCCTCTCACTTGAACTTCCACGCTTGTGGTGCCTGAAATTGCGCGCCGCCTACCTTGTGGCACAAGGCGAACTCGTGCAGCAGTGGGTTCTTCAACAGACTCATCTGTGCTGCTGCTACGACGGCGATGTTCTCGTTCACAAACAAAATCTGGGTCTATGTCCACATTGTCCATACCCTCCTCTTCCATCTCCTCAAACTCGTCATATGTCATTGTGGGGGGCCGCCGCCGTGGAGTACAGCTCCCCAGCACAACCGTCAGGGGAAACACCTCTTCCCTTGCCCCTCCCTCTTTCACCGGATTTCTTCCTCATTTCACTTATCCTTACAGTACACGCTGACTGGCAGCAGTACAGTGGCAGTACAGAAATGCTATACAGTGGTGGGTGAGCGGTGTACCACTATTGCCAGCAGCGACACAGAGCACAATGCTATACAGTGGCGGGTGAGCGGTGTACTACTGTTCCCAGCAGACAAAGAGTGGCAGTAAACACAATGCTATATAGTGTGGCTGAGCCGTGTACACAGAGTGGCAGTAAACACAATGCTATATAGTCTGCTATATAGTCACCCCGAACGGGGTGATGTTCTGCAGCACCCGAACAGTGGCGAACACTGTTCGCCCAACACTACTGGGAACGCAGATTTTAGTACCTAAACACACGATACAACATGTTTTCCGGGGTCGGACTCTGAGGCACATACAGATGGTCCCGATCATCATCCTCATCATACAACTCTTCTCCTGAGTCTGACCCACCCACCACCTCTGCCACCCCAACATCCCCAGACACAGTCACAGACCCCTCATCGTCCTCAACATTAACTTGGGATGCTGGCCTGAGCCCGACCTCCTCCTCCACATCAGGCCCCATCATCCCCTCAATGGCAGCCCTCATTAATCGCTCTGGCGCCGGACCGATGGACACAACGTTCTCCTCCGGGGAGGGCTGCTGCTGACCACTGGCTGCTGGGGTGGATGTTATAGCTTGCGTGGGGCGTTGGCTGTTGCTGTTGTTGGGAGTGCTGCTCACAGCGGAGGTCTCTGAGGAACTCATGGTGAGCTCATATAGTGGTTGACGGTGAGTGGAGTATTACTGATCCCAGCAATATACACACTGACTGGCAGAGTACGCAATGCTATATAGTCTGGCTGAGCCGTGTACACAGAGTGGCAGTGAACAATGCTATATAGTCTGGCTGAGCGGTGTACACAGAGTGGCAGTACACACAATGCTATATAGTCTGGCTGAGCCATGTACACAGAGTGGCAGTAAACAATGGTATATAGTCTGGCTGAGCGGTGTACACAGAGTGTCAGTAAACAATGGTATATAGTCTGGCTGAGCGGTGTACACAGAGTTAGTGTTGGGCGAACATCTAGATGTTCGGGTTCGGGCCGAACAGGCCGAACATGGCCGCGATGTTCGGGTGTTCGACCCGAACTCCGAACATAATGGAAGTCAATGGGGACCCGAACTTTTGTGGTTTGTAAAGCCTCCTTACATGCTACATACCCCAAATTTGCAGGGTATGTGCACCTTGGGAGTGGGTACAAGAGGAAAAAAAAATTAGCAAAAAGAGCTTATAGTTTTTGAGAAAATCGATTTTAAAGTTTCAAAGGGAAAACTGTCTTTTAAATGCGGGAAATGTCTGTTTTCTTTGCACAGGTAACATGTTTTTTGTCGGCATGCAGTCATAAATGTAATACATATAAGAGGTTCCAGGAAAAGGGACCGGTAACGCTAACCCAGCAGCAGCACACGTGATGGAACAGGAGGAGGGTGGCGCAGGAGGAGAAGAAGGCCACGCTTTGTGAGACACAACAACCCCGGCCTTGCATGAGGGCAAGAAGCGTGCGGATAGCAGGCTTTGTACCGCCATGCAGTCATAAATGTAATAAAGATAAGTGGTTCAATAAACAGGGACCACGCGGCAACGCTAACCCAGCAGCAGCAGACGTGATGGAACAGGAGCAGGCGCAGGAGGAGAAGGCCACGCTTTGTGAGACACAACAACCCAGGCCTTGCATGAGGGCAAGAAGCGTGCGGATAGCAGGCTTTGTACGGCCATGCAGTCATAAATGTAATAAAGATAAGTGGTTCAATAAACAGGGACCACGCGGCAACGCTAACCCAGCAGCAGCAGACGTGATGGAACAGGAGGAGGCGCAGGAGGAGAAGGCCACGCTTTGTGAGACACAACAACCCAGGCCTTGCATGAGGGCAAGAAGCGTGCGGATAGCATGCTTTGTACCGCCATGCAGTCATAAATGTAATAAAGATAAGTGGTTCAATAAACAGGGACCACGCGGCAACGCTAACCCAGCAGCAGCAGACGTGATGGAACAGGAGCAGGCGCAGGAGGAGAAGGCCACGCTTTGTGAGACACAACAACCCAGGCCTTGCATGTGGACAAAAAGCGTGCGGATATAGCAGCAATGCTTTTTGCCGCCATGCAGTCATAAATGTAATACAGATGAGAGGTTCAATAAACAGGGCCCGGAAACGCAACACCATCCCAGATGTTCATTGGTCATGTTACTTGGTTGGGGTCCTGGAGTGTTGCGTAGTCATTTCCAATCCAGGATTGATTCATTTTAATTTGAGTCAGACGGTCTGCATTGTCTGTAGAGAGGCGGATACGCCGATCTGTGACGATGCCTCCGGCAGCACTGAAACAGCGTTCCGACATAACGCTGGCTGCCGGGCAAGCCAGCACCTCTATTGCGTACATTGCCAGTTCGTGCCAGGTGTCTAGCTTCGATACCCAATAGTTGAAGGGTGCAGATGGATGGTTCGACACAGCTACGCCATCTGACATGTAGTCCTTGACCATCTTCTCCAGGCGATCGGTGTTGGAGGTGGATCTGCACGCTTGCTGTTCAGTGGGCTGCGGCTGCATGGGTGTCAGAAAATTTTCCCACTCCAAGGACACTGCCGATACCATTCCCTTTTGGGTACTAGCTGCGGCTTGCGTTGTTTGCTGCCCTCCTGGTCGTCCTGGGTTTGCGGAAGTCAGTCTGTCTGCGTACAACTGGCTAGAGGAGGGGGAGGATGTCAATCTCCTCTCTAAAGTCTCCACAAGGGCCTGCTGGTATTCTTCCATTTTGACCTGTCTGACTCTTTCTTCAAGCAGTTTTGGAACATTGTGTTTGTACCGTGGATCCAGAAGGGTATAAACCCAGTAATTGGTGTTGTCCAGAATGCGCACAATGCGTGGGTCACGTTCAATGCAGTCTAGCATGAATTGAGCCATGTGTGCCAGAGTCCTACCAGAATCCTCATCATCCTCTTGTGAGCGTTGTGATAGTTGTTGTGATGCATCATAGTCGTCACCTTCCTCCTGGTCTGCTTCTGCTGACCATTCGCGTTGAATTGTGGAAGTCCAACGTGCACCGCTCTGGCCCTCGTCAGTGGTGGCATGAAATTCCTGCTCCAACTCCAGCTGTTCCTCCTCCTCTTCTTCGTCATAGCTGCTGGGGCCAGCGTTCCCTGAGGCGGATGGCCTGATGTTGGTACCATCACGCTGATCGTTTTCTCCTTCAGATTCCCCCAGTTGCATCATGACAGCTGTTTCCTTGATTTTTAACATCGACCTCTTCAGTAAACACAGCAGTGGTATGGTAATGCTGACTGAAGAGTTGTCACTGCTCACAAGCAACGTGGATTGCTCAAAATTTTGGAGGACTTGGCAGAGGTCCAACATGTTGGCCCAATCGGATCCACAGAAGCTTGGCAGCTGGCCGGATGCGCCTCGGTACTGCGCCGTCATGTACTGGACCACTGCACTCTTCTGCTCGCAAAAGCGGGCTAGCATGTGCAGCGTAGAATTCCAGCGCGTAGGGACATCACACAGCAAGCGATGGTGGGGGAGATTGAAGCGCTCCTGCATCTTGGCGAGTGCCCCCGAAGCAGTACTGGAATTTCTACAATGTTTGGACACTCGACGCACCTTCAACAGCAGATCGGGCACGCCTGGGTATGTCCTCAGGAACCGCTGAACTACTAGGTTCATCACGTGCGCCAGGCAAGGGATGTGTGTCAGCTTAGCCAACCTTAAAGCGCGAATGAGATTACTCCCATTATCACACACAACCATGCCCGGTTTCAGGTCCAGCGGTGCCAGCCACAAATCCGTCTGTTCCTTTATTCCCCTCCAAATTTCCTCCCCTGTGTGCTGCTTATCCCCAAGGCAGATTAGCTTCAGCAACGCTTGCTGACGCATGCCAACAGCTGTGCTGCACTGCTTCCACGATCCTACTGCTGCTGGGTTAGCGTTTCCGGATGAGGTACAGCTTTGAGATGCGTTGGAGGAGAAGGAGTCAGAGAGGTAGGTGCTGCTGTTATCCAGTGGGAGGGACGGCGGTGCAGCTGTTTGTGGCGTGGGCAACACCCGTGCCGTAGCAGGTGAGGAATCGCTGCCAGGCTCCACAAGGTTCACCCAGTGCGCGGTAAGGGAGATGTATCTACCCTGGCCGAACGCACTCGTCCAGGTGTCAGTGGTGAGGTGAACCTTGCAGGCAACGGCATTCTTCAAGCTTCGGGTTATTTTGCTGACCACGTGCTCATGCAACTCAGGCACTGCAGAGCGTGCAAAGTGGTAGCGGCTGGGAACCACGTAACGTGGGATGGCCACTGACATCATGCCCTTGAAGCTGTTTGTCTCCACCAATCGATATGGCAGCATTTCGCAGGCCAGAAGCTTGGCTATGCTGGCTGTTACTGCCACGGCCCGGGGGTCATTTGCTGGCAATTTCCTCTTGCGCTCAAACATCTCCGACACAGACAACTGAACCGTAGCGCTGCACACGGAAGGGCTGTTGGTTGTTGTGTTTGATGAACACTGGGAGACCTCAAGAGCACTACTCCGGAAAGTGACAGTGTCAGCGTCGTCTGATGTTTGTGAATGTTGTGAACCACGCAATGGCTGGGCTACTGCTGCTGCTGAGGCGGGTCTGGTGAACCCAAGGGAGGCAGTGTTGTTTCTGGTACCCTGTCCTGACGCGTTTGCCCAAAGAGTGGGATGTTTGGATAGCATGTGACGGCTCATGCTGGTGGTGGAGAGGTTGTTAATATTTTTCCCCCTGCTCAGGCGGGTCTTGCACACCTTGCAAATCGCCATGGTAACATCCTCAGTGCAGTCTTCAAAGAAAGCCCAGACTTTGGAGCACCTGCCTCCTTGCTGGCGATTTCTGTTTGCTCCTCTTTTGCCTCTCACTTGAACTTCCACGCTTGTGGTGCCTGAAATTGCGCGCCGCCTACCTTGTGGCACAAGGCGAACTCGTGCAGCAGTGTGTTCTTCAACAGACTCATCTGTGCTGCTGCTACGACGGCGATGTTCTCGTTCACAAACAAAATCTGGGTCTCTGTCCACATTGTCCATACCCTCCTCTTCCATCTCCTCAAACTCGTCATATGTCATTGTGGGCCACCGCCGTGGAGTAGAGCTCCCCACAACAACCTCTGCGCAGCACACTCCAACGTCGTCTTCCAGATCTTGTCGGCCGACCTCCTGCAATTGCAACCCCTCCTGCCCAAATTGCTCTGGGATTTGGGTTTCCGAGTCCTCTTCGGACTCGCCTCGTATTTCAGTGCGCGGTACATTTCCCACAGTTAACGGTTGTGAATCCAGGCACAACATTTCTGGCTGTTCCTCCATTGACCTTTGAAAGGTGGAAGTTTGTTGGGCTGTGAATAGCTCCTGCGAATACCCCATTGTGTCCTGAGGTAATTCATCGGACTGGTTATCTGGCAGTTGTGTGCGTGGTG
This sequence comes from Hyperolius riggenbachi, assembly GCF_040937935.1. NCBI lineage: Eukaryota > Metazoa > Chordata > Amphibia > Anura > Hyperoliidae > Hyperolius > Hyperolius riggenbachi. The sequence continues at coordinate 466,960,626 of NC_090649.1, read as the reverse complement.
TCGCTGCCGGTTGTGTCAGCTTTGTGCCCACTGGCTCCTTGTAACTGGCTGAGGACTCGGACCTCGTGCGTGATGTGCTGGTGCTGCTTAACCCACTGCTGGACGCTTGAGAGGTCATCCAAGTAATTATCTGGTCCTGTTCTTTTGGATTTGTGAGGGTTGTTGTCCTGGACAACATGGGTGGTATTGAGTGGGTTTTCTTGGGTGCTCCCCTGTGGCCTGTACGTGAACCGTCAGGGGAAACACCTCTTCCCTTGCCCCTCCCTCTTTCACCGGATTTCTTCCTCATTTCACTTATCCTTACAGTACACGCTGACTGGCAGCAGTACAGTGGCAGTACAGAAATGCTATACAGTACCACTATTCCCAGCAGCGACACAGAGCACAATGCTATACAGTGACGGGTGAGCGGTGTACCACTATTCCCAGCAGACACAGAACAGTGAACAGAATGCTATATAGTGTGGCTGAGCGAGCGGTGTACCACTATTCCCAGCAGACACAGAACAGTGAACAGAATGCTATATAGTGTGGCTGAACGAGCGGTGTACTACTGTTCCCAGCAGACACAGAACAGTACACAGAATGCTATATAGTGTGGCTGAGCGAGCGGTGTACCACTATTCCCAGCAGACACAGAACAGTGAACAGAATGCTATATAGTGTGGCTGAACGAGCGGTGTACTACTGTTCCCAGCAGACACAGAACAGTACACAGAATGCTATATAGTGTGGCTGAACGAGCGGTGTACTACTGTTCCCAGCAGACACAGAACAGTGAACAGAATGCTATATAGTGTGGCTGAGCGAGCGGTGTACCACTATTCCCAGCAGACACAGAACAGTGAACAGAATGCTATATAGTGTGGCTGAACGAGCGGTGTACTACTGTTCCCAGCAGACACAGAACAGTACACAGAATGCTATATAGTGTGGCTGAACGAGCGGTGTACTACTGTTCCCAGCAGACACAGAACAGTACACAGAATGCTATATAGTGTGGCTGAACGAGCGGTGTACCACTGTTCCCAGCAGACACAGAACAGTGAACAGAATGCTATATAGTGTGGCTGAGCGAGCGGTGTACCACTATTCCCAGCAGACACAGAACAGTGAACAGAATGCTATATAGTGTGGCTGAGCGAGCGGTGTACCACTATTCCCAGCAGACACAGAACAGTGAACAGAATGCTATATAGTGTGGATGAGCGAGCGGTGTACCACTATTCCCAGCAGACACAGAACAGTAAACAGAATGCTATATAGTGTGGCTGAGCGAGCGGTGTACCACTATTCCCAGCAGACACAGAACAGTGAACAGAATGCTATATAGTGTGGCTGAGCGAGCGGTGTACCACTATTCCCAGCAGACACAGAACAGTGAACAGAATGCTATATAGTGTGGCTGAGCGAGCGGTGTACCACTATTCCCAGCAGACACAGAACAGTGAACAGAATGCTATATAGTGTGGCTGAGCGAGCGGTGTACCACTATTCCCAGCAGACACAGAACAGTGAACAGAATGCTATATAGTGTGGCTGAGCGAGCGGTGTACCACTATTCCCAGCAGACACAGAACAGTGAACAGAATGCTATATAGTGTGGATGAGCGAGCGGTGTACCACTATTCCCAGCAGACACAGAACAGTAAACAGAATGCTATATAGTGTGGCTGAGCGAGCGGTGTACCACTATTCCCAGCAGACACAGAACAGTGAACAGAATGCTATATAGTGTGGCTGAGCGAGCGGTGTACCACTATTCCCAGCAGACACAGAACAGTGAACAGAATGCTATATAGTGTGGCTGAGCGAGCGGTGTACTACTGTTCCCAGCAGACACAGAACAGTACACAGAATGCTATATAGTGTGGCTGAACGAGCGGTGTACTACTGTTCCCAGCAGACACAGAACAGTACACAGAATGCTATATAGTGTGGCTGAACGAGCGGTGTACCACTATTCCAAGCAGACACAGAACAGTGAACAGAATGCTATATAGTGTGGCTGAGCGAGCGGTGTACCACTATTCCCAGCAGACACAGAGTGGCAGTAAACAGAATGCTATATAGTGTGGCTGAGCGAGGTACACAGAGTGGCAGTAAACAGAATGCTATATAGTGTGGCTGTGCAAGCGGTGTACTACTATTCCCAGCAGACACAGAGTGGCAGTAAACAGAATGCTATATAGTGTGGCTGAGCGAGGTACACAGAGTGGCAGTAAACAGAATGCTGAGCGAGCGGTGTACTACTATTCCCAGCAGCGACACACAATGACTGGGGGGGACCCTGGCTAGCGTGGCTGGAGCGCGAACTACCCTGCCTGCCTACCCAAAGCTAAACCCACAGACAAATGGCGGAGATATGACGTGGTTCGGGTATTTATTTACCCGAACCACGTGACAGTTCGGCCAATCAGAGCGCGTTCGGGTCCGAACCACGTGACCCGTTCGGCCAATCACAGCGCTAGCCGAACGTTCGGGGAACGTTCGGCCATGCGCTCTTAGTTCGGCCATATGGCCGAACGGTTTGGCCGAGCACCGTCAGGTGTTCGGCCGAACTCGAACATCACCCGAACAGGGTGATGTTCTGCAGAACCCGAACAGTGGCGAACACTGTTCGCCCAACACTACACAGAGTGTCAGTAAACAATGGTATATAGTCTGGCTGAGCGGTGTACACAGAGTGTCAGTAAACAATGGTATATAGTCTGGCTGAGCGGTGTACACAGAGTGTCAGTAAACAATGGTATATAGTCTGGCTGAGCGGTGTACACAGAGTGTCAGTAAACAATGGTATATAGTCTGGCTGAGCGGTGTACACAGAGTGTCAGTAAACAATGGTATATAGTCTGGCTGAGCGGTGTACACAGAGTGGCAGTACACACAATGCTATATAGTCTGGCTGAGCGGTGTACACAGAGTGGCAGTACACACAATGCTATAGAGTCTGGCTGAGCGGTGTACACAGAGTGGCAGTACACACAATGCTATGTAGTCTGGCTGAGCGGTGTACACAGAGTGGCAGTAAACACAATGCTATATATAGCGTGGCTGAGCGAGGTGCACAGTGGCAGTACACACAATGCTATATAGTCAGGCTGAGCCGTGTACACAGAGTGGCAGTACACACAATGCTATATAGTGTGGCTGAGCGAGCGGTGTACTACTATTCCCAGCAGACACAGAACAGTAAACACAATGCTATATAGTGTGGGTGAGCGAGCGGTGTACCACTATTCCCAGCAGACACAGAACAGTAAACAGAATGCTATATAGTGTGGCTGAACGAGCGGTGTACCACTATTCCCAGCAGACACAGAACAGTAAACAGAATGCTATATAGTGTGGCTGAGCGAGCGGTGTACCACTATTCCCAGCAGACACAGAACAGTGAACAGAATGCTATATAGTGTGGCTGAGCGAGGGGTGTACTACTATTCCCAGCAGACACAGAACAGTAAACAGAATGCTATATAGTGTGGCTGAGCGAGGTACACAGAGTGGCAGTAAACAGAATGCTATATAGTGTGGCTGAGCGAGCGGTGTACTACTGTTCCCAGCAGCGACACACAATGACTGGGGGGGACCCTGGCTAGCGTGGCTGGAGAGCGAACTACCCTGCCTGCCTACCCAAAGCTAAACCCACAGAGAAATGGCGGAGATATGACGTGGTTCGGGTATTTATTTACCCGAACCACGTGACCGTTCGGCCAATCAGAGCGCGTTCGGGCCCGAACCACGTGACCCGTTCGGCCAATCACAGCGCTAGCCGAACGTTCGGGGAACGTTCGGCCATGCGCTCTTAGTTCGGCCATGTGGCCGAACGGTTTGGCCGAGCACCGTCAGGTGTTCGGCCGAACTCGAACATCACCCGAACAGGGTGATGTTCTGCAGAACCCGAACAGTGGCGAACACTGTTCGCCCATCACTACCTTCCACCACCCATCAGACTTGCTCCCTCTTTCAACACATTCAAGCAAGCCCTCAAAACCCACCTCTTTATGATGGCCTACCCACCTCCTACCACACAGTAACTCTCTAAGGAATATTTAACAGCCCCACCTAGTGTTTCCACCCCTCCCTTTAGATTGTAAGCCTCTGGCAGGGTCCTCCACTCCCTAGTGTAATCTACAGGATCATGTGCTCCTGTCCTATGACAGCCTGTACTTGTATTACTGGGCCTACCTAACCAGCCCATATTGCATGATCATGTATTTTGTACAATTTGTATGTATAACTTTGTTCTATGTGTATAACCCTATGTATGTCATCCTTGTATCATTGTATATATTTATTGTCCAGCGCTGCGTAATATGTTGGCGCTTTATAAATACAATAAATAATAATAATAATAATAAGTGATGTAGCTGCTGCATGCTGTTTAGGCAGTTGGAAACAGCTGTAAACAGCTATTTCCCACAATGCAACTGGGTTCACAGACAGGAAACTGCCAAGAGTATGTACTCAGAATTTATTTGTGGGAGGGGTCTCACCACAATATCAGCCATACAGCGCCCCCTGATGGTCTGTTTGTGAAAAGGAATAGATTTCTCATGTAAAAGAGGGTATCAGCTACTGATTGGGAAAAAGTTCAATTCTTGGTCGGAGTTTCATTACCCACGTTTACCCGTTGCATACTACATTGAGGCGGCTCCTGCATTTAGTACCTAGGTTTCTCCTCCCCCTAGGGGTGTCCTCTGAGATAATTATTCAGTGGTTCTCTTTTCTGGAGTGCAACCCAACCTATCCTGAAGAGTAACCCAAGTTTATAAGTAGTATTTGTTTCACACATTATTTCATTGCGTGGAAATATTACACTATCTGACACTCGGGGGGCCGTATGCAATTCATTTTTTCACCTGAGTTTACTCCTGGGTGATATTTTCAAACTTGTCAATAAAATGCTTTTTAAATTACCAACAAGCAAAAAAATACTCAAAATAATCTTGATAGTACTTTTTCACCTACTTTGTGGTACTTTTTGCATTGCAAAGTGCTGAAAAGTTAATCTAAATCGAAGATAAAAATTTGTCTCCTAGGAGAAAACTCAGGAGAAAAAGTTAAAGCGGACGCAAACCAAACATTTTGTTAATTCAAGATATTTAGTTGCACCACTCTGACACATACAAAGATAAATAAACACTCCTTCAAGCCTATGAGCATTTCAGTGCATGCTTTTCACCCTTCTCTTTTCATATCTAGGGTTATACAAAGGGCCGGATTTACCATAAGGCACTGTAGGCACATGCCTACAGGCACCTGATAATGGAAAGGCGGCCCACTCCTCTCCCCCAGTTCCTCCCTCCTCCTTTCCCTCTGAAGAGTCACAACCACTGGCTACTTAACACTGAAGGTATCACTAGGTACCTAATGCTAAGCCTGTAGCTACCTATGACAGGCAAGGGAAGTAAGGGAGAAGTGACAGCTGGGCCAGCCAGCACACTTGTGGTGCGGTTCGGAAGGGGTTTGTAGATTCATGGAGGGCAAAGTCTAGGGTGCCAGGACATCTGTGCCTATAGGCTACTGTGATTTAAATCCGGGCCTGGTTATACAGGTGGCAGCCATTACTTCTGAGCTTAGTAGAAGATTTTAGATCATGGGTGTGTTTGTCATCAGCTACCCTCCCTCACAGGGGCGTCGTCTATGTGAAATCTCACACAGGCTGAGATCACTTCCCCTGTGACATCGTCAGTAGCAGCCTGTGCTTTGTTTTTGTTTTTTATCTCCTCCACCAGTCTGTTGGATTCTGTCCCGGCAATATGAAAGGAAGGGAGGGGTTCCTCCAATAAATGTAAAATATTTAATATTTGTCATCATGCAGCTGAAAAAAGGCTGCTATTTATTATTATAATTTAGAAAATAGATTTTATTTCTGAAATCTTGTATTTTTAAGTTGGGTCCACTCTAATTGCATAAGGCCCCTGTTGTTTTCTGTTTCCTTTTTCCCCTCCAGGTTCCTGAGGTTTGTCAACCGAATTTCATCGATGGGACAACCCTCATTTGACTAAGCGGTCAGTGTAAAATTTACGAATGGTGGACTTCTTGATATTTGGATTCTTGTTGTTTGGTAAAATCCCAATAAGCAAAGGGCTATGGCCTATAAAAGGAAAGAGGTGTAGTAGTCCTGAATTTTAGCATATGCAAGCATCCTCAGTGGCCTTAGAAGTGTATACATACTTTCTCGTGACCCTTTCCACAGTCAGTTCGCTGCAGTATGGCTGCCAGTTGCACAGATGCCAGTTGGAAGGTCTCATGAGAGAAGACCAGATCCACTCATCGGGATGTCTAGTCAAAGTTTCATTTTTACTGGATTGGCTCTTAAAAATACAGGCAGAAAAGTGTGAATCCCCCCTGAGGTTTTCGTCTCCTGTGTGAGTTTTTGGTTTCGGCTGGGGCTTTCTATAAATGACAGAATATTTTTGTAAGCTGTAAACCACTTCCTCCCCCGAAATGTCAGAAGAGATGTGGCGGGCTGTTAAAGTGCCTGGTACAGATATGTGATACATGTGATGTTATCGAGTGGAAAATATACCTACCCTGGGTTCTGCCTATGAGTAAGACGCTTATCCGAAGGCTGTCTCATTCTCACATCGTCTAGTTAGCAGACCACATGGCTTTTCGGTGACTTCTGTCTTCTGACGGCGGTGTAGACAATGGCCTTGTAGTAACGTCTGCAATACCTCCGATACCACAAACCTCACGGCTCCCCCCTCCCATCCTACAGTACCGTCTACATGTTGTATATATATATGTTATACGTCTCTCATGGTTTTACAAAGTCACAGGTTGCTTTTCTTTATAGCACTTCCACACAGGATATAATGAAGGGGAAGAAAGTCGAGGCGTTATACTAAAGAAGTAAAAATAGACATACGCTCACTGTACCAACAACTTTATTTTGCGTAGCCTGAATTATAAATTCTGTGACATCTCATTCATTGGATTGTCAGTTAAGAAGGAATTTACTGAATGTAACTTTGGGCCCTGTCACACTAAATAGCGTTTTTGAGTTCATTTTCGTTTTGTTTTTCTTTACTAAAAACCTCCATTGACTTAAGGTGCCCATACATTAGAACGAATATGGGCAGATTCAACCAAGAGACAAATTTATCTCTAATCAAATATGATTAGAGATAAATGTGTCTCTAATCGAATCTGCCCATACACTACAGGCCGATTCCCGTCCGATTGCAGCATGAAATCAACCAGGAATCGGCTGAGCCGCCGCGTCCACCCCGCCGCTGTCCCAAAATGTATAAATGTATGTTGTGTAGTGCATTTATACACTACCTGTCCTGTAGCAGCTCACCGGGTCCATCCGTCCATCTCGCCAGGTAAGCCGCATACACGCTAGCGGCGCATAGCATCTGATGTCAGCCGCTATGAGCTTTTGTGACGTCAGACATATTGCCGCCGCTGTGTATGCGGAACCCGGCGAGATGTATGGAGACCGCGTGGAGGCTGACACCGGACAGGTAATGTATAAATGCACTACACGCTGTATACATTGCAGCGGCGGGGGTTTCGTCGTCTCGTCGCTCATTCACAATTCGGCCGATGTACAGCCGCGCACCCGACTAACCAACCTCGGCCCGAAATTTTCCAGCATGTGCGATCGACCATGCGTCCGTGCGCTAGTGCGATTTTTAGCACGTTAAAATTTGCATGCGAAAAAAATGTACACTCGAAAATCACGTCAAACTCGCACGAATCACATAGCGTGGCCGTGATAGCAGTTATCACACTTTTGTGAATTGAACCCTATCCTCTATAATAAAACCCCTGTGTCCCTGCGTCACTCTGTCCCTGTGTAGCTGGGTCCCTGCTTTTTGCTACTGCGCAGGGAGACAGGAGGAGAGGAGGCCGGGTGTGTGCGCGTGCGCACAGTGGCATAGCTAATGAGCTGTGGACCCCGATGCAAGTTTTACACTGGGGCCCCCCAAGCACTCTATACATAACAATTAATACGGCGCACCAAAATCTGCCAAGGACAACAACAGTGTCAGAGGTCAAAGTATCTATAGAAGTGATTATTATGAGCACAGGACCAATAGAGAGCAAATAATGTAGTTGAGGGAGGGCCCTTCGGGGCTTCTCTGGCCCAAGGACCTCGATGCGGTGGCTACCTCTGCACCCCCTATTTCTACCCCCCTGCGTGCGCGCAGTAGCATGCGGCGGGGGCGGCCAGAAACACAGACCTAGAGCCCGTTTTTAAACGGGCTTGGGTCTGTTAGTATGCGTTATAAAAAAATAAGTAATTTTTATTAAAACATAAAGTAACTCCTGCGCTAAAATAGTGAATGAACTTCAATTTTTAATAAAATGTAAAATACATTATGCATATTCAACAACGCTGGGCAACGCTGTGAGATGCGTGGTTGAATTGTGAACAGCGTTGTTGAATATGCATAATGCATAATATGAAGTTCATTCACTATTTTAGCGCAGAAGTTATGTTATGTTTTAGTGTGTTTGAATTGGCTGTTGAACTGCCACTGTATTCTCCTTGCTGCAATTATTATTAATTAGAAACAGCGCAGCAAGCGAATTCATTTTCTCACAAGTATTTTTATTGTATAAATGGTAACTTTTGTGGATATCTTTTATACTGTTTTGATCTGAAAATACTATTTTGACTGCTTTTTGTAGTCATTCCATGTTACGTTTATCATGCAATAAACTTTTTGGGGGTAGACTTACATTTTGCGCGTGGTGTAAAAATATGTCTGACCCACACTTGCACTTCCTGAACACTCATTCAGAGACAAACGTTCCACAAAAGTCTTTTTTTTTGCCATTTGTTCCGGAATAAAGCAAGCTTTTACAATGGGGCACTCAAGTGTGCCGCGCGCACTCTGCGCAAATACGATTATTTCTCTAAATGCCAATGTCTTGTATGGAGACGCTGCATGGGATTTTCGAATCATCGGTGACGCACGTGGGCTTTGTTTGCGCCATGTAAGAACCTCACTTAAGAAAAGCAATTTTACATTTTCTTGCAGAGAAGTGGGCGGCCTAACGGAATAAAGCCGTTTCTTTCATGTACGAGACTCGGAGCCTGAAACTAAATGCTACCAGTCAATTTAGGAAAGTAAACAGTAGAACTTTTCGTTCTCTCTTTTCTTGGAAAACAGCTTTATTTTTTTATTTAAAGTGGAATATAACCCTGCATTTCATCTTTGCTCTAAAACATTATTTACAGCATATTATCTGCAACCAGCATTTTTTTTTTCTACTAGACCAGCATTTGAAGGGTTACACACAGAGCTTGAAGTTCAGTGCAGAGAAATGCAGACACATCTGAACTTTAGATAATGTTATCTTGTGTTTACTTAAATGTATCAAGTGAGGAATGTGACACATTCTCTGACTGCGGAGAAGCTGCTGGAGACAGTGACACTGAAAGCATCTCTGCCTGCAAAATATCAATGTAATCAATATAATAAAACCACTTATTAATAAAATGCAAAGTCAGCTCACAAAGCAAAAAACTGTACTTTTGGAAACCTATAACTTCTAAATGAATAATAATATGTATGCACAAATGCAAATATGATAACTTTATGGCATATAAAACGTAGGTAAACATGTTTTTATTGAATATTATGTCAGGGTTTTATACCGCTGTATACATCCTTCCTTTCATTCTAGGTTCACGTACAGAACTCATAACCTAAAAGGTCACTCTTTCAATCATTCCAAGAACATATATCCCTTAAAGGGAAGGTCCAAGCAAAATAAAAAAATGAGTTTTACTTACCTGGGGCTTCTACCAGCCCCACGCAGCCATCCTGTGCCCTCTTAGTCACTCACTGCTGCTCCAGTCCCCTGCTGGTAGTTTTGGGCGAACACCTGGATGTTCGGGTTCGAGAACGTTCGCCGAACATGGCCGCGATGTTCGGGTGTTCGCGCCGAACTCCGAACATAATGGAAGTCAATGGGGACCCGAACTTTCGTGCTTTGTAAAGCCTCCTTACATGCTACATACCCCAAATTTACAGGGTATGTGCACCTTGGGAGTGGGTACAAGAGGAAAAAAAATTTGTAAAAAGAACTTATAGTTTTTGAGAAAATCGATTTTAAAGTTTCAAAGGGAAAACTGTCTTTTAAATGCGGGAAATGTCTGTTTTCTTTGCACAGGTAGCATGCATTTTGCCGCCATGCAGTCATAAATGTAATAAAGATAAGAGGTTCCATAAACAGGGACCGGCAACGCTAAACCAGCCAGCAGCAGCACACGTGATGGAACAGGAGGAGGCGCAGGAGGAGAAGGCCACGCTTTGAGACACAACAACCCAGGCCTTGCATGAGGACAAGAAGTGTGCGGATAGCATGCATTTTGCCGCCATGCAGTCATAAATGTAATAAAGATAAGAGGTTCCATAAACAGGGACCGGCAATGCTAACCCAGCAGCAGCACACGTGATGGAACAGGAGGAGGCGCAGGAGGAGAAGGCCACGCTTTGAGACACAACAACCCAGGCCTTGCATGATGACAAGAAGTGTGCGGATAGCATGCATTTTGCCGCCATGCAGTCATAAATGTAATAAAGATAAGAGGTTCCATAAACAGGGACCGGCAACGCTAACCCAGCCAGCAGCAGCACACGTGATGGAACAGGAGGAGGCGCAGGAGGAGAAGGCCACGCTTTCAGACACAACAACCCAGGCCTTGCATGAGGACAAGAAGTGTGCGGATAGCATGCATTTTGCCGCCATGCAGTCATAAATGTAATAAAGATAAGAGGTTCCATAAACATGGACCGGCAACGCTAACCCAGCAGCAGCACACGTGATGGAACAGGAGGCGGCGCAGGAGGAGAAGGCCACGCTTTGAGACACAACAACCCAGGCCTTGCATGAGGACAAGAAGCGTGCGGATAGCATGCATTTTGCCGCCATGCAGTCATAAATGTAATACAGATAAGAGGTTCCATAAACAGGGACCGGCAACGCTAACCCAGCCAGCAGTAGCACACGTGATGGAACAGGAGGAGGCGCAGGAGGAGAAGGCCACGCTTTCAGACACAACAACCCAGGCCTTGCATGAGGACAAGAAGTGTGCGGATAGCATGCATTTTGCCGCCATGCAGTCATAAATGTAATAAAGATAAGAGGTTCCATAAACATGGACCGGCAACGCTAACCCAGCAGCAGCACACGTGATGGAACAGGAGGCGGCGCAGGAGGAGAAGGCCACGCTTTCAGACACAACAACCCAGGCCTTGCATGAGGACAAGAAGCGTGCGGATAGCATGCATTTTGCCGCCATGCAGTCATAAATGTAATAAAGATAAGAGGTTCCATAAACAGGGACCGGCAACGCTAACCCAACAGCAGCACACGTGATGGAACAGGAGGCGGCGCAGGAGGAGAAGGCCACGCTTTGAGACACAACAACCCAGGCCTTGCATGAGGACAAGAAGCGTGCGGATAGCATGCATTTTGCCGCCATGCAGTCATAAATGTAATAAAGATAAGAGGTTCCATAAACAGGGACCGGCAACGCTAACCCAGCCAGCAGCAGCACACGTGATGGAACAGGAGGAGGCGCAGGAGGAGAAGGCCACGCTTTCAGACACAACAACCCAGGCCTTGCATGAGGACAAGAAGCGTGCGGATAGCATGCTTTTTACCGCCATGCAGTCATAAATGTAATACAGATAAGAGGTTCAATAAACAGGGACCGGAAACGCTAACCCATCACAGATAGTCATTGTTTATGTTACTTGGTTGGGGTCCAGGAGTGTTGCATAGTCGTTTCCAATCCAGGATTGATTCATTTTAATTTGAGTCAGACGGTCTGCATTTTCTGTGGAGAGGCGGATACGCCGATCTGTGACGATGCCTCCGGCAGCACTGAAACAGCGTTCCGACATAACGCTGGCTGCCGGGCAAGCCAGCACCTCTATTGCGTACATTGCCAGTTCGTGCCAGGTGTCTAGCTTCGATACCCAATAGTTGAAGGGTGCAGATGGATTGTTCAACACAGCTACGCCATCTGACATGTAGTCCTTGACCATCTTCTCCAGGCGATCGGTGTTGGAGGTGGATCTGCACGCTTGCTGTTCTGTGGGCTGCTGCATGGGTGTCAGAAAATTTTCCCACTCCAAGCACACTGCCGATACCATTCCCTTTTGGGCACTAGCTGCGGCTTGTGTTGTTTGCTGCCGTCCTGGTCGTCCTGGGTTTGCGGAAGTCAGTCTGTCGGCGTACAACTGGCTAGAGGAGGGGGAGGATGTCAATCTCCTCTCTAAAGTCTCCACAAGGGCCTGCTGGTATTCTTCCATTTTGACCTGTCTGACTCTTTCTTCAAGCAGTTTTGGAACATTGTGTTTGTACCGTGGATCCAGAAGGGTATAAACCCAGTAATTGGTGTTGTCCAGAATGCGCACAATGCGTGGGTCGCGTTCAATGCAGTCTAGCATGAACTGAGCCATCCTCATCATCCTCTTGTGAGCGTTGTGATAGTTGTTGTGATGCATCATAGTCGTCACCTTCTTCCTGGTCTGCTTCTGCTGACTATTCGCGCTGAATTGTGGAAGTCCAACGTGCACCGCTCTGGCCCTCGTCAGTGGTGGCATGAAATTCCTGCTCCAACTCCAGCTGTTCCTCCTCCTCTTCTTCGTCATAGCTGCTGGGGCCAGCGTTTCCTGAAGCGGATGGCCTGATGTTGGTACCATCACGCTGATCGTTTTCTCCTTCAGATTCCCCCAGTTGCATCATGACAGCTGTTTCCTTGATTTTCAACATTGACTTCTTCAGTAAACACACCAGTGGTATGGTAATGCTGACTGAAGAGTTGTCACTGCTCACAAGCAATGTGGATTGCTCAAAATTTTGGAGGACTTGGCAGAGGTCCAACATGTTGGCCCAATCGGATCCACAGAAGCTTGGCAGCTGTCCGGATGCGCCTCGGTACTGCGCCGTCATGTACTGGACCACTGCACTCTTCTGCTCGCAAAAGCGGGCTAGCATGTGCAGCGTAGAATTCCAGCGCGTAGGGACATCACACAGCAAGCGATGGTGGGGGAGATTGAAGCGCTCCTGCATCTTGGCGAGTGCCCCCGAAGCAGTACTGGAATTTCTGCAATGTTTGGCCACTCGTCGCACCTTCAACAGAAGATCGGCCACGCCTGGGTATGTCCTCAGGAACCGCTGAACTACTAGGTTCATCACGTGCGCCAGGCAAGGGATGTGTGTCAGCTTAGCCAACCTTAAAGAGCGAATGAGATTACTCCCATTATCACACACAACCATGCCCGGTTTCAGGTCCAGCGGTGCCAGCCACAAATCCGTCTGTTCCTTTATTCCCCTTCAAATTTCCTCCCCTGTGTGCTGCTTATCCCCAAGGCAGATCAGCTTCAGCAACGCTTGCTGACGCATGCCAACAGCTGTGCTGCACTGCTTCCACGATCCTACTGCTGCTGGGTTAGCGTTTCCGGATGAGGTACAGCTTTGAGATGCGTTGGAGGAGAAGGAGTCAGAGAGGTAGGTGCTGCTGTTGTTATCCAGTGGGAGGGACGGCGGTGCAGCTGTTTGCGGCGTGGGCAACACCCGCGCCGTAGCAGGTGAGGAATCGCTGCCAGGCTCCACAAGGTTCACCCAGTGCGCGGTAAGGGAGATGTATCGACCCTGGCCGAACGCACTCGTCCAGGTGTCAGTGGTGAGGTGAACCTTGCAGGCAACGGCATTCTTCAAGCTTCGGGTTATTTTGCTGACCACGTGCTCATGCAACTCAGGCACTGCAGAGCGCGCAAAGTGGTAGCGGCTGGGAACCACGTAACGTGGGATGGCCACTGACATCATGCCCTTGAAGCTGTTTGTCTCCACCACTCGATATGGCAGCATTTCGCAGGCCAGAAGCTTGGCTATGCTGGCTGTTAGTGCCACGGCCCGGGGGTCATTTGCTGGCAATTTCCTCTTGCGCTCAAACATCTCCGAGACAGACAACTGAACCGTAGGGCTGCACACTGAAGGGCTGTTGGGTGTTGTGTTTGATGAAGACTGGGAGACCTCAAGAGCACTATTCCGGAAAGTGACAGTGTCAGCGTCGTCTGATGTTTGTGAATGTTGTTGTGAACCACGCAATGGCTGGGCTACTGCTGCTGCTGAGGAGGGTCTGGTGGTGAGTCTGGTGACCCCAAGGGAGGCAGTGTTGCTGGTACCCTGTCCTGCCGCGTTTGCCCACAGAGTGGGATGTTTGGATACCATGTGGCGGGTCATGCTGGTGGTGAAGAGGTTGTTAATATTTTTCCCCCTGCTCAGGCGGGTCTTGCACACCTTGCAAATCACCATGGTACCATCCTCACTGCAGTCTTCAAAGAAAGGCCAGACTTTGGAGCACCTGCCTTGCTGGCGATTTCTGTTTGCGCCTCTTTTGCGTCTCACTTGAACTTCCACGCTTGTGGTGCCTGAAATTTCGCGCCGCCTACCTTGTGGCACAAGGCGAACTCGTGCAGCAGTGGGTTCTTCAACAGACTCATCTGTGCTGCTGCTACGACGGTGATGTTCTCCTTCACATATAAAATCTGGGTCTCTGTCAACATTGTCCATACCCTCCTCCTCTTCCATCTCCTCAAACTCATCATATGTGATTGTGGGCCGCCGCCGTGGAGTAGAGCTCCCCAGAACAACCTCTGCGCAGCTCACTCCAACGTCGTCTTCCAGATCTTCTCGGCTGACCTCCTGCAATTGAAACCCCTCCTGCCCAACTTTCTCTGGGATTTGGGTTTCAAAGTCTTCGGACTCGCCTTGCATTTCAGTGCGCGGTGCATTTCCCACACTAAATGGTTGTGAATCCGGGCACAAAATTTCTGGCTGTTCCATTGACCTTTGAAAGGTGGAAGTTTGTTGGGCTGGGAATAGCTCCTGCGAATACCCCATTGTGTCCTGAGGAAATTCTTCGGACTGGTTATTTGGCAGTTGTGTGCGTGGTGTCGCTGCCGGTTGTGTCAGCTTTGTGCCCACTGGCTCCTTGTAACTGGCTGAGGACTCGGACCTCGTGCGTGATGTGCTGGTGCTGCTTAACCCACTGCTGGACGCTTGAGAGGTCATCCAATTAATTATCTGGTCCTGTTCTTTTGGATTTGTGAGGGTTGATTTCCTGGACAACATGGGCGGTATTGAGTGGGTTTTCTTCGGTGCTCCACTGTGGCCTGTACGTGAACCGTCAGGGGAAACACCTCTTCCCTTGCCCCTCCCTCTTTCACAGGATTTCTTCTTCATTTCACTTATCCTTAAAGTACACGCTGACTGGCAGCAGTACAGTGGCAGTACAGAAATGCTATACAGTGGCGGGTGAGCGGTGTACTACTATTCCCAGCAGCGACACAGAGCACAATGCTATACAGTGGTGGGTGAGCGGTGTACTACTGTTCCCAGCAGCGACACAGAGCACAATGCTATACAGTGGTGGGTGAGCGGTGTACAACTGTTCCCAGCAGAGACACAGAATGGCAGTAAACACAATGCTATACAGTGGTGGCTGAGCGGTGTACTACTGTTCCCAGCAGCGACACAGAGCACAATGCTATACAGTGGTGGGTGAGCGGTGTACTACTGTTCCCAGCAGAGACACAGAGTGGCAGTAAACACAATGCTATACAGTGGTGGCTGAGCGGTGTACTACTGTTCCCAGCAGCGACACAGAGCACAATGCTATACAGTGGTGGGTGGGTGAGCGGTGTACTACTGTTCCAAGCAGCGACACAGAGCACAATGCTATACAGTGGTGGGTGAGCGGTGTACTACTGTTCCCAGCAGAGACACAGAGTGGCAGTAAACACAATGCTATACAGTGGTGGCTGAGCGGTGTACTACTGTTCCCAGCAGCGACACAGAGCACAATGCTATACAGTGGTGGGTGAGCGGTGTACTACTGTTCCCAGCAGAGACACAGAGTGGCAGTAAACACAATGCTATACAGTGGTGGCTGAGCGGTGTACTACTGTTCCCAGCAGCGATACAGAGCACAATGCTATACAGTGGTGGGTGAGCGGTGTACTACTGTTCCCAGCAGAGACACAGAGTGGCAGTAAACACAATGCTATACAGTGGTGGCTGAGCGGTGTACTACTGTTCCCAGCAGCGATACAGAGCACAATGCTATACAGTGGTGGGTGAGCGGTGTACTACTGTTCCCAGCAGAGACACAGAGTGGCAGTAAACACAATGCTATATAGTGTGGGTGAGCGGTGTACTACTGTTCCCAGCAGCGACACAGAGCACAATGCTATACAGGGTGAGCGGTGTACTACTGTTCCCAGCAGAGAGACACAGAGTGGCAGTAAACACAATGCTATATAGTGTGGGTGAGCGGTGTACTACTATTCCCAGCAGCGACACAATGACCGGGGGACCCTGGCTAGCCTGGCTGGAGAGAGAACTACCCTGCCTGCCTACCCAAAGCTAAACCCACAGACAAATGGCAGAGAAATGACGTGGATCGGGTATTTATTTACCCGAACCACGTGACCCGTTCGGCCAATCACAGCGCTAGCCGAACGTTCGGGTAACATTCGGACATGCGCTCTTAGTTCGGCCATATGGCCCCACAGTTTGGCCGAACACCATCAGGTGTTAGGCCGAACTCGAACATCACCCGAACAGGGTGATGTTCTGCAGAACCCGAACAGTGGCGAACACTGTTCGCCAAACACTACCTGCTGGCAGCTTGCCGACCTCGGAGGTCGGCGGGCCGCATTGCATACATTTTTACGCATTCCCGCTGGTGCAGGAACATTAACACATACATTTTTACGCGTTACCGGTTCAATGCGTAAAAATGTACGCATTGAACCAGTAACGCGTAAAAATGTATGTGTTAATGTTCCTGCACTAGCGGGAATGCATTAAAAATGTACGCAATGCGGCCCGCCGACCTCCGAGGTCGGCAAGCTGCCAGCGGGGGACTGGAGCAGCAGTGAGTGACTACGAGGGCACAGGATGGCTGCATGGGGCTGGTAGAAGCCCCAGGTAAGTGAAACTCATTTTTTTATTTATCTTGGACCTTCCCTTTAATGCTCTCCATTTCTCCCTCCAGCACAAAATGATGCTTGATGACCGTTCCTCTGTACCCTTTGTATAATTTTCGCATATATCATCTATCCCTTTTATCCACTCAGCAAAATTTAGAGTTTTTGATTCTCTCCAATGTCTTGCTATTATCCGATGAACAATTAGAGAGCCTGTTTCTTTTAAGGACATTATATCAGGGGGTTCTTGCTAGATGGTGATGCCAAAAATAGTTGTGATTGGAGAGATATTGGAATTGTTCTCTGTCCTGGATCCACAGAATTTAACATAGTCTTCCCACATGTTTTCTACCCATGGACAACCCCACCATATATGAAATTTGTTACTTGATATGTCCCCACATTTCCAGCATAAATTACTTATTGATGGTGGTACTGTTACGCGCCGGAGTGAGGTACCATCTTGATATTGCTTTATAATGTAATAGTTGAAGGCTACAATCAGAGGTTTTCCATATGTTTTCCCAGATCTGTGGCCACATATTATTATTTAGTATTTATATAGCGCCATCATCTTACGCAGCGCTGTACAGAGAATTTAGTCTGGTCACTAACTGTCCCTCAGAGGAGTTCGCAATCTAATCCCTACCATAGTCATATGTCTATGTATATATTGTGTAGTGCATGTATCATAGTCTAGGGACAATTTTTTAGGGGGAAGCCAATTAACTTATCTGTATGTTTTTGGGATGTGGGAGGAAACCGGAGTGCCCAGAGAAAACCCACGCAGAGACGGGGAGAACATACAAACTCCTTGCAGATGTTGACCTGCCTGGGATATGAACTAGGGACCCAGCACTGCAAGGTGAGAGCGCTAACCACTACGCCACCGTGCTGCCATATTATCTGTCATATTAGTGTGCATTAGTTGGTTCAATTTTTTACAGTAAAAAGGGAAGTTGTCTTGGTATGAAGCTGACAGGAAGTCATACACAGGGCCGGCCCGCTCATGAGGCGGGGTGAAACTTTTGCCTCAGGCGGCAAACTTTTAGGGGCGGCACCCGCCCGTCCGTGGGTGGGGGGGTGGCCGCCAAGCTGGAGGGGTAGCGGGCAGGACGGGGGTATTGGGCCTAGCCCCCCCTCCCTCGCCTGGGTCCCCCGATCTACGCTCCCCTCCAGCTGTAAATAGTTGTAAATAGTTAGGAAGCAGCCGATAGTAAGAGGCACGGGTGGGGAGGACTCACCTTTTCCGCGTTCCAGCGTGCGCTCCACTGCAGGAAGTGACGTCAGTGGAGCGCGCGCTGGAAGGCGGAAGAGGTGAGTCCTCCCCGCCCGTGCCTCTTACTATCGGCTGCTTCCTAACTATTTACAGCTAGAGGGGAGCGCAGATCGGGGGACCCAGGTGAGGGAGGGGGGGGTCCGACCCCCCTCCCCACCGCTAGGCCCAACACCCCCGTCAATTTTTTTTAAATTTGCCTCAGGCGGCAAAAAGTCTAGGGCCGGCCCTGGTCATACATGGCCGATGTCATACACCGCACGGGCCGGTCCTTGATCGGGTCAATAACTCAGAGTCAGAAACTCGGTCTCGCTGTCGCTTTGCGCATAGATGCCCATATGTAGATTCGCAGTCTATGAACCGACTAGCCGAGAGGAGCGTCCTGACTCCAAAGGATCAGGGCTGGTTCAAGTAACACTTGGGCCCTAGGGCAAAATTAGCCTGGGGGCCCCGTCAACAGACACCCCCCGAACCAAAAAGCGTCATTAGGGGCCCTTTGTTGCCGCCAAATTTCCCTCCTGGGCCCTGAGCTGGCTGCTGACCCTCCCCCAATCACCTCCCAACTTAACAGACTCTGCAGAGTCCCTGGGGAGCAACAGTTAAGATGGGGGAGGGATAACTTGGGGGCCCCTACAGGCTCTGGGGCCCTGGGGCAATTGCCCAATTTTTCCTATGGTAGCTCCGGCCCTGCAAAGGATTCACCACACACATACAATTCAAAAGCTTGCCGCCACCTGTGAGTCAGCACAGGACTGTAAATATTTTAGCACACTGCGAACACTTTAAATTAACCCTTAGCTGTATGCAGGGATCGGCGCCAGATCTGTCTATCTGTGCCCGATTCAAGCATACGGGTTATAAATACAAGATACTCTAGAACACAAGGTAACGTTTCGGAGGAGTAAGTACGATTGTGTATGTTCACCAACTGGTCATAACCGCTAAACGATTTTTAAATGTTTAATAACAAAAATGCATTACACACATTTACATACACTAATTAACATATGCACACAAAGCTTAAAATAAAAGGGAATAATTGTGAAAAGGTTTGCTTAGCCAAAATGCAGTCTGTGTGGGAATATTTCCTTCAGGGAGAATAAATGCAAAGTCCTTGGTTTCAGAATCAGAGGTCTTTAGGTATACTTTGTAATCCAAACTGAGGTTACAGTTTCAAGATGGCTGCTAACCACATGGTCCTCTGGTTAGCAGCAGCAGGTCGATTTGTAATCCAGATGATGTTAAAACAGAGGACTGAAGTCCGCCTGCTGGCAATGTGCTTTTGATGAAGCTGGTTTGGGGGTGTGGCAACGCCTGCCCCTTCTGAATTACCAATGGCAGTCCACCTCCTCCTAGGAGGATGTTAAAGAAAACCTGAACTGAAAATTAAAAGTCAAAATAAACATACTCAAGTCATACTTACCTTCCATGTAGTCTGCTCATCAATCTCTTTCTCCTCTCCTAAGTCCTGTTTGTCTACTGTGATCAAGGGAATTTTCCATCCGCCATTTTGAAAATGGCCATTACCCCATAACAGCTTTCTGGTCAGCACACTGTTAAACTGTAACATTGCCCACTTGATCCATAGGGAAACATGGAAATTAACTGGCACATCAGTTGTCTGCTCAGCTATAACTGACAGCAACTGATATATTTCAGTTCTGACAAAATGTTGTCAGAACTGGAAGGGATCATTGTCAGAAGAAAATGGTGAGTTTCTGAGAGGAACTGACGGCGAGGTAACTATATAATGTTCATTTGAAGTTACCACGTGTTTATTTTAAATAATTTTACTCAGTTCAGGTTCCCTTTAAAGAGACTCCGTAACAAAAATTGCATCCTGTTTGTTATCATCCTACAAGTTCCAAAAGCTATTCTAATGTGTTCTTGCTTACTGCAGCACTTTGTACTATTACAGTCTCTGTAATAAATCAACTTATCTCTCTCTTGTCAGACTTGTCAGCCTGTGTCTGGAAGGCTGCCAAGTTCTTCAGTGTTGTGGTTCTGCTATGAACTCCCCCTTCCAGGCCCCTCTCTGCACACTGCCTGTGTGTTATGTAGATTAGAGCAACTTCTCTCTTCTCTTTTACAAGCTGGATAAATCGTCCTCTGAGCTGGCTGGGCTTTCACATAGTGAGGATTTACAGACAAGGGCAAAGCTGTTTGCAGAAAGAAAAGAGCAGCCTGAAACTTCAGTGCATGAGAGATGCAGGGGGAAAGAAACACACAAATGATCTCTTGAGATTCAAAAGGAAGGCTGTATACAGCCTGCTTGTGTATGGATGTATTTTATATGTGTTAACATACTGTACATCAACCTACTTCCTGTTTTGGTGGCCATTTTGTTTGTTTATAAACAAACTTTTTAAAACTGTTTTTAACCACTTTTAATGCGGCGGGGAGCGGCGAAATTGTGACAGAGGGTAATAGGAGATGTACCCTAACGCACTGGTATGTTTACTTTTGTGTGATTTTAACAATACAGATTCTCTTTAAGCTTAAACTGTAAAATACTGTAACTCATAAACTATACATGTCATATTTGGGTGGATAGCAGATTCATAATTGTCAGAAAATACCGATTAAATGGAAGAGGGGGCTGCATATGGAATGGGAGAGGGGCTGCTGTACATGGATGATACACATGAAAGGGGGCTGCACATGGAATGGGAGGGGGCTGCTGTACATGGATGTTACACATGGAGGAGAAGGCTGCACATGGAATGGGAGGGGGGCTGCTGTACATGGATGTTACACATGGAAGGGGGGCTGCACATGTAATGGGAGGTGACTGCTGTACATAGATGTCATGTTACACATGAAAGATGGGGCTGCACATGGAGTGGGACAGAGGGGGAAGGGGAATGACCGGAAAGCTGGACTGGGGGCAGAAAAAGTATAAATGAAATAAATCCGTCTGGCTTTATATGACATCTATTGGGAACAGCAAATTATTCTAAAAGAGCAAATTTTACAACTTTCCCAGTTTTCCTAATTTATAAAAGTGCAGATCAAAAAATGTACAGTACACTGATAACAGAAGTGGTGGAATAGGTCTATCATTTTCGAGAGAAGAGAAGTTGCAGAAAGCACATGAAGTATGGTTTGATGGGAAGATACACAGCACATCTGTCACATAGTGCTGAGTGTAATGATGAGCCCAGGTCTCTGGCAGATGGTGGATGCACACACTGCACATCTCACTGCACCCTCCGCCCGTTATCGCTGCCTGGAGACAACTATCACAGCCTTACACACCACTGACAGAAAACTAGCCGCCCACAACTATCGCAAAAGGCACCCACCATTTAATATCAATATTTTACCATGGCTAAAACTAACCTTACTCACACACAGACCCCGATGCCTAACCCTATCCAACCCCAAATCCCACCCCCCACACCCACACACAAACCTCCTACCTGATTTCTAACCCTACCTCCCCCCGCACAAACTTCCTACCTGACGCCTAACCTGGTTCCCACACACAAACATCCTCATTAAAGCCTACACCTCCCCCCCCCCCCCCCCCGCAAAAACTGCCTGACACCTGACCCTAACCCCCCCCCCCCCCCTCCCTCCACGCCTAACCTTACCCTTCAATGCCAATTTTTCAAATTTTTCACTAGAGGGCACCCTAATTGCCTGCTTCGAACCTCTCCCGCCTAGAAAATACACACCACCAAATTTCTACAGACAATCCAATCCAAAGATCTACGCCGTGTCTGGAAAGGGTTAGGCCCAATTCACGCGTACATCAAAAAAGGGTGCGAGGTGTAAACGATAAACAGTAATACCGTTTATAAAAATATAGTGTTGGATTTCATTTACAAAGAATTATCGCAAATGCTTTCTGTTTTAGGAAAGCAAACTTTTGTTTTTATTTACAAATAATGTTTTACAAATTTAGAAATCAATAAATAATGTGTATGAAATCACCAATTGTGAAAACGTTAATCTTCCCTGTTTCAAAAGTGAAACTTATAATTTACGTTTGATAAAAAAAACGATAATATATGTTTAATCGTTATAATTGTATATTATTGTGAATAACCTTCATTTATCGTTTCTTCTTATAATAAAATCTGAAAATATTGTTTATGATGATGATATAAATTTAACTACGTTCGTAATAAGTATTGTAAAACATTAGTGAGTATTACTAAAATTTTACTAAACCTAATCCTACTCTCACACAGAACCCTCCCTGTACCTATCCCTAACCCTGAGACCCCCCACTGGTGGTGCCTAACCCTAACCACACCCCTGGTGGTGCCTAACCCTAACCACACCCTGGTGGTGCCTAACCCAAACCACCCCCCTGGGGGTGTATATTGTACTGTAACTATACCTAACCCTACTCTCACACAGAACCCTCCCTGTACGTATCCCTAACCCCTAGACCCTCCTGGTGGTGCCTAACCCTAACCACCCCCCTGGTGGTGCCTGCCTAACCCTAAGACCCCCCTGGCGGTGCCTAACCCTAAGACCCCCCTGGTGGTGCCTAACCCTAACCACCCCCTTGGTGGTGCCTAACCCTAACCACCCCCCTTACTGATCGCTTTATTATGTGGATAATAATGTTTTACAAATAGTGACTGTAAAAAATATATTGCAATTTACGCTACGTACTGATTGCTTTTTATTAATACACACCGCCATTATGGCGGTGTCATACACACATTTTATGCCTTGTATGATACTTTTAAAGAGCTAAAATATAAAGAAGATTTTAGATGGTGCGGATCCTGATAACTTTTTTGTTCTATTTCTGGGTGACATCATCTCCTGCTCTTCAGTTGTAGTGGTAAAAACACCCACACCTTCAATATGTAGATGGCAACCAACTGAGAAGCGAGACCTTTTATTTTAGGATGATTTTTATCATACCCCGCTGCCGGCTGTTATAAAATACCACGAGGCGAAACAGAAAACCACCAAAACTCCACGTGAACGGAATCAATGAGAATGTTTTCATCAAAGGAGGAAATAGAACTGCTTTGCTTTTTGGGGAAGTTCTTCTTGAAATAAAAAGTTAATTAGTTCCTAAAAGCAGAACCGGTCCACAGCCCACTTCATCGACCCCCCGCACAGTTTTGGTAGTGATATGAAATAATATCAGTCTAAATTCTTTTTTTTCTCCCTCTTTAAAATAAGCAGTCATGTGATCGCACACTGGCCTCAATTCACTAAGCTTATCTCCTGTCTTTATTAACTCTTCTAGAGTTGTTACCATGGTGATAAGGCATGTAGTATTCAGGAAACATTTTACCTCAGGCAAACCTAAAGTTAACTCTTCTGTCTTTAAGTTAACTCTTTAATCCTTAAAATAACTCCAGAGTTAAAGACAGGCTGTTCATTAACTGCGTGTGAAAATAACTACAGAGGAGGTAAATTAACTACAGAGGAGGTAAATTAACTACAGAAAAGGTAACGTAAGGAATGAAGAGATAAGATAACTCTCTTACTGTGTGGAGGTACGTTTTCTCTTGCCTTATTATCTCCAGCATGATCTTAATGAATTGAGGCCAATGTCTGATGAAAACACGGCATGTTTAAATTCAACGGGGTCTTCCAATCAGTGTGTTAACTGAAGAATAAAACTGAGGACCTGAAAGTACATAACTAGCAGCAAGTGAGGTTTTTAAATAGAGCAATGGATGATTATCGACCAATACAAATGCCCTCAAAGAGAGCCACAGCTTCTTAGTGCCCCCAAAGTGTGTCCTACCTTCCCTGTGTCCCAGCTTCCTAGAGTCCCAAAGCGTGCCCCAGCTTCCTAGTGCCCCCAAAGTGTGTCCTACCTTCCATGGGCTTGATTCACAAAGCTTTGCTAACCTACTTAGCACGTCTAAAGTCTTTAGACGTGCTAAGTAGGTTAGCACCGGATTTCTCAATCAGATCGCGCGCAAAGTTTTTACGCGCGCAAAGTCCTATGCGCGCTAAGTCCCATAGGCTTTAATGGGCTCTTTGCACGGAGCGCCCTGCGCTCTGTGCAGTACACGCGTAAAGTTTTACGTGCATAAAGTTTTGCGTGCGAAAAGCTGGTTTAGACGTGCTAAGGGGGTTTTCACAGGCGTGCTAACAGTTACCACCGCGTTGTGAATCAAGCCCTATGTGTCCCAGCTTTCCAGAGTCCCAAAGTGTGTCCCAGCTTCCCAGTGTCCTCAAAGTGTGTCCCAGCTTCCTAGTGCCCCCAAAGTGTGTCCCAGCTTCCCAGTGTCCTCAAAGTGTGTCCCAGCTTCCTAGTGCCCCCAAAGTGTGTCCCAACTTCCCAGTGTCCTCAAAGTGTGTCCCAGCTTCCCAGTGCCCCCAAAGTGTGTCCTACATTCCATGTGTCCCAGTTTCCCAGTGTCCCAAAGTGTGTCCCAGCTTCCCAGTGTCCCAAAGTGTGTCCCAGCTTCCCAGAGTCCCAAAGTGTGTCCCAGCTTCCCATTGTCCCAAAGTATGTCCCAGCTTCCCAGAGTCCCAAAGTGTGTCCCAGCTTCCCAGTGTCCCAAAGTGTGTCCCAGCTTCCCAGAGTCCCAAAGTGTGTCCCAGCTTCCCAGAGTCCCAAAGTGTGTCCCCACTTCCCAGTGCCCCCAAAGTGTGTCCTGCCTTCCATGTGTCCCAGCTTTCCAGTGTCCCAAAGTGTGTCCCAGCTTCCCAGAGTCCCAAAGTGTGTCCCAGCTTCCCAGTGTCCTCAAAGTGTGTCCCAGCTTCCTAGTGCCCCCAAAGTGTGCCCCAGCTTCCTAGTGCCCCCAAAGTGTGTCCTACCTTACCAGTGTCCCAAAGTGTGTCCCAGCTTCCCAGTGTCCCAAAGTGTGTCCCAGCTTCCCAGTGTCCCAAAGTGTGTCCTACCTTCCCCCAGTGTCCCGAAGTGTGTCCCAGCTTCCCAGTGGCCCAACACTCTGTCCACACTTTGCAGGGAACCATTATTGTGTTTCAACTTCTGATTGGGCTATGAAATGCTGTGCTGCCAGTGTTCAGAGATGATCTGCACGATGGGGATTGAGCATTGGCAGTCACTGTTTCAGGGCCCAGTAGAAGAGTCCCTCCTCTTCCCCCTGGTGGTCAAGGCCAAAATTGTCCTTTTTTTTGCTCCAGGCCAACTTTCTTGCGGCTCCTCTTCCATGTGCTGCCCCTCTTTCATGTGTAGCATGCTTCTACAGCAGTCACCTCACATTCCATGTGCAGTTCCCTTTTTGCATCTATGTACAGCAGCCCCTTTGTTTCATATACAGTTCCCATGGGCAGGAGCTCCTTACTTTAACGTGTTTCTCATCATTCTCATCCTCCCTTTACCACCTGCAGCCTCCTTTTCCATATCAGGAGTACGCAGGGCCTGGGGCGAGTGTCATATGCGGGGCCTAGAGCCATAAGTGTAGGCCATGTACCGTACCACCACACTCCCGGGCTTGTCAACCTCTAATGCAGTATTCCTTATTATCATTTTAAAACTTGTTGAAGCTCAGTAAGCCAACCAATGTAGGCACAATTACGATACATAATGTAATCATACGGCCAATGGTACTACCATTCGCCATCTGATTACATTACGTATTGTAATTATTCTTATATTGGTTTTGTGGCCTTTAACCAACTGATGGGTTCTAGGCTGGCCTGGAATGGGTGCTAGGCTGAATGGGAAGGCCAAAGTTTGTATTTCTATCCAGATACGCTCCCCAGCCAGCCTAGCACCCATCCCCAGCTCCTCAACAAGCCTTGTACCCATCCCCAGCTCTTCAGCCAGCTTAGAACCAATTCCTTGCTTCCCAACCAGCCTAGCACCAATCCCCAGCTCTTCAAGGCAGCCTAACACCCATCGCCAACTCCTCAGCCAGCCTAGTACCCATCCCCAGCTCCCCAACCATCCTAGTACCCATCCCCAGCTCCCCAGTCAGCGGAGTACCCATCCCCAGCTCTTCAGCCAGCGGAGTACCCATCCCCAGCTCTTCAGCCAGCTTAGAACCCATCCCCAGCTCCCCAGCCAACCTAGCAACAATCTCCAGCTCTCCAAGGCAGCCCAGTTCCCATCCCCAGCTCTTCAGCCAGCTTAGAACCCACCCCTTGCTCCCCAGCCAGCCTAGCAACAATCTCCAGGTCTCCAAGGTAGCCCAGTACCCATCCCCAGCTCCCCAGGTGGCCTAGTACCCATCCACAGTTTCCCATCCAGGCTAACACCCATCCTTAGCCAGTCTGGTACACACCCCAAGCTCCCTAGCCAGCCTGCACCTATCCCTAGCTCCCCAACCAGCCTCTACCTATCCCTAGCTCCCCATCAAACCTAGCACAAATTCCCAGCCAGTCTGGAGGCTCAAGCCTGAGCCCCCTTTGGCTCTAGTGAATGCTCGACTGACCTAAATACCCCTGGGACCCCAAGGCTGAGGCTATTGCATGTTACCGTAATCTGACATTTGGCAAGCTTCATGTCAGTGCAGAAATTCATTGCAAAAATGCAAACAGCATAGAACAGTAGAGTATACTGAAGACAAAAACCTGAGCAATAAAAGGGAGGTCGGTGCAAAATATAAGGTGCATAAAACAAAATAGTAAGATCTGGGTATTTGTAAATGACACTGTTCAGAACACAAACAGCTAGACTCTGTAGACCTTTCCTTCACCACCACCAAAATGAGCATGACATAGCGGGCATGACATGAGGGGACCTCTTCAGGTGAGTGGCCTGGGGCGATCGCCCAACTACTCCCCCCCCCCCCCCCCCCCCCAAAGGCTGCTTCTGTCCATATGCAGCATCACCTCTTTCATGTCCATCTGGCCCTTCCTTGACCAGCAGTCACCAGGGACTGGCCTTTTTGGCCTTTCCAGAAATCTGGCCCTGCTGATGGTGAGCCTGAGTGCAGGATTCTAGGAACCTGGAAACCCCCTTAAATATGCCACTGGTTATATCAGTGGGCTATGCAGCAGTGTCTATAGTTTTGGCCCCAAAGTACTGATTTAAAGGACACTTGAAGTGAGAGGGATATGGAGGCTGTCCTATTTATTTCCTCTAAAAAGTGCATCTAAAAATTGCAGCCAATAAATGTTTTTCTGTAAAGGTTATTACGCTGTTGCTTATCTTTTAGAGCAAAGAGGAAGTTCTGAGTTACGGTCTGCTTTAAACAATACCAGTTGCCTGGCTGTCCTACTGATCGTTCATGCATCAGTAGTGTCTGAATCTCACACCTGAAACAAGCATGCAGCAAATCTGGTCAAACAACTGATCTGCTTGCTTGAAATACACCATAAGATATTTTGGCAGATTGATGGTACGATAGATAATTTCCGACGGCTCCAATCTTATTTTCGATCGTTTTTCTGATCAATTTCTCATAGAAGTGAATGGAAATTGATTTAAAAAAATTGCTCGCAAAATTGATCGGACATTAAATCTGCTGAAAAATCTCATTGTGTATTCCCAGCATTAGAGGCAGAGGATCAGCAGGGAAGCCAGGCAATTTGCATTGTTTAAAAGGGAATAAATATGGCAGCCTCCAAATCCTTCTCACTTCAGGTGACCTTTAAATACAAAATCCGGCCTGTTTGGTGCTGGACCTCTTTAGTAATGTTATTCTATAAAGCTGCGTGGTCATGGCGCCGTATTAATGAAATGCACGCAGGCGGTCTGACTAATAGCTGGGTCATGCGCGGCCTTTCTTGCGACTTCAAGGCTTTGCAGCCCACAGTCCAATCGCCGGCTTTATTGCCAGACAGCGAGAGCCGAGTTGGTATTTGGGGACGCACAAAACGCTTTCTCTACACCTACAGCCTGTGACAGGAAAGCAAAAAGACTGTGACAATAGAAACGTGTGGTAGTAGAATAGAGATTACCGTCCCCCACTGGGTCAGCTACGAATCTAGCCGCAGTGCTGAGACGCTGTATCCCCCTCCCCGCCAAACCTGCGTCCCTGCTACTTTCCTAAATACTGCAACCTGTAATAAGCAAAACATGAGAACAGAGGGCTACTTCTGGCTGCACTTTAAGGAGGAACCCTGACAAGAGACAGAACATCTATACTGCATTTTTCTCCTGGCGTACTCAAAGCGACAGAGGTGCAGCCACTAGGGAGCGTTCAGTAGGCAGTAGCAGTGTTAGGGAGTCTAGCCAGTGCAGTTTCTAGGCTAAAATGCACCCAGGGCGAGTGTGTAAAAATTGCGCCCCACCCCCAAGCAAGGTATGGGTGCCCGCAGTATAGGTTAGCCAGGTCTAGTTGCACTTAGTATAGGTCCCCCCAGTATAGGTAGCCAAGAATAGGTATCCCAGTATAGGTAGCCAGGCATAGGTGAGCCAGTATAGTTGCCCCCGCTATAGGTTAGCCAGGTAGGTGCCTCCAGTATAGGTAGCCAGTATAGTTGCCCCCAGTATAGGTTAGATAGGCAGGCGCCCCCGGTATAAGTTAGTTAGGTAGGTGCCCCAGTACAGGTTAGCTAGGTGGGTGCCTCTAATATAGGTAGCCAGAATAGTTGCCCCCAGCATAGGTTAGATAGGTAGGTTCCCCCCAGTATAGGTTAGATGGGTAGCTGCCCCCCAGTATAGGTTAGATTAGGTAGGTGCCCCCCAGTATAGGTTAGATTAGGTAGCTGCCCCCCAGTATAGGTTAGATTAGGTAGCTGCCCCCCAGTGTAGGTTAGATTAAGTAGGTGCCCCCCAGTGTAGGTTAGATTAAGTAGGTGCCCCCCAGTGTAGGTTAGATTAGGTAGGTGCCCCCCAGTGTAGGTTAGATTAGGTAGGTTCCCCCCAGTATAGGTTAGGTAGCTGCCCCCCAGCGTAGGTTAGATTAAGTAGGTGCCCCCCAGTGTAGGTTAGATTAGGTAGGTGCCCCCCAGTGTAGGTTAGATTAGGTAGGTGCTCCCCAGTGTAGGTTAGATAGGTAGGTGCCCCCCAGCGTAGGTTAGATTAGGTAGCTGCCCCCCAGTATAGGTTAGATTAGGTTGGTGCCCCCCAGGGTAGGTTACATTAGGTAGGTGCCCCCCAGTATAGGATAGATAGGTAGGTGCCCCCCAGCGTAGGTTAGATTAGGTAGGTGCCCCCCAGGGTAGGTTAGATAGGTAGCTGTCCCCCATAATGGAGGGGGGAGCCGGTGTGGTGAAATATTTTGCTTCCTATAACTTTTTGCAACTTTCGCTACTGCGCATGCGCAATGTCCGTTCTGTGCCTGCGCCAAGAAATTTCAAGCGCACTGCGCATGTGCGGCGGACATCTTCTTTTTTTCCTGAAATTTTTTGCATCCCCCATTCCGCTAGCGTTGGAAAGGGCTGGAGGAGCTAGTTTCTGGCCCGATCGGCCACGAATGGGATCACTTGCCCCTGCAGGGGTATGGTATGTGTATTTGGAGGGGGGGGGGGAGGCGGGGAGAGGGCTGGAGGAGCTGGTGGCCGCGGATGGGATCACTTGCCCCTGCAGGGGTATGGTATGTGTATTTGGAGGGGGGGGAGGCGGGGAGAGGGCTGGAGGAGCTGGTTTCATACCTATAAGATTTTGAAACCATGGTTGCATATTTTGACAAGGTTGCATTTATTTATACTGAAAGATATAAAAATTTGAAACTGTTTATTTACGGTTGCAAAATCTGATAAAGTTGCAAAAAATTTCACCGCACCGGAGCCGCAGGGAGGGCAGCCCGACCTCTCCCTCCCTCTCCCCGGGCCGCCCTCCGTGCTCCCCCCTCAGATGCAGAGTGCAGCAGCAGCAGCAGCAGCCAGGGAGGAAGCGCTGTAAACAACATACCTCCCTGCGTTCCAAGCGCTGCACTCTCGCCGCCGGTCTCTTCCTCTCTGCCGCCTATACGATGATGCACACGCTGGTTCCTGTTAGCCGGAACTAGTGTGTGCATCATCGTATAGGCGGCAGAGAGGAAGAGACCGGCGACGAGAGTGCAGCGCTTGGAACGCAGGGAGGTATGTTGTTTACAGCGCTTCCTCCCTGGCTGCTGCTGCGCTCTGCATCTGAGGGGGGAGCACGGAGGGCGGCCCGGGGAGAGGGAGGGAGAGGTCGGGTTGCCCTCCCCGCGGCTCCGGCTCCCCCTCCATTTCAGCGCCCACCTCCCAACAGCGCCCCGGGCGGCGGCACGGGCCGCACGGCGCTAAAAACGGGCCTGAGTCTAGCCCAAGGTCTCCGTACTAAATAGGTGTCGGCTTACTGAACAGTGGTGCAGGCATCATACCTCCTCCAACGCCAGATCTGATTTGTCTTCCTCTGCTACATCCACTTTAAAGGGAAAATCCGAGCAGGTGAAAAAAATGACATTTACTTACCCGGGGCTTCCTCCAGCCCCTCGCAGCCGACATGTCCCTCGCAGCAGCTCCTCTCCCGGGGTCCCCGCCGGTGCAGAATCCGACCTCGCGGAGTCGTCCTCTATAACCCGCTTTACGCGCTAGCACCAGGCACTCAGCTAAGTGGAATCCACCAGACACTGACTCACTCACTTTGCTAGCTAACTATGGTGCCCAAGTCACTCCGGTCCCCTCCAATCGCCCCCGATCACCTCCGGTATACATACCCCCCAGGGATCCTGCGATGGCGAAGCCTCCCAATCAGCACCCGGCTTCGCTATGGGGAGGATCGGAACTGTGCATGACGTCATGTCCGATCATCGCCATAGCGACAAATGATGCTGATTGGGAAGCTGCGGCTCTTGCGGGATCGCGGACGGGTGAGTGTTGCCGGCGGCGATCGGGGGGGTCGGAGAGGTGCCGGGGGGCTTGGGCAGCATAGTTAGCTAGCCTAGTGCTAGTTAACATAACAAAAAACATTTAATTTAAAAAATCCCTCCCGCAGACGCAGCCACTTAAACTGCGTACCGCCAGGGAGGTTAAGTGATTAAAGGACAAGGCTCTAACCAAAAAAAAATGTACATTTCTCCCAAAGTAAAATTAGTTATTTCTTAATTTTACAAAAACACTTGCTGGACTACAATTGCTCAGTCCAAGTACCAAAAAAGTGTGCAAATGGGAAGGGAGGCTGGCGGATCTCCTTGTATAGACCCTTTTCAGGAAGTGCCTTTTGTAAAGCATAAAGGTGATACTGAGAATCTCCCAGGAGCAGATGGATTAGTCCAAAACCAGGTCTGTCAGCTTTTTGCTATCTACTGTAAGTGACAGCAACACAGGAAAAAAAGTAATCTGTAATACATTTTACACTGGTAGAAATCTAGTATTTTAAATTTAAAAAAATGTTTCACATTAGTGGTCCTTCAACTCTTTAGCAGCCTATTTATTTAGAGGCTTGCAAGTGCTCCAGGCCAATTTTTATTAGCACATTTTTTTTTATTTCTTATTTGTTACATTTCCTTGCTAATAATTATTACTGCTGTAATGTGTATCTATGGCCACTTGTCACTAGGGGGCAGTGTGAGACAATAACAGAGGACTTCTGCTTTCAGTATATATATTTTCTGCTAGCAGAGAGACATCAAAGCATTCCAAGAATTTACAGCACAAGGAGTTCTCCTGGCTGAGGTCAAAGGCAGCGCTCTTATCTCAAGCAAGATAATTCCTTTGAAGCTGCTAAAGAGTTAATGGCATTATATATATATATATATATATATATATATATATATATATATATATATATATATATAAACCATTTATATCCTCACTACATTCATCCCCTTTTTGTCAGATCGCCAAACCATATGTTTCATCAGCTCAGTTGGCAGCAGACCGTCGTGTGATGTCATCATTTAGTCTATCACGTTTGTTTTTTTTTCATATTTGCCTTGGCCGGAGCTCAAGCTCTCCCATCGTTTTATTAGTTGCGAGTGATGATTGGATTATTGTGCGCAGGAACGAGGTCTTCATTGAGCCCGTGGTGAAAGCATACGTTCCCCAGACAAAGGAGAGTCTGGCCTTAGAACGCCGACGTCCCACAACTACCTGTCAGGGATCTGACAACACTGGCTGAACATCAAGTCCTATATTTAGGAGGAAAAACGCATCACGTTGATCTAAGTCACAAGGTGGCGGGGGAATAGGTAATGGCGGGCTCGGGGCCAGGATCTGAGCCGTTTCCCTCTAAATGAAGCACAGGAGACGTCCGGTGATGAATGATGGCGTTGCGAGAGAGTGTGTTCAGGATAATAGGTACACTGGGGTTAAACATGAGAATCCAATATTTAAATGGACTCTTGGGGGGAGGGGGGGAGGCGCTGCTACCTGCTGACTACAGAAAAGACATCGCTTCGCCTGAGGCTGAACGGGACCGTTTCCAAAAAATTAGAGGAGAGGTGATGTAACAGGAACTAGAAACATCCTGTTCAACTTTAAAGGGAAATTACATTTCCACTATAAAAATGTGTTGAGTATATATTAGTGCTGTTGAAGGCTTTGTGGGATTTAAAGTGACACTGAAGTGGAAAAAAAAATTATGATATAATGAATTATATGTGTAGTACGGACAATGAATAGAACATTAGTAGCAAAGATAAGAGTCTCATATTTTTTCAGTTATATAGATTTTCTTCTATAACATTGCATCAATCTGTCATATTTGCAGTTTACAAACTACACGCTGTATTTTAATCGATGAAACAGAGCAGAGCTAATGACCCTTTGAACTCCCCTGCAGTAAAACCTTATCCCAACCTGTCTCTGACTGTTTCTTTGATGTGTAAGTGCTGCAGAAAACAGGACTGTCTTTAACCCAAGTTGGGTGGAGGAGCTCAGACAAGCCCTTTTGCAAAGATAACAACTGAAGTTAACTCTTCATGTACTGGAGATATTATGATACTCTTTTCGTTGCTGCTAATGTTCTATTTCTTAGCTGTACCACACATACAATTCATTATCTCAGAAGTTTATTTTCACTTCAGATTCCCTTAAAAAAATCCTTCTACTGCAATTTGCAAAACCACATTAGTAAACCCGAACAAGAGAAAATGGAACATTAAAACATAGCTTTTATTATTTATAAATATAAATGATTGGTTTGCCTACAAATCCATTATTAGTTTTCAATTCTGAGGAGGGGGTTACTACAATCTCAAGACCTTTTAAGCGCTCATATACTGCTCATATAGTAAGATCTACCCTCTATTTCAGACAAAATCCATGTTAAAATGCTAACACATCACCCCACCGCAACCCAACATGTTCCACCTCATAAAAATAGGGGCGTGTGGTCCGGCCCTCAAGACCATCGGCTTCAATTAATAAGGGAGCAGTGAGTGGCCGTGATTGGTGGTCTGGGACAGAGCCCCCTGCCTAATTTGTAGATGGCTCCCAAACGGGCATAACTAGGAACCGCCGAGCCCCCATTCAATTCTGAGCGGGCCCTCCCTCCGGGCCCACTCAGGGCCGTTTTTGGGGGCTGGAGGGGTCGCTGCATGGAGAGCTTGGTAGCGTGTCGGCGGGGAGGGTCCCCCCTCCCTCACCTCGGGCTCTCCCCTCTGCGCTCCTCTCTAGCGTTGAATAGTGTGTGTATACAGGCGGCGGGCACTGGCAGATACATACCTTCCTGTTTATACAGGAAGTCGCGTCAGAAGCTAGAGAGAGGAACATCGGTGGAATGCAAGGAAGGTATGTATTTGCCGCTGCCCACACACACACTATTCAACGTTGGAGGAGAGAGCCCGAGGGGAGGGGGGGGGGGAACCATCCTTCCCCCTTCCCCACCGGCGTGCTACCAAGCTCTCCCCTCATGCTGGATCCCTCCAGTCCCCAAAAACGGCCCTGAGGTTTAGAATGGACCATTGGGATCATGGAGTATAGATCCACCGTGCAGAACCAAGTACGCACCAGTAAGATCCCTCCGCCCCTAAATAGTGCACGATTAATTTGCTCATCACAGCGCTTAATAGCACCTAAAAATAAACAAGCGTTATTTATCTCTATATCTCCTCCACACAAAAGTCTTTTGTGTGGAGGAGATATAGAGATAAATAACGCTTGTTTATTTAGTTTTATGGACCGATGGGGAAATGTATGCCCTATTAGGGGTGACACTGTGGCAATGACTCTGGGGCGCTGAGCACCGTTTTTAGGTGCTATTAAGCGCTGTGATGAGCAAATGAATCGTGCACTATTTTGGGGCGGAGAGATCTTACTGGTGCGTACCTGGTTCTGCACGGTGGATCTATACTCCATGATCCCATTGGTCCATTCTAAACCTTGGCAGCCTCCCATCAGGTCCTCCATGGCACGGTCTCATGTGATTGGTCTGTGTGGTGAGAGGCGGGTATAAAAGATGGTGTGTGGTGAATATGATTTAGTGTGGGTGTGTCCAGCCTGAAGAAAGGCTGTGAAGTCTGAAACAGCGGGCTGTCGCTGGAACTCAGCCCCATATGCTGTCCATCTATTTTTATGGATTTTAATCTTTTTTGAATAAAGAGCTATGTTTTATATGTAAAAGAGCTATTCTTTTGGAGGTGCTGACCACTTTCTTTTGGAACGTTTGCTGCCGTCCAAGGGGTACTTAGTGACGGATGGTCATAGCACTACCACTCCATCTTATCTCCTTTTTGAAGCCGTGGGTGCTGATCACATTTGCATTCCTCTCTGACTACAGCAGCGTCTCATGTGACCCGGCAGCACGTAACAGGACACATGAAGCACCACTGTAGCCATGGATACAGGACCTTGGAGAGACAGATGGAGATCCAATTGCCTAGAACCCTGGGAGCAGGTGAGTGAAGCAGCACCACGCATCTAGGGAGGGGGAAACGGGGAGTGTGAGGATAGGGACATTCGGAGAGAGGAGCAACCTCTTGCCACCCTCTAATTGTTGCCGCCCTTAAGCATGTGACTCATGTTGCCTCATGGAAGAACCGCCCCTGTGTGTAAGAATAAGAGACACAGACTACTCCCTCCTCCTTCTACAAAGAATAACAGACCAGCGTTGGTATTCCAGCCAGACAATCTGCATTCACCCCGCAGGTTAATAAGATCAGACACTAAATATCAGTTGGCATTTTGCTGCATTTGAGACGCTTTAATTACATTTGCCACAGTAAATTATTTTATCGTTGCAAATCAAAATTGAATTGACAATGGAATGGCGTTCCGCTGAACAAGCGCTTTACCCCCGAACGCCGCAGCTAATTAGTAAAATGATACGTTTGCTTCCATAGCTGTTAACAAGATGACAAATGTCAAGTGAATAATGTTCAGCAGAGTTAGATATTCAATGAGGCGAAACAAAATAACATCTCTCCAAAGCCGAGAAAACAAGGAGCGGAACACGGGTTCTCCCAAGCTGAGAAAACAAAGAGCGGAACACGGGTTCTCCCAAGCTGAGAAAGCAAGGAGCGGAACACGGGTTCTCCCAAGCCGAGAAAGCAAGGAGCGGAACACGGGTTCTCCCAAGCCGAGAAAGCAAGGAGCGGAACACGGGTTCTCCCAAGCCGAGAAAGCAAGGAGCGGAACACGGGTTCTCCCAAGCCGAGAAAACAAGGAGCGGAACACGGGTTCTCCCAAGCTGAGAAAGCAAGGAGCGGAACACGGGTTCTCCCAAGACGAGAAAGCAAGGAGCGGAACACGGGTTCTCCCAAGCCGAGAAAACAAGGAGCGGAACACGGGTTCTCCCAAGCTGAGAAAACAAAGAGCGGAACACGGGTTCTCCCAAGCTGAGAACACAAGAAGCAGAAGACGGGTTCTCCCATGCCGAGAAAGCAAGGAGCGGGACATAAGTTCTCCCAAGCCGTCAAAACAAGGAGTGGAACATGGGCTCTCCCAAGTCCAGAAAGCAAGGAGCGGAACACAGGCTCTCCCAAGCCGAGAAAACAAGGAGCGGAACGCGGGTTCTCCCAAGCCGAGAAAACAAGAAGCGGAACACGGGTTCTCCCATGCCGAGAAAGCAAGAAGCGGAACACGGGTTCTCCCATGCCGAGAAAGCAAGGAGCGGAACATAAGTTCTCCCAAGCCGTCAAAACAAGGAGCGGAACATGGGCTCTCCCAAGTCAAGAAAGCAAGGAGTGGAACACAGGCTCTCCCAAGCCAAGAAAACAAGGAGCGGAACACAGGCTCTCCCAAGCCAAGAAAGCAAGGAGCGGAACACAAGTTCTCCCAAGCCGTCAAAACAAGAAGTAGAACACGGGCTCTCCCAAGCCGAGAAAACAAGGAGTGGAACACAGGCTCTCCCAAGATGAGAAAACAAGGAGCGGAGCACAGGCTCTCACAAGCTGAGAAAACAAGGAGCAGAGCACGGGTTCTCCCAAGTCGAGAAAGCAAAGAGTGGAACATGGACTCTCCGAAGCTGAGAAAACAAAGAGCGGAACACGGGTTCTCCCAAGCTGAGAAAGCAAGGAGCGGAACACGGGTTCTCCCAAGCCGAGAAAGCAAGGAGCGGAACACGGGTTCTCCCAACCCGAGAAAGCAAGGAGCGGAACACGGGTTCTCCCAAGCCGAGAAAACAAGGAGCGGAACACGGGTTCTCCCAAGCTGAGAAAGCAAGGAGCGGAACACAGGTTCTCCCAAGACGAGAAAGCAAGGAGCGGAACACGGGTTCTCCCAAGCCGAGAAAACAAAGAGCGGAACACGGGTTCTCCCAAGCTGAGAACACAAGAAGCAGAAGACGGGTTCTCCCATGCCGAGAAAGCAAGGAGCGGGACATAAGTTCTCCCAAGCCGTCAAAACAAGGAGTGGAACATGGGCTCTCCCAAGTCAAGAAAGCAAGGAGCGGAACACAGGCTCTCCCAAGGCGGGATAACAAGGAGCGGAACGCGGGTTCTCCCAAGCCGAGAAAACAAGAAGTGGAACACGGGTTCTCCCATACCGAGAAAGCAAGAAGCGGAACACGGGTTCTACCATGCCGAGAAAGCAAGGAGCGGAACATAAGTTCTCCCAAGCCGTCAAAACAAGGAGCGGAACATGGGCTCTCCCAAGTCAAGAAAGCAAGGAGTGGAACACAGGCTCTCCCAAGCCAAGAAAACAAGGAGCGGAACATGGGCTCTCCCAAGCCAAGAAAGCAAGGAGCGGAACACGTGCTCTCCCAAGCCGAGAAAACAAGGAGCGGAACACGGGCTCTCCCAAGATGAGAAAACAAGGAGCGGAGCACAGGCTCTCCCAAGCTGAGAAAACAAGGAGCAGAGCACGGGCTGTCCCAAGTCGAGAAAGCAAAGAGTGGAACATGGACTCTCCGAAGCTGAGAAAACAAGGAGCGGAACATGGGCTCTCCCAAGCCGAGAAAACAAAGAACGGAGCATGGGCTTTCCCAAGTCGAGAAAGCAAAGAGCGGAACACGGGCTCTCCGAAGCTGAGAAAACAAGGAGCGGAACACAGGCTCTCCCAAGCCGAGAAAGCTAGGAGGGAAACAAGGAGAGTAGCACAGGCTCACCCAGGCCGAGAAAACAAGGAGCGGAGAACGGGCTCTCCGAAGCTGAGAAAACAAGGAGCAGAACACAGGCTCACCCAGGCTGAGAAAGAAAGGAGTGGAACATGGGCTCTCCCAAGCCGAGAAAGAAAGGAGCGGAACACGTGCTCTCCCAAGCCGAGAAAACAAGGAGCGGAACACGGGCTCTCCCAAGCCTTGAAAACAAGGAGCGGAACACGGGCTCTCCCAAGCCGAGAAAACAAAAAGCGGAACACGGGTTCTCCCAAGCCGAGAAAACAAGGAGCAGAACACAGGCTCTCCCAAGCCAAGAAAACAAGGAGCCGAACACAGGCTCTCCCAAGCCAAGAAAACAAGGAGCAGAACACAGGCTCTCCAAGGTGAGAAAACATGGAGCGGAACACAGGATGGAATTGGGAGAGCAGGACTGTGACTTTAAGGCTGCTTGAGTATGCAAAACTGGACCCGTGTGTTTCTTGTAAAAAAAAATTGTGGCAAAAAAAACCGGTATACAGCAAAGTCTTCTTTATCCGGAACTCAGGCAACTGGAAGGTTAAACTAACCAGCATGCCTGAGGGGATAACAGGGACTGGTTTTTGTTTGGTTGGGTTTTTTGAGGGGGAGGGTGGTTGCTGGCCATAAAATACTCACCAAGCCTCCAGCGACATCTTCAAAACTCCCTGTAGCTCCTAGCGGCTTTACGGCATCCGTGCACGGCTCTCGGCATGTCACGTGACTTGACGCGGGTCAGGTGACACATCAGAAAGCCGCTGGAAGTTACAGTAATGTATGTATGCGTTACTTTCTCTTTTGTCAATGACCATGCTGCTGATCATGGATCACAGCAGCCATGTAGATTGGTAAATGGGAACTGTGTTACCATTCATTGATCTGTGTGCGTGCGCTGCGGCGATCCAGGCAAGATACGTATATCTACACCCCTGGAGCTAAGATCAAGTCTCTGGGGGTGTTGATATACTGTTACTACAATATTAACTGGTTAAGAGAGAAAACTCACTTCAGGGGCTTGATTCACTAAACCGTGGTAAGACAAATATCACACCTTATCAAAGATAGCACACGTTATCATAAGTTATCACATGTTAACACGCCTTATCAGAGTATCATAGCGAGTGCTACGAACGTATGCCTGCTAATTGGCAATGGCACTCGTCCTGCCCTGAGCCCCTGTGAGTTCGTAGCGCTTGCTATGCTACTCTGATAGGGCGTGTTAACTTTGATAACGTTTATAACGTGTGATATCTTTGATAAGGTGTGATAACTTTTGATAACGTGTGATAACTTTGATAAGGTGTGATAACTTTTGATAACGTGTGGTATCTTTGATAAGGTGTGATAACTTTTGATAACGTGTGATAACTTTGATAAGGTGTGATAACTTTTGATAACGTGTGATAACTTTGATAAGGTGTGATAACTTTTGATAACGTGTGGTATCTTTGATAAAGTGTGATAACGTGTGATAACTTTGATAAGGTGTGATAACTTTTGATAACGTGTGGTATCTTTGATAAGGGGAACCCCAAAAGAAAGAACAAAAGCCACATAATGCCTGTGAGAACCTATAATTAGAGTAAATGTATCACAACACAGTAATCTCCAAAGAAAAAATGTAATTTTATTGAAAGCTCATACTAAACATAAAAACAATTAAAACATTTTAAAATCTCCCAGATACGACCAATTACAATTGTGTCACTCCCTCTCTGAATAGAGCTGCATAACAATGGTATATATAGTGATTTCACTTATGTTTACAGCACGGAGCACTTTGTTATTGATATAGGTACATAAGTTTGTAGGTTTATATATATTTTTTCACTTTGTGTCATCCTTACGATTGGTGATGAGATAGTATTAATTTATATATATATATATATATATATACCATTGTTATGCAGCTCTATTCGGAGAGGGAGTGACACAATTATAATTGGTCGTATCTGGGAGATTTTAAAAAGTTTTAGTTGTTTTTATGTTTAGTATGAACTTTTAATAAAATTACATTTTTTCATTGGAGATTACTGTATTGTGATACATTTACTCTAATTATAGGTTCTCACAGTCACAGGCATTATCAGGGCCGGATTTGTACTTTTTACCGCCCAAGGCCACTGTCACCAGCCGCCCCCCTTCTGTATAGGTAGCAAGATAAACCTTCCCACTTTCCCCTAGTATAGATAGCCTGATGAGCCCTCCCCCCTTTCCCTCCAGTATAGGTAGCCAGATTACTCCCTTAATCCCTCCCCCCCTCCCCTTTCAGCATAGGTAGCCAGCTCACCTTTACACCGCAGCAGCCATCAGTGTCACTCATTTCTCAACTCGTCTCCAGTGCAGAAGCTTCCTATACATTCCATCTCCAATGCTCCAGTCCATAGCCGGCCCCAATGCAAACGTGCACAGAGAGCAAGATGGCTGCTGCACAGGCGACTAGTAGCAGAGTATCGCAGTCAGGCGTTCGCCTGATCTCCTTGCATTGCAAGCTTGCAAATGCTGCACCAGTTTATACTGCTGCTGTGGTGCCCTTGCTCCTGTGGTGCCCTAGGCCATTGCCTAGATGGCCTTGGCCTAAATCCGGCCCTGGGCATTATGTGGCTTTTGTTCTTTCTTTTGGGGTTCATGGTTATATTAACAATAGCCACGGAACCATTTAGAGGTGCACTCAGATGCACACATTTATTGGTGCTCAGTTTAGTATATATATCGTTGATAAGGTGTGATAACTTGTATAACGTGTGATATCCTTCGCCTGGATCTGATGATACTTTATTTAGCAGGAAGGATGAGATGAAGCCTTTGCGGGATAAAGGAATCCACTATAAGCAGCACCGAGGCTCACAGATGAAAAGAGATGGATGCAGCGGCAAGGCTCTGAAGTCAGCGTGGGATAAATGCATATGAAATACTCCTGACAGGTCTAGGCAATGAGGAATGTGATATTAATGGCAAGTCTCAGACCTCTTCCCATCTGCCATCTGCTCTTGGTTGGCCCGGTTATCGCTCTGCTGATATGCCTGGTAAGCACTGCAGTGTGTAGGAAGAACTGACAGGCTGTCAGTGCTGGGACTTTCAGTGCTGGAGATTCAGACTGGGAGCACACATAGCAGAAACGCTAGCGTAGCGGGAAATGCTGCGTTTTATGCAGCAATGTTAGTCTATGGGATGCAGAAGAAGCTGCGTTTCACTGCGTTTCTACAGAATGCGTTCCGCAAACGCTGGTAGTGTTGCATCATATGCATGCTGGCTGCCAAAACGCACATAATGAATGTCTATGGTAACGCATATGCATTGCATTTTTCTTGCGTTTTTAAATACGTTTTTAATTAAAAAGTAAAGATTAGAGACGACCCGAACCTCCAATTTTAGGTTCGCGGACCTTCGCCAATTGTTCGATTCACGCAAACTTTCGTGAACCGCAATAGACTTCAATGGGAAAAAACATGTTTCAAGGGGTCTAACACCTGGAGGGGGGGATGGCGGAGTGGGATACACGCCAAAAATCCCGGGGAAAAAATCTGGATTTGACGCAAAGCAGTGTTTTAAGGGCAGAAATCACATTGAATGCTAAATTGCAGGCCTTAAGTGCTTTAAAACATCTTGCGTGTGTATATATCAATCAGGGAGTGTAATTAGAGTACTGCTTCAAACTGACACACCAAACTCACTGTGTAACGCACCGCAAACAGCTGTTTGCGTAGTGACGGCCGTGCTGGACTGGTGCGCACCATGGCGAGTGTGCAGGTGATGGCGGCTTTCCAGCCCATATGGTCGCCGGGCTGAGGTAGCTGAATGACAGAACAGTGATTGTGCAGCTGATCAAATTTGGTCTGTCCACAATGAAGCAATGACCTTAAAAATTCAGGAATCCACCTGGAGTCCTGGACCCTGTTGGTTGCGGCGGAGAAGGCAAGCGGCCTGCAGGCAGAGATGCTGTGTGTGGGGACTGACTTAATCTTTGGGCAGACAGTCACACAGCGTGCAGGCAGAGATGCTGTGTGTGGGGACTGACCTAGTCTTCAGGCGGGCAGTAGCCCTCCGGGATCCATGCCTCATTAATTTTGATAAAGGTGAGGTACTGAACACTTTTGTGACTTAGGCGACTTCTCTTCTCAGTGACAATGCCTCCAGCTGCGCTGAAGGTCCTTTCTGACAGGACGCTTGAGGCAGGGCAAAACAGAAGTTGGATGGCAAATTAGGACAGCTCTGGCCACAGGTCAAGCCTGCGCACCCAGTAGTCCAAGGGTTAATCGCTGCTCACAGTGTCTACATCCACACTTAAGGCCAGGTAGTCGGCTACTTGCCGGTCCAGGCGTTGGTGGAGGGTGGATCCGGAAGGGCTAAGGCGAGGCGTTGGACTAAAGAATGTCCGCATGTCCGACATCACCATGAGATCGCTGGAGCATCCTGTCCTTGCCTGCGTGGACATGGGAGGAGGATTACTAG
Organism: Hyperolius riggenbachi; assembly: GCF_040937935.1. Classification (NCBI taxonomy): domain Eukaryota; kingdom Metazoa; phylum Chordata; class Amphibia; order Anura; family Hyperoliidae; genus Hyperolius; species Hyperolius riggenbachi. The sequence continues at coordinate 466,918,664 of NC_090649.1, read as the reverse complement.
CAGTGGTACCTTTATTGCGTTGTGCTGTGACATCACCCTTAAACGCATTGTAAAGCATAGTTGCCAGCTTGTTCTGCATGTGCTGCATCCTTTCTGCCTTCAGGTGAGTTGGTAACATGTCCGCCACTTTGTGCCTATACTGAGGGTCTAGTAGCGTGGCCACCCAGTACAGCTCATTCCCCTTGAGTTTTTTTATACGGGGGTCCCTCAACAGGCTGGACAGCATGAAAGACGCCATCTGCACAAAGTTGGATCCAGACAGACTATCCATCTCCTCTTGCTCTTCCTCAGTGACATCAGGTAAGTCCTCCTCCTCCCCCCAGACACGAACAATACCACAGGAACGTTGAGCAGCACAAGCCCCCTGCGATGCCTGCTGCAGTTGTCCTTCTTCTGCCACCTCCTCCTCCTCCAAAGAAACACCTTCCTCATCATCCGAGTCTGACTCCTATTCCCCACACGACTCTTCCTCCTCCTCCTTCCTCTGTGCTGCCGCAGGTGTTGAGGAACCATCTGGTTCTGATGAAAATTGCTCCCACAACTGTTCCTCCCATAACTGTTCCTGTTCACGCTCCTCCACAGCTTGATCCACCACTCTACACACGGCTCGCTCCAGGAAGTAAGTGTATGGGATCAAGCCGCTGATGGCGCCTTCACTGTCACTCACCAGGTTGGTCACCTCCTCAAATGGCTGCATGAGCCTGCATGCATTTTGCATCAGTGTCCAGTTGTTGAGCCAGAACATCACCATCTCCCCAGATTGTGTCCTTTTACTGTAAGTGTAGAGGTACTGGGTGACGGCTTTCTCCTGTTCTAACAGGCGAGAGAACATGAGCAGGGTCGAATTCCAGCGAGTCGGGCTATCACATATCAAGCGTCTCACCGGGAAGTTGTTTCTCCCCTGAATGTCCGCAAAGCATGCCATGGCCGTGTAAGCAGGGACGGATCAAGACCAAGTTGCGCCTGGGGCAAGGTCAGGTTTTGGCGCCTAAAGGTCAGGTTTTGCGCCTAAACTGCCATTCATTTTGCCGCCTTTTTAAGAATTCAACAAACTGCGCCTGGGGCAAGATACCCGCTTGCCCCCCCCTAGATCCGTCCCTGCGTGTAAGACCGCCATAAATGCCCACACAACTTCCTGGCCTACTTCAGGACGTTCTCTAAGCCTGAGGTACTTTGACACAAATCTTTGAATGACTAGATTCAGCCCATGTACCATGCAGGGTACATGTGTCAGCTTTCCCAAATTCAACGCGGAAAGGAGATTGCTGCCGTTGTCAGTGGCGGACACAGCCAGTAGTGGGCCCCTGTGCAAAATTGTAATTGTGGGACCCCTATGACCTGCGGCGCGCGTAGCGCGCCGCGGCAAAATATGGGCGTGGCTACAACCTGCGGCGCGTGAAGCGCGCCGCGGCAAAAAATAGTGGATAGAACCGGCAAAAAATGGGCGTGGCAATGACCGGATGAGGGCGGAGCTAACTGTAACTTAAAGCGAACCCGGGGTGAGGGTTTATTTCCTTTTAAACAATACTAGTTGCCTGGCGGCCCTGCTGATCTATTTGGCTGCAGTAATAAACTGAATTACACCAGCAACAAGCATGCAGCTAATCTTCTCAGTTCTGACAATATTGTCAGAAACCCCTGACCTGCTGCATGCTTGTTCAGGGTCTATGGTTGAAAGAATAAGAGGCAGAGGACCAGCACGGCAGCCAGGCAACTGGTATTGCTTAAAAGGAGAGAAATATGTCAGCCTCAATATTATTCTCACCTCAGGTTCCCTTGAAAAGTGTAACGCAAAGACAGTGGGCCCAAGTTTTGGTGACCCTTTCCCCAGAAAATTCACATAATCGTGCAGGTTTTCTCAAGAAAATACACATATATGCCCAGAAAATACGTGCAATCATGTCGGCAGATATGCCCAGAAAATACGTGCAATCATGTCGGGAGATATGCCCAGAAAATACGTGCAATCAAGTCGGCAGATATGCCCAGAAAATACATGCAATCAAGTCGGCAGATATGCCCAGAAAATACGTGCAAACAAGTCGGCAGATATGCCCAGAAAATACATGCAATCAAGTCGGCAGATATGCCCAGAAAATACGTGCAAACAAGTCGGCAGATATGCCCAGAAAATACGTGCAATCATGTCGGCAGATATGCCCAGAAAATACATGCAATCATGTGGCAGACCTGCCCAGAACATACACCTGCTAATATAAATAAAACAAAAACATTTACTCACCTGCAGCAGCAGACCTCCTGTCCCAGCCTCCATCCGGCGCGCAGCTCCCATGGGTGGTTGGGTGGATAGGTAGCCTAGTGGGTGGGTGAGTGGGTGGGTGGGTGGGTAGGTAGCCTGGTGGGTGGGTGGGTAACTAGCCCGGTAGGTAGGTAGGTAGCCCGGTGGGTGGGTAGGTAGGTAGCCTGGTGGGTGGGTTGGTAACTAGCCCGGTAGGTAGCCGGGTGGGTGGTTAGGTAGGTAGCCTGGTGGGTGGGTAGGTAGGTAGCCTGGTGGGTGGGTTGGTAACTAGCCCGGTAGGTAGCCGGGTGGGTGGTTAGGTAGGTAGCCGGGTGGGTGGTTAGGTAGGTAGCCGGGTGGGTGGTTAGGTAGGTAGCCTGGTGGGTGGGTAGGTAGCCTGGTGGGTGGTTAGGTAGGTAGCCGGGTGGGTGGTTAGGTAGGTAGCCGGGCGGGTAGGTAGGTAGGAAGCCTGGTGGGTGGGTAGCCGGGTGGGTGGGTAGGTAGGTAGCCGGGTGGGTGGTTAGGTAGGTAGCCGGGTGGGTAGGTAGGAAGCCTGGTGGGTGGGTAGGTAGCCTGGTGGGTGGGTGGGTAGGTAGGTAGCCTGGTGGGTGGGTAGGTAGCCTGGTGGGTGGGTTGGTAACTAGCCCGGTAGGTAGCCGGGTGGGTGGTTAGGTAGGTAGCCGGGTGGGTGGTTAGGTAGGTAGCCGGGTGGGTAGGTAGGTAGGTAGCCTGGTGGGTGGGTGGGTAGCCGGGTGGGTGGGTAGGTAGCCTGGTGGGTGGGTTGGTAACTAGCCCGGTAGGTAGCCGGGTGGGTGGTTAGGTAGGTAGCCGGGTGGGTGGTTAGGTAGGTAGCCGGGTGGGTGGTTAGGTAGGTAGGTAGCCGGGTGGGTAGGTAGGTAGGTAGCCGGGTGGGTAGGTAGCCGGGTGGGTAGGTAGCCGGGTGGGTGGTTAGGTAGTTGGGTGGGTGGTTAGGTAGGAAGCCTGGTGGGTGGATAGGTAGCCGGGTGGGTAGGTAGCCGGGTGGGTGGTTAGGTAGTTGGGTGGGTGGTTAGGTAGGAAGCCTGGTGGGTGGGTAGGTAGCCGGGTGGGTAGGTAGGTAGGAAGCCTGGTGGGTAGTTAGGTAGTCGGGTGGGTAGGTAGGAAGCCTGGTGGGTGGGTAGGTAGGTAGCCGGGTGGGTAGGTGGTTAGGTAGCCGGGTGGGTAGCTATCCGGGTGGGGGGCCCGACTCCTATCCTCCCTCCCTCCCTTCCTTCCTCACCTCGGGGGGCCCCCTCCCGATATGCGCGGCGGGAGAGCGAGCGGCAAATGCAGGAAGTCTTCAGGGCTCTCCAGGCATCCGCTAGAGGCCCAGCCGCTGAGTCTCCAATATATATTGGAGACTAAGCGGCTGGGCCTCTAGCGGATGCCTGGAGAGCCCTGAAGACTTCCTGCATTTGCCGCTCGCTCGCTCGCTCTCCCGCCGCGCATTTCGGGAGGGGGGCCCCCCGAGGTGAGGGAGGGAGGGAGGATAGGAATCGGGGGGCCCCCCGGGGAATAAAATAATAAAAAATAAATAAAAAAAAAAATACTTAATGGGCCCCTGAAGAAAACGGAACTTCAGGGGCCCTCGTGCGGCGGCACGGCCTGCACGGCCGTATGTCCGCCACTGGCCGTTGTCACACACCACGTTGCTGATCTGCAGCTGGTGCGGGGTCAGCCACTGATCCACCTGTTAAGAACAGCCAGAAGAGCTGGTCCAGTGTGACTCTCCGCTTTGAGGCAAGACATGTCTAAGATGGCCTGACACCGTCATACCTGGCATGCAGCATAGGCCCTGGGGAGAAGGGGCTGTGTAGCTGGAGAGGAGATCGCAGCACCAGTAGAGTTGAACTGCCGCTCGGCCAAGGAGGAGGAGGAGGATGATAGCGAAGAGGATGTAGCAAGAGGAGTAGAAGGAGAAGGAGAGGAGGTGGCAGGAGGCCTTCCTGCAAGCCTTGGAGGTGTCACACAAGTTGGTCCGCTGCACAGTACTCCCTGCTTGCCATCGGTCACCAGATTGACCCAATGGGCTGTGTAAGTAATGTAGCGGCCCTGACCGTGCTTGGCAGACCAGGCATCCGTGGTCAGGTGGACCCTTGACCCAACGCTGTATGCCAGAGATGACACCACTTGCCTCTCAACTTTTTGGGTATCTCCTTTTTAGAGAAATAATTGCGGCCTGGAATCTTCCACTATGGTGTCCCAATGGCCACAAATTTATGGAGGGCCTCAGAGTCCACCAGCTTGTGTGGCAACAGCTGGCGAGCTAACAGTTCCGCCAAGCCAGCTGTCAGATGCCGGGCAAGGGGGTGACTGGCAGAAATTGGCTTTTTCTGCTCAAAGATTTCCTTCACGAACACCTGGCTGCTGTGGCAGAGGAGCAGGAACCGCTCAAGGGCAGAGGTGGAGTGGAGGAGGGTGATGGGAAGGTGCAAGGGAGAAAGCGGTTGAAGATACTGCACCTGAAGGAGGAAGAGGAGAAGGAGGGTGGCTTTGCTTTTGTGTGCTGCTTCTGCTCAGGTGCTCTTCCCATTGCAGTATGTGCCTTTTCTGCTGGTGCCTTCGTAAGGCAGTAGTCCCTACGTGGGTGTTGGCCTTTCCACGGCTCAATTTTTGGAGGCAGAGAGACCTGCCAGGTGGCCTTCCTCTGGGTCTGCCTCTACCTGTTTTGTCCGTTTTGTCCATATTGGGGGGATGAAGTGAAAGGTATGCACTGACTTGACTAATACAATGTGCAGTCACACAGGTGCAGTTAACAGGTATACAAGGAGTGGTATATCACACTGCGTGCACCCACGTAGGTAGGTGGGTGCACTGAACACAACAGGTAGGTATATGCAGTGATGGATATTACAAATAAGCACCTGTCACACACACGTACCGTGAACAGATACAGTGACTGGTGGTATTAAATATCACACTGCGTGTGCTCACGTAGGTAGGTGGGGGCACTGAACAGGTAGGTATATGCAGTGATGGGTATAACAATGTGCACCTGTTACACACAGACAGGTACCGCACAGTGACACTGGGTGTGCTCACGTAGGTAGGTGGGTGCACTGTGAACAACAGGTAGGTAGATGCAGTGATGGGTATTATAATGTGCACCTGGCACAGTAGTAAATGTACAGTACACCAAGGGGCCAAAGGCCAGCTGCGACTGACTGACAGGGCTGTATATAATGCAAGTGGGCCACAAAAAAAAAAAAAAAAAAGATCACAAGAACAAGATTAGCACTCACACACACATATATACAGACCCTGTTCCTGACGCCTAGCCCTAACTGCCCCCCCCCCCTCACAAACTCGTTTCCTGATGCCTAACAACCCCCACCACCAGTGGCGTAGCTACAAACCTCTGGGCCCCGATGCGGAATCTGGATGTGGGCCCCCCCCCCCCCCCCCCACGGCAACAACAGCCCCTCCTCCCCCGGCAACACCCGACGCACACACATATCCGAATCCCTATAGCCAGCTATAGGTCCCCCCAGTATAGGTAGCCAGGCATAGGTACGCCAGTATAGTTGCCCCCGGTATAGGTTAGCCAGGTAGGTGCCTCCAGCATAGGTAGCCAGTATAGTTGCCCCCAGTATAGGTTAGATAGGCAGGCGCCGCCAGTACAGGTTAGCTAGGTGGGTGCCTCTAATATAGGTAGCCAGAATAGTTGCCCCCAGCATAGGTTAGATAGGTAGGTGCCCCCAGTATAGGTTAGTTAGGTAGGTGCCTCCAATATAGGTAGCCAGTATAGTTGCCACCTGTATAGGCTAGCTAGGTGCCCCGAATACAGGTTAGACAATTAAGTGCCCCCAGGTTAGATAGGTAGGTGCCCCCCAGTATAGGTTAGATTAGGTAGCTGCCCCCCAGTATAGGTTAGATGAGGTAGGTGCCCCCCAGGATAGGTTAGGTAGCTGCCCCCCAGGATAGATTAGGTAGCTTTCCCCCAGAATAGGTTAGAGTAGGTAGCTGCCCCCCAGGATAGGTTAGAGTAGGTAGCTGCCCCCCAGGATAGGTTAGGTAGGTAGCTGGCCCCCCAGGATAGGTAGGTAGCTGGCCCCCCAGGATAGGTTAGGTAGGTAGCTGGCCCCCCAGGATAGGTTAGAGTAGGTAGCTGCCCCCCAGGATAGGTTAGGTAGGTAGCTGGCCCCCCAGGATAGGTTAGGTAGGTAGCTGGCCCCCCAGGATAGGTTAGGTAGGTAGCTGGCCCCCCCAGGATAGGTTAGGTAGGTAGCTGGCCCCCCAGGATAGGTTAGGTAGGTAGCTGGCCCCCCAGGATAGGTTAAGTAGGTAGCTGCCCCCCCAGGATAGGTTAGGTAGCTGCCCCCCCAGGATAGGTTAGGTAGGTAGCTGCCCCCCAGGATAGGTTAGGTAGGTAGCTGGCCCCCCAGGATAGGTTAGGTAGGTAGCTGGCCCCCCAGGATAGGTTAGGTAGGTAGCTGGCCCCCCAGGATAGGTTAGGTAGGTAGCTGGCCCCCCAGGATAGGTTAGGTAGGTAGCTGGCCCCCCAGGATAGGTTAGTTAGGTAGCTGCCCCCCCCCCCCCCCAGGAAAGGTTAGGTAGGTAGCTGGCCCCCCAGGATAGGTTAAGTAGGTAGCTGCCCCCCCAGGATAGGTTAGGTAGGTAGCTGCCCCCCAGGATAGGTTAGGTAGGTAGCTGGCCCCCCAGGATAGGTTAGGTAGGTAGCTGGCCCCCCAGGATAGGTTAGGTAGGTAGCTGCCCCCCCCAGGAAAGGTTAGGTAGGTAGCTGGCCCCCCAGGATAGGTTAGGTAGGTAGCTGGCCCCCCAGGATAGGTTAGGTAGGTAGCTGGCCCCCCAGGATAGGTTAGGTAGGTAGCTGGCCCCCCAGGATAGGTTAGGTAGGTAGCTGCCCCCCCCCAGGATAGGTTAGGTAGGTAGCTGCCCCCCCCAGGATAGGTTAGGTAGGTAGCTGGCCCCCCAGGATAGGTTAGGTAGGTAGCTGCCCCCCCCAGGAAAGGTTAGGTAGGTAGGTCGCTAGCTGCCCTCTCCCTCCCCTTCCTCTCCCCCTCAGATGCAGAGTGCGCGGCGCACGGAAGCGCTGTAGGCGGAACTCACCTCCGTCCCTGCGCCGCTGGTCTCCTCCCGCTCTGTTTAGATGTTGTTACACACTGCTTTCTGTTTAGCCGGAAGCAGTGTGTAACAGCATCTATGCAGAGTGGGAGGAGACCAGCGGCGCTTGGAACGCAGGCAGGTGAGTTCTGCCTACAGCGCTTCCGTGCGCCGCTCACTCTGCATCTGAGGGGGGTGCCCGGGGAGAGGAAGGGAGGGAGAGGTCGGGCTGCCCTCCCCACGGCTGCAGCTACCCCCTCCCAATAACGCACGCACGGATCTCCGAGACGAGTCCAAACGGACATGGGCCCCCGGGCCCCTCCCCCGCCTCTTCAGGAGCCGGGCCCGGTCGCCGAGGCGACCGTTGCGACCACAGGCCCTACGCCCCTGCCCACCACGACCACCAAGCCCCAAGGAAATTTTGGGCACCACAATAGGGTTCCATTAAATTTATCCACAAGGTTTGGAAATTTGGGCTTTTGGCCCCGAATCCCACTGCGGCGGCCCAAATTGCACTTCCTTGCTGATAAATTTAATGGAACTTTATGGCGGCACCCAAATTTTCCTTGCTAGCACCCAAATTTCCTGCTTCCAAGTTTAATGTCCAATATGTAAATGCCCAGTTACCCATTCAGCAGCATGTATCCTCCATCGATCTTGCTGCTTACTCACACATGGCATTGCTGAAGTGAAGGCTTCTGGGAATTGTGCAGAGTGGCATCCTCATAAATATTAATACAAGCCTAGCAGTTCTCCCAGAGTATTCCTCATTATGTGACTTCGTATGTCAGGCTTCTTTCCCAGAGACAAACGCCGGCATCCAGAGCCCAAACACACGAGTTATATTGGTAAACCGAAGTCTAATTAAGCCTCACTTCAGCTGCTTCTTTCAGTAATTAGCAGCTCGTTAGACGTCTTGGTGGGATCAGAAAGACAGCGGAAGAACTCGGAAGGCTTCTGGCTGAGATAAGAGCCTTGGCGACAGGCTGGCATTTCATTTCATTTCTGAGGCTGGAACTTAAAAACAACAAAACAGAATTAGATTTTTTATTTTTATTATGTATTTACTGCTGGAATAAGTTAGCTACCTGCCGACCGTTCCACACTAACTGGCGTGAACGCGGCGGCAGCCCCAGGGCCACTCCACGCCATAAATGGCTTTCAATGGGGCTAGCAGGAGATCGCACGCCCGATGCGCGTGCATCTCCGCTCCGCCTTCAGTGTCCCAGCGGCGATCACTGCTTGGAGACTGTTAGACGGTGAAACCATCGTCTAATAACCCTGTACAGCGCTGCGATGTAAGGCAGCGCTGTACTTGGGACAGCCGCGTGACATGGCTGTCCCCTCTGTAGGCAGGGAAGTGATTGGCTGTCATAGGCTGAAGCCTATGACAGCCGATCACACTGAATGGCTGACGGGGGGAGGGAGGGGGGATATAAAATAAAGGTAAATTTATTCAAAAATTAATAAAATAAATATTTACACAAAGAGGGGGGGGGGGGGGGGTTGAATCACTTGTGTGCTGAGTTCTGCGGCCCTGCAGCTAGGCCTTAAAGAGAAACCGTGACCAAGAATTGAACTTCATCCCAATCAGTAGCCGATACCCCCTTTTACATGAGAAATCTATTCCTTTTCACAAATGGATCATCAGGTGGCTCTGTATGACTGATATTGTGGTGAAACCCCACCCACAGGAAACTCTAAGGACCATGGTCCTGGCAGTTTCCTGTCTGTGAACCTTGCTGCATTGTGGGAAATAGCTGTTTACAGCTGTTTCCAACTGCCAAAAAAGCAAGCAGCATCTCCTTCCACTGACATCACCTGCCAACAGTAAAAATGTCACCATGTGACAATTAGTGCCCACAAAGCTACATTTCGGGCACTAAGTGGCTTTTCACTCCGGCGCTAATACTTAGCGCTGGTTAGTGAATCAAGCCCAGAATGTAAATCAGGGAGAGAAAAGATTTTACAATGGGCAAACACTGACTAAATCATTTATACATAATTATTGTAAAAATAAAGCACTTTTTTATTACATTATTTCCCTGGAGTTCCTCTTTAAAGCTGCAATGGCAGAATTAGTAAAAAATGGCCTGGTCACTAGGGGGGTTTAACACCGCGGTCCTCAAGTGGTTAAAGAGGAACTTTAGTGAAAACAGGTGAAAAAAAAACAATACATTTGATTGAGAAGTTAAAAAATAGAAGAGAGAGATCAAGAAATAATTCATATTCACCGTGTCATTTGTTCATGTTGTTTGATCCACAATGAGCCTGCAGGTCAGCATCTTTATTGCTGGCAGACATGTAAAAAAAACTAGACAGCACCAACTGCCATTATCTATAACCACACTCACTAACACTGCGATAGGCTAAAAGTTTTTTTTATATATAGAAAGGTATATTTGCCCACACATAGGCAAATGCAGGGGGGATTACAGCTGCCCACAATCCCCCCTCAGACCAGGGCGGTGCAGTGTCTGGGGACAGGCACAAGTTGAGACATCCGAATATCTGCAGGCCTCCTGCAGCTCACAGCACCGCCCCCTTTCTTTCCCTGCATCAGTTGACTTTGGATGTCGCAGCAGCGTGTGTACAGAGCATGGAACAGCAGTGTGTGTACAGAGCATGGAGCAGCAGCAAGTGTACACAGCATGAAGCAGCAACAAGTGTACAGAGCATGGAGCAGCAGCAAGTGTACAGAGCATGGAGCAACAGCGTGTGTACAGAGCATGGAGCAGCAGTGTGTGTACAGAGTATGGAGCAGCACTGTGTGTACAGAGCATGTAACAGCGTATGTACAGAGCATGGAGCAGCAGCAAGTGTACAGAGCATGGAGCAGCAGCAAGTGTACAGAGCATGGAGCAGCAGCGTGTGTACAGAGCATGAAGCAGCAGCGTGTGTACAGAGCATGGAGCAGCAGCAAGTGTACACAGCATGAAGCAGCAACAAGTGTACAGAGCATGGAGCAGCAGCAAGTGTACAGAGCATGGAGCAACAGCGTGTGTACAGAGCATGGAGCAGCAGTGTGTGTACAGAGTATGGAGCAGCAGCGTGTGTACAGAGCATGTAACAGCGTATGTACAGAGCATGGAGCAGCAGCAAGTGTACAGAGCATGGAGCAGCAGCAAGTGTACAGAGCATGGAGCAGCAGCGTGTGTACAGAGCATGTAACAGCGTATGTACAGAGCATGGAGCAGCAGCGTGTGTACAGAGCATGGAGCAGCAGCAGTGTACAGAGCATGGAGCAGCAGCAAGTGTACAGAGCATGGAACAGCAGCAGTGTACAGAGCATGGAGCAGCAGCATGTGTACAGAGCATGGAACAGCAGCAAGTGTACAGAGCATGGAGCAGCAGCGTGTGTACAGAGCATGGAGCAGCAGCGTGTGTACAGAGCATGGAGCAGCAGCATGTGTACAGAGCATGGAACAGCAGCGTGTGTACAGAGCATGGAACAGCAGCGTGTGTACAGAGCATGGAGCAGCAGCGTGTGTACAGAGCATGGAGCAGCAGCGTGTACAGAGCATGGAGCAGCAGCGTGTGTACAGAGCATGGAGCAGCAGCGTGTACAGAGCATGGAGCAGCAGCATGTGTACAGAGCATGGAGCAGCAGCATGTGTACAGAGCATGGAGCAGCAGCATGTGTACAGAGCATGGAGCAGCAGCATGTGTACAGAGCATGGAGCAGCAGTGTGTGTACAGAGCATGGAGCAGCAGCATGTGTACAGAGCATGGAGAAGCAGCGTGTGTACAGAGCATGGAGCAGCAGCGTATGTACAGAGCATGGAGCAGCAGCGTGTGTACAGAGCATGAAGCAGCAGTGTGTGTACAGAGCATGGAGCAGCAGCGTGTGTACAGAGCATGGAGCAGCAGTGTGTGTACAGAGCATGGAGCAGCATTGTGTGTACAGAGCATGGAGCAGCATTGTGTGTACAGAGCATGGAGCAGCTCTGGGGAACTTAACAGAGTCCGGTATGAGCACAGCCCTGTGCCCTGCTGTGTGAATGCTTCTTTTTCCCCTTCATTAGCAATGTCGGCTGTCCTCATTATTATCTGTATCCACACTGCTCCTGATTCATCCCGTTGTCGATCTGGAGCAGATAGAACATTTAGGAAATAATTGTCAGATCCTGTCAGTCGGATGGGAAATTGCATTATGTGTACCCAGCATAATAATATCCTACCATATTATTATACTGTATTGTGCGTGGCTGAGGGAGACCTTTCAGGAATCCCCCCTTGAAAATCCTGGGTTTGCCCCTGGCACAGAGGGAGATACTGCTTGCTTGGCAGTAGGAAAGAGCTGTTATTTCCCACAATGCAATGGGGCTCACAGACTGGAAACTGTCAGACATCACACTGTGGGAGTGGTTTCACTACAACATCAGCCATACAGGACAAGGAGCAATGGAGACTGGCTGTTTGTAGAAAAACCTTTTCCGACCACTGAAATTGCAAAGTATTGTTTATTTCCCATAGTTATCTTTCAAAGAACAAAAAAAAAAATCCCTGTCGATTGAAGTGGGAACATCAAGGCTGGAGAGGGTTTAATTAGGATTGTGGAGGCATCCATGCCTGTCCTTTCCAGGCCTTGTTCTGTGTGCGGAGGAGGGGGGATCAGTGTGAGCGTCTCACAGCGCCCTCCTGAGGGAAATCTGAGAAGCAGCAGCTGTATAAGCTACAATATGTGCTCAACTCTCACACAGCCAACCAAAGGCAGCTCTGCAACCAGAGCCGGGACAAGGTCCTCCAGCACCCAAGGCTGAGACACCAAAGTGCGCCCCTCCATCCCTGTCACCCCAGCCGTCACACACTGATTGCTATTAGACTAAGAGGCGCCACAGGGCCCACAACCTCCCCAACACCTTAATATCTAGTTATCTGGCTTGCAGTCACTGCCATGTATCCCCTTTTCTTATTTATTTCTGCTTCAAACACAATTAGGAATGACAGCTGAATGAACTGTGTGCCCCCTCTTACACTGCGCCCTGAGGCTGGAGCCTCTCCAGCCTATGCCTCGGCCCGGCCCTGTGACTGCAACTCGCAAGTTATAAAACTGTAAGAGCCAAACACTTTCATAACTCAGTATTTTGGGGGGGGGGGGGGGGGGGGGGGGGTGGGGGGGGGGGGTGACGGTAGATTGATAACCCCATTGCTTTTTCATACATTCTTTCAAAGCAACTCCCTCTCCACCCCAACCAACCGCAACGACCATAATGCCATAATGCTATACATATAACAAGTACAACCATAGTGCAATCCATACAAGAATAACCATAATGCAGTTTAACAGAGTAACCAAGCAGCTCAGGGTGACCCAAACTACTAGGAATGTATAGGGGGATAAAATAGACCAAAAAGCCCTCCTACTAAAAAAGCAAAGCTTGGTGTAATTGCCTTCTTAAAACAGAAGGAAATTTGCAATAATTCAGTTATAAATGAACATTTGTGGTTACCCACAATGCACTGCTACTATATATGCAAATTACCCCTTTTCCTCCTTGGTAAGCCACGCAAGCATCCAGAACCACTGGTGTATAGCAAGCCTATAGCTTTAAGTTTGGGTCACCCTGAGCTGCTTGGTTACTCTGTTGTACTCGACCAAGCCCTATTTCATACAGCCTTATCAATCCCTGCCATGTACTGATGAGGACCAAAAGTCAGAAACCGGCTGTCTACATGTGAGTTTGATATGGCTGTGTAAAACTTAAAGCTATAGGCTTGCTATAAACCAGCGGTTCTGGATGCTTGCTTGGCTTCACAAGGGCGAAAAGGGATAATTTGCATATTCAGTAGTAGTGCATTGTGGGTAACCACAAATGTTCATTTATAACTGAATTATTGCAAATTTCCTTCTGTTTTAAGAAGGCAATTACAAATAATGCAGTTTGTAATGCAAGTAGGGATGCTCATTCGGATATTGCGGAATTGAAATTTCCCAAATTTTCCTTCGGATATCCGAATTTCTGAACGGAAATCGGAAAATGGGACTCAGAAATTGGATTTCTGCAGAAATACTGCATTACTGCAATTCAGTAATTTTAGCCCAATCACAGAACTCGGAAGCATTGGACCAATCAGAGAATGCAAAAAATGACCCAAAAAACACTACTTGGAAATCGAAAATCCGAACTCGGAAATCGGATACCGATCGGAAATTCGTGGAATCGGTAATCGGCATTGGCGGAAATCGGAATTTCAGCAGAAACGGAAGCCGGCATTTCCACCCATCCCTAAATGCAAGTACAATCATAATGCAGTCCATATAACACGTACAACCATAATGCAATCCATATAAAAAGTGCATCCATAAAGTAGTCCATATAACAAGTACAACCATAATGCTGTCCATATAACAAGTACAACCATAATGCAGTCCATATAACAAGTGCATCCATAATGCAGTCCATATAACAAGTGCATCCATAATGCAGTCCATATAACAAGTACAACCATAATGCAGTCCATATAACACGTACAACCATAATGCAGTCCATATAACAAGTACAACCATAATGCAGTCCATATAACAAGTACAACCATAATGCAATCCATATAACAAGTACAACCATAATGCAATCCATATAACAAGTACAACCATAATGCAATCCATATAAAAAGTGCATCCATAAAGTAGTCCATATAACAAGTACAACCATAATGCTGTCCATATAACAAGTGCATCCATAATGCAGTCCATATAACACGTACAACCATAATGCAATCCATATAACAAGTACAACCATAATGCAATCCATATAACACGTACAACCATAATGCAATGCATATAAAAAGTGCATCCACAAAGTAGTCCATATAACACGTACAACCATAATGCTGTCCATATAACAAGTGCATCCATAATGCAGTCCATATAACACGTACAACCATAATGCAATACATATAACAAGTACAACCATAATGCAATCCATATAACAAGTACAACCATAATGCAATACATATAACACGTACAACCATAATGCAATCCATATAACAAGTACAACCATAATGCAATCCATATAACAAGTACAACCATAATGCAATCCATATAACAAGTGCAACCATAATGCAATCCATATAACAAGTACAACCATAATGCAATACATATAACACGTACAACCATAATGCAATCCATATAAAAAGTGCATAAATAAAGTAGCCCATATAACAAGTACAACCATAATGCAGTCCATATAACAAGTACAACCATAATGCTGTCCATATAACAAGTGCATCCATAATGCAGTCCATATAACAAGTACAACCATAATGCAGTCCATATAACAAGTACAACCATAATGCAGTCCATATAACAAGTGCATCCATAATGCAGTCCATATAAGAATAACCATAATGCAGTTTAACCACTCTGCGACCGCCTAACCCAGGATTGCTTCATCTCGTGATGCGATTTGCAGGGAGCGAGTGCTCGCTCAGTGCCTGTTCCCTGCAGTGGGAGAGAGGCGGCCCCAGCGATCAGCCTGCTAGCCCGCAATCACGACAAGCAGGCTGTTACAAAGCACAAAAAAGGATTTATTTACATGGACAGCGCTGCGATCTACAGCAGCGCTGTTCGGGGGACAACTCTGTCACTGAGCTGTCCCCAGGCTCGCAAGCTGATCCCTCTCATAGGCTGATAAGCCTATGGTCCTTAAGTGGTTAACAAGGCCATCTGTATATCAAGTACAACCATAATGCAATACATATAAGAATAACCATAATGGATTCCATATAACAAGTACATTCATAATGCAATACATATAAGAATAACCATAATGGATTCCATGTAACAAGTACAACCATAATGCAGCCCATATAACAAGTGCAACCGTAATGCAGCTCTAGTAATGTTAAAGAGAGTCTGTGACAAAAGAAAGCTCCCCTGGGGGGTACTCACCTCGGGAGGGGGAAGCCGCAGGGTCCCAATGAGGCTTCCCCCTCCCCTGTAGCGGCAGGCAATCCAGCGCTGGCTCCCCCAAAGTGACTGGCAATCCTGGCTCGACAAGCCTGACAAGGCTTGCTATATTTACCTTCCCTGGCTCCAGCGGCGGCGCTGTTGCGGCTCTCCGCTCGGAAATAGACAGAAATAGCCGATCTCAACAAAGGCGCAGGAGACTTACTCCTGGGCAGTAGAGCGGACCGACAGCGATCGGCTATTTCCACCTATCTCCGAGCGGAGAGCCGATACTGCGCCTGCGCTGGAGCCGAGAAGGTAATTATTTACATCCCGCTGTTCGGAGGGGCACAGCGAGACCGCCGTGGGACCGAGGAGGACGGGGGAAACCTCGATAGGATACGGAGGCTTCCCCCACCCGAGGTGAGTACCCCCCAGGGGAACTTTTCTTGTTACAGGAAATGGGAGCTACTTGTGGAGTGAGAGGGGCACTGCTGCACATGGACAGGCAGCCCCGTCCCCAACATACTTTAGGGTGGAGAACGTACAGGGCCGGATTTGTACTAATTACCGCCCAAGGCCAACTATACGTATGGTTGTTATCTCTATGTGCCCGAGAATTCGACTTACTTTCCATCATTGGAAGTCACAGACAATAACCATTTCAGTAATACGTGTATAGATTATAAGTTGTGTTTTCCTTAAGAACTTTTTTGTTTGCCATCTCGAGTCGTTAATGATGGACCCATTGAGTCACCATGAGAGTTAGGCTGAAGTATACCTGCAGGATAGAGCTTACAGGTCTTGCAGGGGTGACACAAGTACAGGACAGAGAGTTCAAAGGTTAAAGCTGTCCTTGTAGATAGGGATGGCTGCATAGAACAGCTTTACTGCCCCTCACTGAGCCGCCCCCAAACTTCTGGTGCCCTAGGCCATGGCCTATGTGGCCTTGCCAGAAATCCGGCCCTGAGAACGTATGAATCCTGCCTTGCTGTATATACATGTACGGTATTCAGCTATTATAACGAAATGGTGCTGGATCACGCTCCCCTCCCTGTCGCAGTCAGCAGAGACACGGCATCTGGAAGGTGTGTAATCATATCTGCAGCGTGAAGACTCCGCAGCGTTCTTCTAAGAAACCAAGAGGGCAAATTATGCTGAGTTTGGCCACCTTCAATTTATTGAAACCGAAACGCTTGTTTTGAGAGCTGCTCAGCTGACATAAGCAGAACGGAGCCTTATTTAACAGGTAATCAAGAGAGTTAAATGACAAGTTCACTGGTTTATTGACAATTTCATTGCTCTTTTTTAACCTTATTGTTTCGTATTGAAATATTTGTTTTAAAGACTATTACAAGGAAATGTATACCGGGAGGAGCCATGTTACTCAATTGGCAAAGTCACATAGTCAAAGGAGCTTATATACATCAATAGATTTTTTTTGCACTGCACAAGCTCAGAATTCTCCCATGCATGGCGGTGTGATCGAGAGGCGTGAGTCACTGCGCTGCACATACAGCTGACAGAAGGGCGCTGCAGCTGACCTGAGGATCGTGGAATAACGGCGAGTGCACAGAAGGACTGCAGGGGGCTGGAAGAAGCCTCAGATAAGTTAAACTTTTTTTTCAGTTTAGGTTCCCTGTAAAGTGATCCTGAACCAGGGCCAGATTTACCATAAGGCACTGTAGGGACGTGCCTACAGGCGCCTGATGTTGGAAAGGCGGCTCACTCCTCTCCCCAAGCGCCTCCCTCCCTACTTCCCTGATGAGTGTGTAAATGAGAGGTTACTCTCAGCATTCCACTGACGAGATCTCCCTTCAGTCAGGGGCACCTCTAGCCACTTAATACAGAGGTCCCTAATACTAATGGCCCATACTCACGGGCTACAACTGTCGCCGCAACATGCGGCCCACGCGTGTTGCGGCGACAGGTCGCCCGTGAGTATGCGGCGTTGCACGAGCGCGCACCCCGAACTGTCGCCCGTCGCTGATGTCGCCAGGCGATTGAACCGCTCAATCGCCTAGCGACAGTCGCCGCCGCAACTCCGCCGCAACTGTCGCTAGTCCGCATGAGTACGCGGACTAGCGACAGCAACATACATAAAGGAATACGGAGGGGGGAGGAGGAACGTCGGCGACAGCTTCTGTCGCACCGCTGGTCCCTCTTCCGCGTGTGTACGTGGAGGGACCTGGCGAGCAGCTGTCGCCGGCCTGTCGCGCACACGCTCACGTGTGCTGGCGACAGGCCAAAAAGTTGCCCGTGAGTATGAGCCATAAGGGGCACCTGTAGCTACCTACAAGTATTCCAAGGGAAGAGACAGAAAGTTCTGCATCGGCACTAGATGCTAAGCTGGCAGACCTGATGGGGGTAGGTGGATACCTGATGTGCCTCCAGACAAGAGTCAATTGTAATCGCATCAAGGAGAAAAGGATATCCGGGCACCAACAATTTTGCAAAGCAATCCACCAGTTTTATTGCATCTCCATCACCAACAGATACAGTACATGCCAATAAACAATGGCCTAACAGCCGTTTCGCAGTCACAAGTTGCTTCCTCAGAGACTAGGGCAAGTAATGATGAAGTGACAGCTGGGCCAGCCAGCACACTCGCGGTGCAGTTTGGTGAGGGTGTGTAGGTTGATGGAGGGCGAAGTCTAAGGTGCCAGGACATCTGTGCCTATAGGCTCCTGTGAGGTAAATCCGGGCCTGCCCTGAACAGACCAAAAAAATGGAGGACTGAACTTACCTGGGGCTTCCTCCAGCTCCCTGTAGATGCAGCAGAGATACATAGAGGGCCCACTTTTCTTGCGCAGACTGGCCGCGGCAGAATTTACAGGACCCGGTACTGGCGCTGGAGAAGAGTGAGGATGGTGGCGTGGGAGCGATCCGCCGGCATGAGGCAGGAGGAAACCCCAGGTATGTATAAAACTTTTTTTGTTGTACGTCTCTGGTATACAGGTAGTCCTCGGGTTCCGAACGCCCGACACCTGCCAATACGAACGGCCCGATCCCGTCGCGATGACGTCATTTCCGCGTGGGGGAAGTTTGAAGAGGCGGCTTCAAACTTCCCTCTAGTGGCGCATGCAGCAGCAGCATTGGACTCACCTCCGTACGAGTCCACCGCTGTCTGTCCTCCTCTCTATGCATCCAGCTCCCTCTAGCCCCATAAAGCACTGCTTCGCTGAGTGAGACAGAGGGGGCAAAGTGGCATAGAGGGTGCAAAGAGGTACAGAATGGGCAAAGTGGCTCTCAGAGCGGTCAAAGTGGCATAGGGGGTGCAAAGAGGGACAGAATGGGTAAAGTGGCTCACAGAGCGGTCAAAGTGGCACAGAGGGGGCAAAGTGGCACAGAGGGGGCAAAGTGGCACAGATGGAGCAAAGTGGCACAGAGGGGGCAAAGTGGCACAGATGGAGCAAAGTGGCACAGAGGGGCAAAGTGTGGGCACAGAGGAAGCACAAACGGAGGCACAGAGGGGGCAAAGCGGGGTTAAGGAGGAAGTACAAACGGAGGGACAAAGGGGGTACAAACAGAGTGGGGGACAAAAGGAGGCACAGAGAGGGGACATAGAGAGGCACAGGGTGACAAACAGGCACAGAGAGGGACACTGGAGGCAAAGGGGGCACATAGGATGCAAAGGGGTCAGAGATGGCACAGCGTTTCGACTTAAGAATGGATTCAGGTTAAGAACGAGCCTACAGTCCCTATTTCGTTTGTTAACCGGGGACTACCTGTACTTTAAAGGAATACTTAAGTCAGCAAAAAAAATGACTTTTACTCACCCGGGGCTCTCCTCAGCCCCCTGCAGCTGAACGGTGCCCTCGCCGTGTCCCTCCGATGCGCCTGGACTCGCCGGCCGGCACTTATGGTTTGGCCGTCACCGGCCGACATCGGAGGGACACGGCGAGGGCACCGTTCAGCTGCAGGGGGCTGAGGAGAGCCCAGGGTGAGTAGAAGTCATTTTTTTTTTTTTGCTGACTTAAAGGGACACTTAAGTAAAAAAAAATGAGTTTTACTCACCTGGGGCTTCCAATAGCCCCTTGCAGCTGTCCGGTGCCCTCGCCGTCTGCCTCCGATCCCCCTGGCCCCGCCAGCACCCACTTCCTGTTTCGGTGACAGGAGCTGACAGGCTGGAGACGCGAGTGATTCTTCGCGTTCCTGGCCACAATAGCGCCATCTATGCTGCTATAGCATATATCATATACCATATAGCAGCATAGAGGGTGCTAATGTGTCTGGGAACGCGAAGAATCACTCGCATCCCCAGCCTGTCAGCTCCTGTCACCGAAACAGGAAGTGGCTGCCGGCGGGGCCAGGAGGATCGGAGGGAGACGGCGAGGGCACCGGACAGCTGCAGGGGGCTATTGGAAGCCCTAGGTGAGTAAAACTCATTTTTTTTTGTTTGACTTAAGTGTCCCTTTAAGTATTCCTTTAACAAGGAAAGCTGCTGTTCAAGTGTATACATGCATATCCACTGTAAAACAAAGTCCCCAGCGTCAGCTGAATCCATTGCCTTCCTTGGCGTATATTGAACTGTACATAGCTTAATTCCCCGTTGGGTCTCTCTGCCTATGCTACAATGTGTTCTGCGTCCGGAGGGGCCGCGTAGTCTGGCAGCCCCCTCTCTCCGCTCTCCCCGGATGATTGGTAGTTATATTATTTGTCTGGCTCTTACCCCGCTGCTCCCCTCGGCGTCCCATAATTACCTTCCTGCTCTCAAGGTGAACGTCGCTGTTACATAATCATTATTTCACCATTAATAATTCAGCCTCATTCACAGAGTGTTCTCGGATGCCGCCGCCGCAGCCCTTACGTTTTACCATTCATTCACAATTTAAGGCGTTCCACTCATGCTCAGCCAGGCGGCTTTGTGTTCCCGCTGATAGATTGCGGCTGTGCCCTACATACAAAGCCCAGACGTTCTGCATATTTCAGCGAGACGCCGCGCACAACTGGCGACGGCTCATACAAACGCACACTGCTTCTACAACATGCAAAACACACACATGGGATAAAGGGGACAGAGTAACCAAGCAGCACGGGGTGACCCAAACCACTAGGAATGTATAGGGGGATAAAAGAGACTGAAAAGCCCTCCTACTAATAAGAAATGCTTGGGGAAATTTGCCTTCTTAAAACAAAAGGAAACTTGCAATAACTCAGCTATAAGTGAATGTTTGTGGTTACCCACAATGCACCACTACTGCATATGCAAATTTCCTCTTTTCGCCTCTTTAAGACAAGGCAAGCATCCAGAACCGCTGGTGTATAGCAAGCCTATAGCTTTAAATATTACACAAGGGTTAAAGGAAAGGTTCAGGGAAACCTGTAAAAAAATAAAAATCCCTATCCACTTACCCGTGGCAGGCAGGAGGTGCCCTCGCCGCCGCTCCAGAGGCTTCCGGTCGTCTTCGGTGGCCGACCCGACCTGGCCAGGCCGGCTGCCAGGTCGGGCTCTTCTGCGCTCCAAGGACGGGCTCTTCTGCGTCCCACGCGGGCGTGCTGACGTCATCGGACGTCCTCCGGGCTGTACTGCGCAGACGCAGCAGTTCTGCGCATGCGCAGTACAGCCCGGAGGACGTCCGATGACGTCAGCGCGCCCGCGTGGGACGCAGAAGAGCCCGTCCTTGGAGCGCAGAAGAGCCCGACCTGGCAGCCGGCCTGGCCAGGTCGGGTCGGCCACCGAAGACGACCGGAAGCCTCTGGAGCGGCGGCGAGGGCACCTCCTGCCTGCCACGGGCTGGAGGAAGCCCCAGGTAAGTGGATAGGGATTTTTATTTTTTTACAGGTTTCCCTGAACCTTCCCTTTAAGGATAGTGCTTCGTCTTCCAGGAGATATTTTAACTGAAATTCCATACTTCTTTCAGCCTCCAGTAGAATCTGACAGGGGGGTACCTAGGCCATTTAATACCCGGTGCTGGGTAGTAAATGACACTCGCTCCCCCCCCCCCCCAAAAGGAAATGAGTGAGTGCTGTGTGATAAGTGCGCCGTGATGGGGAATGCCAGGTATAAGTAGCCTGGAATAGTTGCCCCCAGTATGAGTACTGCGAGCGGAAGGAAGCCAGGCCGTGCTATTAACTCACTTGTTTCACCGCCACGATGCTACGAGTCCCCGATGCTTTATTTCTCTACTAAAAATGTGTTTGATTGACTCTAAACTTTATTCCCATCCTTTAAATTAATATATTATTCATTTTAAAATGTTAATATGAAAAATATGGAAAAGAACCAGAATAGAAAGGACCAGTGTGGTTTGAACTATAAAACAACATATTTTCTCATGAAATCTTTATGGTATGCGTGACTAGGGGTGTGACGGGGCGTGATCATGGGTGTGGCAGGGGCGTGGCTTAAGTGTCCCTCTTTCTCATCTCAAAAAGTTGGGAGGTATGCCTCAGATACTACTGGAGGCTGGAAGAAACCCCAGGTAAGTAACATTGTTAAAAGGTCCATTAAAGAGTAACTCCAGCCTAAACAAACATACTGTCATTAAGTTACCTTAGTTATGTTAATTAAAATAGATAGGTAACATAATCTCTTACCCAAACTGTTTTAAAAGAACAGGCAAATGTTTGATTTTATAATGGCAGCCATCTTTTTGGTTGAAAGGAGGTGACAGGGAGCATGAGACACAGTTCCAACTGTTCTGTATCCTGAACACCTCTCCCAGTTGCTAGGCAACGTGAATAACAACAGGAAATTCCATCATGCTCTGCACAGCATCAGGGAAAAAAAGCCCGGGCTTTGTTTCTTTGATGGGTGGAGTTTATCTATAAATGCAGCTAAAAATGATGCTTGGGTAAGAAAAACAAAGTTCTGATGCTGTGAAACAAGTTAAAGAAACACCAAGCCTTTTCAGTTCTGCTGCAGATTTGTAGTCTGGAGGTTCACTTTAAGACCAGGAACCCACTTCAAATCCCAAAGCAATCGCTAGCACTTTGTGTAAGCATTTTGTAAGCGATTTGCGGTGTGATTTCCAGTGATTTCTGAATTGCATTGAACCCAAACGCTGGCAAAATGCTCCATGTCCTGCGATTGTGCTTAGCCCTAATCACAGGGCCGGTTCTCTCATGAAGTAAGGGGAAACATTTGCATCAGGCGGCAGAGATTACAGGGGCAGCATTTGTGTACTGTGTTTACACTAACAGCATGCAGTCAGACTAGGAAGAGAACGAGACTCACAGACTCACAGCCGGCCAGTGTGCTATTGTGTTGAGCTGCAGCATGTCATGTGAGAACATTAATTGAAGAAGAGTAAATTGTCGGGTGCTGTGCGATCATTCCAAATCAGGTGGGGGTGAAGGGCGCATCCTCACAAGTTTGCCTCAGGCAGCAAAAAGTCTATCACCAGCCCTGCCTAATCACTATTGCTCTAGTGGGCTCAACACCATAGACTTACATTAGCAATTGGCGATTGTCTGCGCTTCAAAAACACTTTAAAAAGGCTCTAGCGGGTCCTAGGCCTTATTCTACTTGGTCAGGTTTGAGCTTCCAAATCAGACGAGGAGGCAGTAGGATGAGGGTGACCATGGACAGCTGTGGTCTTGTGGTAATGGCCAAGAGCCAATCAGTATCGCCCCTGGTCATACGATCGCTATGACAGCCAGCTGAGGAGCTCTCTGTAAAAACAATTTGTTTCTGTAACTGGTCTCTCCTGTCAGATCAGTTTAATGTGAGTGTGAGAGAGAAATATGCCTATTTTGTTGCCAGGAGACAAAAATAAACCGGCCAGTAGTTACTGTATGTCATGTATTTTCTAGGTGGGACTCACAAAAATGTATTTTCTTCTCAAATTCAAAACTTGTGGCCTCGCACAGCGTAAGTATAAGAAATTAAGGTGACACTGAAGCGAAAAAAAACATGATATAATAAATTGTATGTGTAGCACAGAGAATTAGAAGAACGTTAGTAGCAGAGGAAAGAGTCTCATATTTTTATTTTCAGTTATATAGATTTTTTTTTTATAACATTGCATCAGTCTGACATATTTGCCATTACAACCCACACACTGTATTTTAAACTATGAAACAGAGCAGAGCTAATGACCCTTTGAACGCCGATGCAGTAATTTCGATCAGAGAGGGATCTATCTGTTGGTCGATCTGATGGAAAATCAACCAGTGTATGGCCACCTCACCAGAAAATTGTATGGTGTGTACCTAGCATAAGGGGCTACAAAGGACCAAAACACTCTCTTACTAAAATGGTACGGAAAACAAAAGTTTGCCTACTTAAAGAGACTCTGTAACAACAAAAACCTCCCCTGGGGGGTACTCACCTCGGGTGGGGGAAGCCTCCGGATCCTAATGAGGCTTCCCACGCCGTCCTCTGTCCCACGGGGGTCTCGCCGCAGCCCTCCGAACAGCCGGCGACTGTGCCGACTGTCAGTTCAATATTTAGCTTTGCTGGCTCCAGCGGGGGCGCTGCGGCGACTTTCGGCACGGAAATAGACGGAAATACCCGATCTCCGTCGGGTCCGCTCTACTGCGCAGGCGCCGGAAACTTGCGCCTGCGCAGTAGAGCAGACCCGACGGCGATCGGGTATTTCCGCCTACTTCGGCGCCGACAGCCATCAGAGCGCCTGCGCAGGAGCCAGGAAGGTAAATATTGCGTCACCGCTGCACGAAGGGCTACAGCGAGACCCCCGAGGGACGCAGGACGGCGTGGGAAGCCTCATTAGGATCCGGAGGCTTCCCCCACCCGAGGTGAGTACCCCCCAGGGGCCGTTTTGTCGTTACAGTTCCTCTTTAAAGGAGAACTGTAGTGAGAGGTATATGGAGGCTGCCATATTTATTTCCATTAAGCAATACTAGTTGCCTGGCTGTCCTGCTGATCCTCTGCCTCTAATACTTTTAGGCATAAGCCCTGAACAAGCATGCAGCATATCAGGTGTTTCTGACAATTTTGACAGATAAGACAAGATTAGCTGCATGCTTGTTTTTCTGGTGTGATTCAGACACTTCTTCAGCCAAATAGATCAGCAGACCCGCCAGGTAACTGGTATTGTTTAAAAGGAAATAAATATGGCAGCCTGCATATACCTCTCACTACAGTTCTCCTTTTAAACACAAAGTATTTGCAATTATTCAGGTTGGAGTGAGTTCTGAGATTTCTCCCACAATGCATCACTGCTGACTATGCAACTTTTTGCTTTCCATAGCATTTTAGTAAAAGGGCTTTTTGGTCCTATTAACCCCTTACACACTCCTGGGAGTTCCAGTTCACCATGAGCTTGCAGGGTACTCTGAATTACAGGGCCTCTTTAATGAGTATGTCTTCTAATAATGGGATTGCTCAATAAATATAGGAATGTGAGCGTCATCTAGCCGATCCTCTCAGCAGAGGGGGAATAATCAGGAGGACGATCCTCAACATGAAATACAAATCAGTCTGTCAGCAGCAGTGTGGGTTCCCTATCGATCGCTGTCCAGGAGAGAGCTGTCTGCCGCTTCTCACCTCGCCCTTAACATCTTTCATCACAGAGTGGTCTGTCAGCTGTGGGGCCAACCACACATCCATTTCCATCTCAGCGACAGGATAGGCCTCCATTCCACAGATCTTCCCATTAACACCAGCCATATCGCCCCTATGGAAACTTTGCCATCTATAAAGAGGACCAGTCACTGCATATATCAGTGCTGCACACATCTTTTTGTGATTATAATAATGTTAAAAATTACCTCTCCCACATCTCTAAGGTGAAACTACGGAAGCCCCACAAGGTGGTGGTTAAGGGCTATCTCTCTGGAATTGTTCTCCAACGAATTGTTCAGGCCATCACTATCCAGTAGCCTCTTCTTTTTTTTAAAGGATACCTGAAGTGACATGTGACATGATGAGATAGACATGTGTATGTACAGTGCCTAGCACACAAAGAGGTATGCTGTGTTCCTTTTTTTCTTTCTCTGTCTGAAAGAGTTAAATATCAGGTATGTAAGTGGCTGACTCACTGACAAGAAATTCCAACTATAAAACACCTTCCTAGCAAAAAATGGCTTCTGAGAGCAGGACAGAGATAAAAAGGTCATATTGTAGTCACTTCCTGTCTGAGTCAGGACTTTTTTTAACGTAATTTTATTGGTCAAATGAAAAAGCATAGTACATAATAGACGGTAACATTCACTCCTTGAACAAACAAAGAAGAATATGCATTAATCTTATTACCATCCAAGCAAGAGTGAGAAGAAAAAGGTATTCTGTATTTGTACATATATCCTTATATCAACAGCTTAATACCTTAAAGCAGATATCCTGAGCCATTAATTAACTATTGCATTTTCTTTGCAGATGTACATGAATATATTATACACACATATATACACGCTTATCACATATGACTATATACTTATGGTTGTAATTCTGAGGGAATAAGTTCATTCAGTCTTCACTCAGTTGACCAATTGAAATTATAAGAGAGTAATAACAATAAAAGAAATAACAACAAAATGGTTCCATAGATCTATGTTTAAAATGGTGTAAAGGATCATATTTATAGCTGATTCATGAATTCCTTGTACTCTGAAGAGGATTGATAGTCTATCCAAACTGCCCATTTTGCATAGAATTTATCATATTTGCCCCTACTGGAGAGAATCGTTTCTTCCACTTGTTGTATCTCATTCAGTCTTTTGAACCACTGGCCTATAGTGGGGATTTGTGTGGTTCTCCAAAGCATGGGAATGGTACTTTTAGCTGCGTTTAGCATAAAGGGAACCACTGTATGTTTGTAGTGTTTATATGTATTCATGTGGAGTAAGATACAACCGGGGGATTCTTCTAATTTAAGGGCCGAAACCGATTTACATATCCTTACTACCTCTGACCAAAAGTGTTGTAATTTAGGACATGACCAAAGCAGGTGTACTAACGTACCTTTATCCTCACACCCCCGCCAGCATTTCCCATCGATTGTATTATAGATGGAGGCCAATTTATCTGGGGTCCTATACCACCGAGTTAATATTTTATAGTTGGTTTCTTGTGCCCTAGTGCTAATAGAAGTGGAGTGTGTATGTTTAATGATTGCTTCTTTTTGTTCTGTAGTAAACTCGATGTTTATGTCTTTTCCCAAGGAACATAAATAGTGTAACCACCCCCTCCATGTTCCTGACGTAGTAAAAGATTATATAGGAAGGAGATCATATGTTCCATGTTATTCTTTTTCAGAAATATTCCAATCACTGAGCACAAGTTTCTGTGTTTTCACCCAACTTTCTATTTGGTGGAGTCTCCAGAAATCAAATGGAAATTGTGAATGTAGTTCACTTAGTTCTCCCAAGGTTTTGAGTCTATCTCCTTCCCATATATGGCCCAAACATACACCTGTATTGCTAATATATTTTCCAGTAAAACCCAATCTTTAGTGCCAGAGCTGAAAGTCCAATCTATTAGCCTGCCCAGGGCTATGGCCAGGGGAGGACTGGGACCTTTTGGCCTGGGGGGAACACACAAACTAGAGGCCCGTTTTCACCGCAGCCCCAGCCCAAATGACATCCCCCACGTGCTATATGCTGGTAGTCACGTGGGAAATACAGCAATAACACTCGAGGGACAGCGTGACAGGTGAAGTATAAATGCACTGGCACCGGGGGGCACATAATACATTTTGAGTTACAACGGTCAGGGCTTCTATCTCTTATACAAGTCCTGCAAGCAGCCCTTCTGGAGTCTAGGGACTGTCTGCAAGCAGCCCTTCTGGAGTCTAGGGACTGTCTGCAAGCAGCCCTTCTAGACTTTTCAACCTAGACAATATCTTATGTAGCTGTGCACATGCAGTGAACAATGGTGAGAGAGCGGACAGATTTTTTCCCACGGACCCTGCAGGCAAGCCTCTGCTCTGTATCATGCTGTGTAAATTTACTACCTTGCCCGCCCTGCAATTGCTCTGTAATTGGGTGTTTATTTCCCTCATTCAGCCTAGTGTTTCACATTGCCTTATACAAAAACCAGAATTCACCAGGCACAGTGCCAGCCCTAAATCATTCAATGAGAGGCAGCCTGGGGGGAAATCTCCCCCCTTCCCCCCTGGCCAGTCCTCCCCTGGCTATGGCTCTATAATATAATTTAATACCGGGAAGGCCTAGACCACCATTATCTTTTTTCCTCTTCATGATAGAGTGGGAGAGTCTGGGGGACCGATTTCTCTAGACGAATTTAATGAAAAGACTACGCATTTTAAATAGGAATGTCCTATTTAGAGGAATTGGGATCATACGCATTAAAAATAAGATTCTGGGTAGAATAGTCATTTTTAATATGCTGATTCGACCAAACCAAGTAAAACAGTCCCTGCCCCATTTTTTTGAGGTCAGACCTAACTTTATCAAGGAGCGGTTGAAAGTTCAATTTATATAAGTCTGTTAGGTCTGCAGAGAGGTATATCCCAAGCAAGGTACCGAAGGGCCTTTTCTCTAAAAGGGAATGGGAAGTTTGGGGTTATTGCTTTAACCTCATCTGCGGGTACGTTTATAGCTATAAATTCTGACTTTGATTGATTTTAAAGTCTGATAGGCTATTAAATTTGTTAAGTTCGAGTAGCAGGCTTGGTAGAGTAGTGAGCGAAGAAGTCACATATAGAGTTGGACCGAATGGTTCGCCTGCGAATGGTTCCATGTGAACTTCCGTGGTTCACGTTCGCGTCCCGCAGGCGAACCTTTGCGGAAGTTCGGTTCGCCCCATAATGCACCATGGAGGGTCAACTTTGACCCTCTACATCACAGTCAGCAGGCCTAGTGTAGCCAATTAGGCTACACTAGCCCCTGGAGCCACTCCCCCCCTACAAAAAGGCAGGCAGCGGCGACCATTACGGTCACTCGTGTGCCTGCATTAGTGAGAGTAGGGCGAGCTGCTGCAGACTGTCTCTCATAGGGAAAGATTAGTTAGGCTTAGCTTGTTCCTGGCTGCATACCTGTTCTGTGAACCCACCACTGCATACCTGTTCTGTGAACCCACCACTGCATACCTGTTCTGTGAACCCACCACTGCATACCTGTACTGTGAACCCACCACTGCATACCTGTTCAGTGAACCCACCACTGCATACCTGTTCTGTGAACCCACCACTACATACCTGTTCTGTGAACCCACCACTGCATACCTGTTCAGTGAACCCGCCACTGCATACCTGTTCAGTGAACCCGCCACTGCATACCTGTTCTGTGAACCCACCACTGCATACCTGTTCTGTGAACCCACCACTGCATACCTGTTCTGTGAACCCACCACTGCATACCTGTACTGTGAACCCACCACTGCATACCTGTTCTGTGAACCCACCACTGCATACCTGTACTGTGAACCCACCACTGCATACCTGTTCAGTGAACCTGCCACTGCATACCTGTACTGTTCAGTGAACCCGCCACTGTATACCTGTTCTGTTCAGTGAACCCGCCACTGCATACCTGTTCTGTTCAGTGAACCCGCCACTGTATACCTGTTCTGTTCAGTGAACCCGCCAATGCATACCTGTTCTGTTCAGTGAACCTGCCACTGTATACCTGTTCTGTTCAGTGAACCCGCCACTGCATACCTGTTCTGTTCAGTGAACCTGCCACTGCATACCTGTTCTGTTCAGTGAACCCGCCACTGTATACCTGTTCTGTTCAGTGAACCCGCCACTGCATACCTGTTCTGTTCAGTGAACAGTTTGGTGTGTCAGTGTGAAGCAGTACCTTAATTACACTACCTGATTGATGTATACACATGCAAGATGTTTTAAAGCACTTTAGGCCTGTCATTTAGCATTCAATATGATTTCTGCCCTTAAAACGCTGCTTTGCGTCAAATCCAGATTTTTCCCGGGAACTTTTGGCGTGTATCCCACTCCGCCATGCCCCCCTCCAGGTGTTAGACCCCTTGAAACATCTTTTCCATCACTTTTGTGGCCAGCATAAATTGTTTTTTTTTTCAAAGTTCGCATCCCCATTGAAGTCTATTGCAGTTCGCAAACTTTAACGCGAACCGAACCTTCCGTGGAAGTTCGCGAACCCGGTTCGCGAACCTAAAATCGGAGGTTCGGCCCAACTCTATATAACAGGATGGCATCCGCGTATGCGGAAAGTTTATAGTGTTTAATTGTGCCCGATTTCAACTCCTCTTACGTCTGCATTAGCTCTAATAGTACATAGCAGGGGTTCCAAAGAAATCACAAATAGTAGTGGGGATAAGGGGCAACCCTGCCTGGTGCCATTTCTGATCTGGTAGCTGCTTGATAACACACCATTAATTCTGACTTTTGCTGAAGGGGAGGAGTATAGTGCCAATATCCATCTTAGCATGTTTGGGTCAAGGCCAATATATTAAGTACTTCCTCTATCATGGTCCAGCTTACCCTGTCAAATGCTTTTTTTCAGCATCTGTGGATTGTGAGCCCAATGAACAATGTCAAGAGCTTTATTAGCATTATCTCTTGACTCTCTCCCCCAGACAAGTCCTGTTTGGTCTAAATGAATTAAATGTGTTTTTTTTTTTCCTTTAGTCTATTGGCAAGGATTTTAGAGAAGAGTTTTATATCTAAATTGATCAGAGAAATTGGCCGGTAGCTCTGGCACCAGGCAGGGTCTTTACCCTCCTTAGGAAGGACTGCTATATGTGCTTCTAAGTTCTGTGCTGGGAAGGAAGCACCTTCTGGTAGTTGATTTAAGAAGGACAACAGGGGCGTTACGAGTATGTGGGAAAAGACTTTATAATATTTTTTGGAGAGCCCGTCTGGACATTTCCCATTAGGAGTGTTCTCGAGTGCATCTGCCAGCTCTTCAAAAGATATCGGGGCATCTAATAGTTCGCCTTATTCTTCCGGAAGACATGGCATCCGTGAGTTATTCATGTAATTTACAATTTTTTCTCTTAGGGAATGCGTTTGTAGAGCAGAATGTGTGGTTTTCAGGTTATATAAAGATTCGTAATAATCTCTAAAAATAAAGGCAATTTTGTGTGAGTGAAATTTCAGTTGACATTGTTTATTTTTTATTTGGTGTACGAAAGCTTGTTCTCTTTTTTTATTTATGGCCCGGGCCAGTTGCTTTCCACTTTTGTTGCCGTACTCATATGAGCGAGCTATCCAAAGTCTTTGTTGTTGTTTGACCTTATCCTCCAACCAGGGCCGGTCCTGGACTTTCTGCTGCCTGAGACAAAGATCGTGAAGGCGCCCCCCCCCCCCCGGGCCCCCCGTGCCCCTCCCCCCACCCCGCCCCCTCCCCCCTCCTCCTTAAAGCAAAATTAAAGAATTAAATTAAATTAGAATCCTCATCATCCTCCTCCCCAGCCACAGCCATCCTCATCATCCTTCTCCCCAGCCACGGCCATCCTCATCATCCTTCTCCCCAGCCACGGCCATCCTCATCATCCTTCTCCCCAGCCACGGCCATCCTCATCCTCCTCCCCAGCTACGGGCAACCTCATCCTCCTCCCCAGCCACGGCCACAGCCGTCCTCATCATCCTCCTCCCCAGCTACGGGCACCCTCATCCTCCTCCCCAGCCACGGCCACAGCCATCCTCATCATCCTCCTCCCCAGCCACGGCCATCCTCATCATCCTCCTCCCCAGCCACGGCCATCCTCATCATCCTCCTCCCCAGCCACGGCCATCCTCATCATCCTCCCCAGCCACGGCCATCCTCACCCTCCTCCCCAGCCACGGCCATCCTCACCCTCCTCCCCCCCACCCACAGGCACTCTCACCCTCCTCCCCACCCATTCCAAATAAATATCCCACCTCCTCCACACCAGTCAGTGACTGCACATACATTAAAAAGATACAAAAAACGGAATCCGACCCGACCCCAGCAGCAGCCAGAGGCCCAGAGGCAGCCGCAGCCCGCAGCAAAGTGACTCACCGGGGATGGTGCGGTGGGGTCCGGCGACGATGATGGTGGAGGGCAGGCCAGGCGTCGGGCACACGAGCCAGCCCAGCATCCATCTTGCGCCGGCGGCAAGAGGGCAGCGGGCTTGCTCCTCCATGCTCCATCTCTGGGCGGGCAAGGCCGGCAACGGCGGTCGGCGGGCTCAATTTGTCATGGTCACGGGCGGTAGCACTGACTCAGTGACCGTGACTATCATGGCGGGTAGCGGGCGGAGGCAGCGTGACTCCTCCAGACTCCGGTTACTTCCGTCCCGTTTCTGGATTCTGCAGGAGCGGAGGCAGCGCAGCGGTGCGTGCAGCCAGGAGAGGCCTAGACCTAGTAGGCCGCAGAGCTGCCGCCCGCCTCAGGACTCGGAAGTCCGGCATGGTGGGTGGGGTGGGCCGGGCGTGGGCGGCACGTCAGTCAGGGCTGGTGCGCCGCGGCCGCGTCACAGTCTGTGCAGCCAGGCCAGGGTCACTGACTCACCGATTCAGTGTGCTGCCACTGCCAGCAGGGTCGGATGGAGACTTCACTGCAGCACTTGAGGCGGCCAGGCGGGCGGCGGCGGTAGCACAGTGCCACTTCTCCAGTCACAGTGACCAGTCCAGTCTCTCCAGAGGGCGGCAAGAACCAGGCGCAGGCACTTCCTCTTAATGCCTGGTGCCGCCCCTCCACTTCCTGCCGCCTGAGGAACCCGCCTCACCCCACCTCATGGGCGGGCCGGCCCTGCCTCCAACAAAGCAAAAAGGTGCTCCCTTCCTTTTTTGACTGCTTGTTCATGTTCTCTACTGGGGGATTTCTTGTGTATTTGCTCTAACACTTCTAAAGCATTAAGTGCTTTTGTCATCTTATATTCTCTTCCACGTTTCTGTCTCGCCCCAAGAGCAATCAATTCTCCCCTTATTACAGCTTTATGGCATTCCCATACTATGCCTGGAGAAACTTCATCTGATGTATTCTCTTTAAAGTAATTTTTTAGAACTTTGGAAAGTTGCTTAACCTCTGCTTCATCCTCCAAGAGGGATTCGTTAAGGTGCCAGTGCCATTGTTTAGAGCTACTATCCGGTAGTTTCATCTCAATCCAAATTGCTGCATGGTCTGAGATAGATCTATTTTCAATTACGGCTTTTTTGACTAATCCCAGATAGTATTGGTCAATATAGCATCTATCTATTCTGGTATGAACATTATGTACAGTCGAGTAGTACGAATGCCCCGTGGAGGAGTCTGCAGTTGGGTTACTTAATAAATTCTGATCCTCTCCCATAAGAAGGCACCCTTCTTTAAAGGCCTGCAGTTTATTAAAGACCTTCTTAAAGAAGTGAGCCTGTTTTTTGTTAGGAGCGAGTGAGGACTGAGTCAGCCAGGAATTTATTTGTGTGTTAGGCACTGTACATACACAAGTCTATCTCATCATGTCACATGTCACTTCGGGTATCCTTTAAAAAAAGAAGAGGCACTTGACGAATGATATCATTCTTCTCATGATAGACATGAAGCATTTACATTCAAATGGGTTATCTGGTATGATTTCAAAGAGTCTGAGTCAGCTAATTCCCTTCTAGCCCAAGACTAACAACCAAACTTTACCAAATGCATTAACTATGGATTGTAACATCTATATTGGAGGTAACACCCCTCCCCCACCCCTATCCCCTTATCTCTCCTCCCTCTCCTTATCCCTCTTCCCCTTCCCTACTCTTCCTTTTTAATCTCAATAGCTTCATGTTATCCTACAACAGTTTTCATCTTTGAATGTATTGATTTGTGGTCGTCAGCTCATCCTGATACATTTTGCACTTTCATTTATGAATATTCTTATAAAGGCACTTTACTATGAGGACTATTCAGGACTTCGATTTGTTGATGATACTGTTATCCTAACGCAACACTTACCTGTTGTTTGACAAGGTTGGATATATGTATGTATTTTGTATTTCCTATGTTCCTTTTATAATCAATAAAAAGTTTTATTACAAAAAAAAAGAAGTGATGGCCTGAACAGTTCGTTGGAGAACAGTTCCAGAGAGCTTCTTTGTCAAAAGTCTTAACAATAAAGTCAAACGCTGACTTTAGCGGTTAATAGTAAAACCCCCGGACCTGCTAGAAACACCAAATTTGCAGGGTATGCTAAGGAGGGCAGTGGGAACAAGAGGAAAAACATTTTTCAAAAAGACCTTTTGGTTTTGGAGAAAATCGATGTTAAAGTTAGGATAGGAAAAAAGTGTGTATCTAAATGCGGTAAAATGACAGATAATGTATCAACATGTACATAAATGTTATATATTCAGGTAGTCCCCGGTTTACGAACGCCCGACTTACGAACAACCCGCCGATACGAACGCCCACAGACCCGCCGCGATGACGTCACGCCACCAGGGACTACCTCTTCTGCTGCCGTTTTTAATGCAGAGTAGGTGCAGCGGAAGGTAGATAGAGGACATCTCACCTGTTCCACAGCGGTAGAAGGTCCCATCGTGCTGCCCGGAAGCTGCGCGGCCCGTCCTCTCTCTCCGTCCACTGTTCCCCGGTGGCTTCACATGCATCGCATAATGACGCAATCAGGAGAAGCCCCCTAGTGGCGGCGCCTCCTAATGCGCCATTATGCGACGCATGTGAAGACGCCGGGGGGACAGTGGACAAAGAGAGAGGATTGCATTAAAAACAGGGGCAAAGGTGGCTGTCCCAACTTAACAGATTCAAGCAAAGAACGAGCCGACAGTCCCTATCTCGTTCGTTAACCGAGGACTACCTGTACAGTATATACAACAAATTACAGCTTTTGCCTCTGATATTTAATAGGAAATGTAGAAAAATGTTTACACAGCTACTTAGACATTATTTGTACATTGTCATTTTAAAACACTTGAGTATTGATAGTGTTCTTTTAGGCTGCTTTCCCACCAGGACGTTGCGTTTTAGAGGACGTTATGGTCGCATAACGTGCCCCTAATGCAACGCCTGGTGGTGTTGGATGTGGATGCCAGAGTGAGCCGCGTTGTACAGCTCACTCTAGCATGCGTGATGCGTACTTTGTGACGCATGCGGCATCACGTGGTCCCGCCAGCCAATCGCCGCACAAAGCAACCGCTCCAGGAAGTAAACACTGCACGTCACAAAGTGCAGTGAATATTAATTAGCCATGTGCCTGGCCGCTCTCCCCTCCTCCCCAACACTACTGAGCAGTGCAAGCAGTCTAACGCGGGTTAGCCGCTTATAACGTACTGCATGCAGTACTTTCTCTTGACATCTAGCGTTACAATGTAATGCTACATGGGCACTGTGAACTGCCCATTGATCTTTCATTACTGCGCCTGTAACGTCCCACTGTGAAAGCAGCATAAGGTCCCTTTTCCACTAGCAATCGCTAGCGTTCATGCTGAACGCTGACGATTGCTGAATCGCAAAGTGCAGGAAAGTTCCGGTGATTGCGTTCACGATTTTGCTATGCTGTAGTGTGCATAGCAAAGTCGCTCCGCAGCGCGATCGCGTTTGAGGCAAAAACGAATCGCGGTAGTGGAAATAACCTACCGCGATTCCTATGTTACTTAGCAAACTGTAGCGATTTAAAAAATCACTAGTTTTGTGATTTTGCGATTCAGCATCACAAACGCCGCTAGTGGAAAAGGGCCTCTAAGAAAGAAAGAAACCCTTGGAGGTGAAGAGGTCAAACTATGAAACAGAGCAGAGCTAATGACCCTTTGACCTTACCTGCAGTAAAACCTTATCTGAAGCCGTCTCTGACTGTTTCTTTGATGTATAAGTGCTTCAGAAAATAGGACTGTCTCCGTCCTAAGCTGGATCGGAGAGCTCAGAGAAGTTCTTTTGCATAGATAACAAGTGAAGTTTCTTAACTCTTCCTGTACTATAAACAATATGATACTCTCTTCTTTGCTGCTAATGTTCTATTTCCTAGCTGTACAACACCTACAATTCATTATATCCTAAGTTTGTTTTCACTTCAGACTCCCTGTAAGTAAAATTATACAAAAAAAATCATTACCGTCCCTTAAAAAAGTGAAAAGCAGTAGAGTTTTCTTTGAAGCATAAAGTTGCAGTTGACCTTTCTGAACTTTTACATTTAACAAGCATTCCGCAGTTTTCTCCGGTAAAGACCGACACCTTCTTTTGCTGCACATGAAAAGGCGGATCTGCGGAGATTCCGTGCCTTTGTACTTCATAATCCCACCGCCAGCTCGCTCTTCTGTTACTCGCTGAAAAGGATTTTATCACCGCTTGCAGAACTTTCAAAGAATTTGGCTGTACAAGTAAATCAGGTTTAGCGGAGCAGCCGGTATGCTTTTACAGCTACAGCAATCTACCTCTTCTATAAGGTCAGGGCCGGTTCCAGCCTTTTTGCTGCCTGCCCTGAGGCAAACTTGTGAGGATGCAGCCCCCACTCCACCCGATTTGGAATGATCGCACAGCACCCGGAAATTTTCATATAGGTAAGTAGCCAGGTATAGTTGCCTCCAGTATAGTTGTCCCAGTGTAGGTAGCCAGGTATAGTTGCCCCCAGGATAGGTAGCCAATATTGTTACCCCTGTATAGGTAGCCAGTTTAGTTGCCCCAGTATAGGTAGCTAGTGCAGTTGTCCCAGTATAGTTGCCCTAGTATAGGTAGTATAGTTGCCCCAGTATAGGTAGTATAGTTGCCCTCAGCAGGGGTGCTCATCCGGATTCCGGATATCCAGGTTACCCGGATATCCGAACTGTTTTCAGCCATCCGAGCGGATTCAGATTCCAGATACCTGGGCCCAAATCCGGATAGCACTATGCGGATATTTGGTCGCATACCCGGATATTCGCGAATATCCAGCGGATATCCGAATCCGAATACTGTGACTAAGGAGATGACGTCCTTAAGCCAATCAGAGGGCTCCCAGCAGAAGCCCTAGCAACCAATCACAGAGGTAAACTCTGGCCATTTTGAGGGAATTCGTCCTTGCTTTGTGACTGCTCACTGAAAGAGACACTCCAGTGCTTCTTGGCTAAAGCAAGTGCTTTATAGTGTGTTAAACCTAGCATTTTTGCACATAAAGTGGCTGAATAGAGTACTGGTTAAGAACACTGCCTTTAACATGGGAGACCAGAGTTCGAATCCTGGCTAGGTCAAGTACCTCTTCAGTAAGGAGTTCAAGGCAAGACTCCCTAACACTGTAGGGTGGCCTACTGAGCGCGTCCCAGTGGCTGCAGCTCTTGAGCGCTTTGAGTCCGACAGGAGAAAAGCGCTATATAAATGTTCGGATTATTACTATACCACTCTTTTGTTGTTGTTTAGCTAGCTTGTTGTATTGTGATTTTAGTTAGTGTCTGTGTCTGAGAGCTGTGACAGTCTCTGCTGTCTGTGAGCTGTGGCAGTCTCTGCTGCACCTTGCAGCAGCTCTGCTAGTTAGGTGTCTGTGTCTGTGTGTGCTGTTTGTGCACACAGGCCAGGCCTGTGCTATTGCCTTAGCTACAGTATAGTTTAGGGCATATATACTGTGTTATTGTTATTGTGCAGTTATTTACTATATTTAGTACTGCAGTGCTAGTTGTTAGAGTAGTACTGTCTGTGTTAGCTTAGTTACTACTACAGATTACTGCATTTCTGCTGCGCTGCTGAGTGTCAGTGTGTGTGACAGATAGACCGTTAGTGTGCACACTGTCTTCTTCTACCCTGCTGCTGTCCAACACCGATTGCAACAAAGTGCAAGTACCCCACATCCATCTGGTGACATGACATCACACAAACTTGCACTATGTCTGCTGGTACTGGTACCCGGGGAAAGGGCATCAAGGGCAAGAAGAGAGGAAACATTGCTGGCACCGTCACCGCCAGCAGTTCTGCCACACCAGTGTCCATTCTGCCGCTAGCCACTGGCCGTGGACACACTGGGGGCCCAGCTGATAGGGGGAGACATGCTGCAGAGGTGCAGCAGCGTGTAGCGGCCATTTTTCAGCAGGGTCGGCGCCTCAAATTGGAGGAGAAAGACGCCGAGCCTGTGATGCAGCTGATGGTGGATGAGCAGGCCACCACTGTCATGATCGCTGCTGCAGCAGGTAGTGCTGGCAGTAGTAGTGCTGCAGCTCAGGCAGTTCTGATCTCTTTCCATGCAAGCTGCATAGCTTTGTCTGCCTTTCCCTGCTGTCAGCTTGTGACTGATTATCATTCACCTGTGTGGGAATCTGCATGTCTGCTCCCATTGGATGACCTCAGTATAAAGATCTGCTTCCTGCAGGACTCCTCGGGTTATCATAGCTTCAGTTTAAGAATGTCTTGCTGTTGCTTCAGCCCCAGATCGTGTTTCTTGTTCTAAAGATACTTTGCTGGTCTTGCATCATATATTGGTTCATTGCCAATATATATGCATACCAGCACGTTTGTTATTTTCCTTGTATTCGTGTTACGTTGATACATCAGTGTCGCTGATGTATACGTACACGAACTGTTTATATCCTGTGTTCAGTTAGTCAGCTTTCCAGCACGTTTTGGTAGTTTGCGCGTATCGTGATCATCCGTGCTGAGTTAGTTATCCTGCTCCTGGTTCTGTTTGTGGATTGCGTTCATCTCTGCGAAGAGATAACGAATCCTTCTGAATCCTGTTCTGTTACCGTTTGTGGATTGCGTTCATCTCTGCGAAGAGATAGCGAATCCTTCTGAGTCCTGTTCCCTGTATTGCTCCAGTCCTAGTCAGTGTTCCTGCTTATGTCATATATCGGTTCATTGCCGATATATACATATGTTAGTCAGACGTTACAAATAGTTTAATTGATAGCTGTAATTGTAATACGCTAGGAAAACATACTTATTGTATATTTGTCTGTGTTACGTTCATCTATCTTGATCCTGCTGTTTCCTGACTATCCTGTCCTGTCTTTGTGAGGCACGCAATCCCTGCAACGCATTGGCTGCCTCATTCCAGTCTGTCTTGTTGTGGACGCTTGCTGTCACTAAGTAGCGGCTAGCTAGCAAGCGTTCATTCTGTCTACCTGTCCTGATCCCCTCAGTTCTGGTTTATAAGCTCAGCGCTACCTTGCGCTGAGACGTTATCGCGAAAGTATTGTTTGTGGCTGTCGAATCTGCACCGGCTCTGTGCGCCACAATCTCCAATTGGTGTCAGTTCTCCCCTCCACTATACTAGGGATAGCCTGTTTCCTTGTGCTAGTGTGTGTACCTCCTTCACGTCAGCTCATGCGTTGCATGCTGACTGTGGAGAATACACCACCAAGCCTAACAACCACCAGCTCTACAACAGACACCTCCAACCCCGCCACCACTCCTGTTCACAGGAGCAGCAGCAGCCGCACAGCAGTGCATGGGGACTCGTCGGTCATCGTGTCGACCCCTGCGGGCAGCCTACCCTCAGTCAGCACGCTCTGTAGTCCAGACACCGCAAGTGCAATCAGGGCTGACTTTCAGGAGGACATTCTGAGTGCACTGGGGTTTGTGAAGGAGTCAAAGATGTTGACAGTGATTGTTGGGGGGGAGTCCTTGCCTGATGTGTCAGCAGAAGAGGAGTTTGGGGGGTCATCAACATCCCTGCAATTGTTTGAGGAGGGGGAGTATGATGCTGATAATAATGATGACAAGATAAAGGACTGTGACTACCAACCACAGGAGGGGGATGTTGGCTCTGAGTCTGAGGAGGAGGATGCATCCGTGGGTCTGGCACAGAGGATTAGCATTGCTGGCATTGGCAGGAGCAGCAGTGGGCGTGGAATGCGGGAGCCACAGCCTGCTGCTTCATCTTCTGCCACTACCACCAGCCACACCACTCAACCCCAGGCCCCAACCACCGCAGGGCCAACCACTGCAGGGAGAAAAAAAGCAGCAGCAGCCCATTCAGGGCGTAAGGGAAAATTACAATCCCCAATATGGTAGTTTTTTGATCTGCCCTCAGTGGACAGCAAATTTGTCACGTGTAACGTGTGCCAGGTGAAGCTGAGCAGAGGTTGCAACCCCTCCAACTACGGCGCCTCCAGCCTCATCAACCATCTGGCCAACAAACATCATCACGAGCATGAGGAGTTCAAGAGGCTGAAGGAAGCTGGCGCTGGCAGTATTCCAACCAACAGCACCACAAGAACCCCCTAGTATAGGTAATATTGTTGCCTCAGTGCCTGCTAAACCCTCCCTCCCCTAACCCCCCATCAGACGCCGATCGTTTTACCTTCGTTGGCTGCTCCCCCTGCAACTGTCCTCATCCCCCTAATGCAGCTGCCGCTAGGAGCTACTCAGACCTCATAGCAGAACGTCCAGCTGCGCCGCTATGACAGGTCAGCAGGTCACCTATCAGCACTTGGGAGGGGGGGCGAGATGCCGCTCCTGCCGCCATGCCGCCTGATGCAATTGCGTCACTTAGCATCATGGGCGGGACGGCGTTGTGTGAGGAGAAGAGTGATGGAGAAAAAACTGATGTATTTGGCAGATTGCAAGTACAGTACGGTTTCCTCCAACTTCCCAAAAACATACAGATAAGTTAATTGACTTCCCCCTAAATTGCACTCACAACAAAACTCAAGGACCGCCACTCAATCGCTATAAAGACATTTTATTGTATCAAAAAGATAAACAGCCTAATTCCCTCCCACACCCCCACCCATTAAAACCCCAAAAGCCCGCACTGGACACACATAGGAGCGCTCCTATAGCAATCCAAACTCACTCACGCCACATTCATCTCCAATTGGATTGGCCAATCCTATTTTGGGACGAGTTGAGGCTACTGCACTTCACAACGATTCCAAGGAGAGTCCCCAAAGTGAACATCCTATTTCCGGAGGATCACCATAAGGATAGCAAGGTTTAGCACATGATCATAGTCCAAAGCTCAATGTTCCTTAGTTATGTCTCCACTTACCATCAATAACCACTGCTCATATCGGCACCGAGCCTATCCAGCATATCATAGCCATGTATACTTTAGCTGATTTTCCACATGCAACTAGATTCCCGTCAGCCACCACCAGGTTCTCAGGCTTTACCTTTCATCTAGTAATGGTAAGCGGAGACATAACTAAGAAACATTGAGCTTTGGACTATGATCATGTGCTAAACCTTGCTATCCTTATGGTGATCCTCCGGAAATAGGATATTCACTTTGGGGACTCTCCTTGGAATCGTTGTGAAGTGCAGTAGCCTCAACTCGTCCCAAAATAGGATTGGCCAATCCAATTGGAGATGAATGTGGCGTGAGTGAGTTTGGATTGCTATAGGAGCGCTCCTATGTGTGTCCAGTGCGGGCTTTTGGGGCTTTAATGGGTGGGGGTGTGGGAGGGAATTAGGCTGTTTATCTTTTTGATACAATAAAATGTATTTATAGCGATTGAGTGGCGGTCCTTGAGTTTTGTTGTGAGTGCATTGATGTCTGGACCTGCCTTCAGGGCCGGTTTAA
Organism: Hyperolius riggenbachi; assembly: GCF_040937935.1. NCBI lineage: Eukaryota > Metazoa > Chordata > Amphibia > Anura > Hyperoliidae > Hyperolius > Hyperolius riggenbachi. The sequence goes on along the minus strand of NC_090649.1, from coordinate 466,878,236 downwards.
GCAACAATGGGGCCCCAGGGCAAAATAAACCTGGGGGGCCCCCCCCAACATATACCCCGGAACAAAAATCGGCATTAGGGGACCTTTTTTGCAGCTGGTATAGTCAGGGTGTGAAGTCCCAATCGGTCAGAGCTCCACATTCTGGCTATCCCAGCCTGCATGGGGGACAAGGGGTTAAAAAGTTTCAGGAGGGGGGACCCCACATAATTAAAAAAAAAAAAAAAATTCCCACACTCTAAACATAAAAAAAAATTGGGAAAATAGGAAAAAATGCCAGGGATCTTCATACAGCCATATTGCGGCTGTATAGCGATCCCTGGCCAAAGCATTGCGGCTGCGTATGGACCCCCTGGAAACCCCGTCAGGAAATGTATTGCTCTTTCTTTTTATACATGTAAAATTACACTACCGTTAGGTTTGCTACTAAAAGTGACATTTACCGCATTTAAAACTATACTTTTTTCCTTCTAAACTTTAAAATCGATTTTCTCAAAAACTATAAGGTCTTTTTGAAAAATTGTTTTTTCCTCTTATTCCTAATGATCTCCTTAATATATCCTGCAAATTTAGGGTTTCTAGCATTTAAGGTGGATTTGTTATTAACCATTAAAGTCGGCAGGTTTTTAAATGTGTTTTTTTTTCCTTTGAAACTTTAAAATCGATTTTCTCAGGAACTATAAGGCCGATTTGAAAAAAAATTTTTTCCTCTCGTAGCCACTGGGGGCCCCTACAAGCTCTGCGGCCCTGGGGCAGCTGCCTCCTCTGCCTTAATGGTAGCGCCGGCCCTGCCTGCCTTCCCCTACATTGTGTGGGGTATGCTTATAAAAGTAATAAGGATCTGTGCACCGGAGAAATTGTAATTGTGTTCCCCCTAAATTGGCCCTAGACTACGATACATACATAGATCTATGACTATGGTAGGGATTACATTGTGAGCCCCTCTGAAGGGCAGTTAAGTGACAAGACAATGTCAAGTGCAGCTCTGTGAAATGTTTGTTTACCGAAAGTTCAGAAGTCAGTAGAAAATAAACCTGGTCTCCCAGAATTCTCTGGGAGGAGAATTCTGCATATCTAAACAGCCTAAGCTAAGCATCACTGGGAGGGTGGGGCTACATACCAATATACAGCAATACAAGGGGCCTGATTCACAAAGAGGTGCTGCTAACAGTTAGCACGCTGGTGAAAAGCCCTTTATCACGCCTAAACTCAGTTTAGGCATGATAAGTTTAGGGGCTTGATTCACAAAGCGGTGCAAAGTGTTTGCACGCCAGTGAAAAGCCCCTTATCACGCCTAAACTCACTTTAGGCGTGATAAGAAGAAACTCGCGCGAAGTTACCGCGCGTACGCGCGTACGTGCGCGCGCAGCACCCGACGCTTCGCGCGAAGCTCCCATTAAACCCTATGGGACTTTGCGCGCGCTCTCACGCGCGAACGCGCGTACGCGCGGTAACTTCGCGCGAAGAGCAGGAAAAAGTGGTGATAACTCAGTGGTGAAAAGGTCATCACGCCTAAAGTCTTTTAGGCGTGATAACTGGGTTATCACCGCTTTGTGAATCGAGGCCTAGGTGTGATAAGTTTAGGAGTGATAAGTTTAGACGTGATAAGTTTAGGTGTGATAAGTTTAGGTGTGATAAGTTTAGGTGTGATAAGTTTAGGAGTGATAAGTTTAGACGTGATAAGTTTAGGTGTGATAAGTTTAGGCGTGATAAGTTTAGGCGTGATAAGTTTAGGCATGATAAGTTTAGGCATGATAAGTTTAAGCACCAACTGGGCTAGCACCGCAGTGCACAGCTGATCAAAAGTTTTGCGCTAGCAAAGTCTGGTGCAGTTCGCATAGAGTTTAATGGCGCTGCTTTGTGTGCGGGACTTTGTGCGCGATCTAAACTTATCTAAACTTATCACGCCTAGGGCTCGATTCACAAAGCGGTGATAACCCAGTAAAAGACTTAAGCCGTGATAACCATTTTTATCATGCCTAAACTCAGTTTAGGCATGATAAGTTTAGGCATGATAAGTTTAGGCATGATAAGTTTAGGTGTGATAAGTTTAGGCATGCTAAGTTTAGATAAGTTTATTACGCGCGCAAAGTACCGCATGCAAAGCAGCGCCATTAAACTCTATGCAAAGTGCACCAGACTTTGCTAGCGCAAAACTTTTGATCAGCTGTGCACTGCGGTGCTAACCCAGTTGGTGCTTAAACTTATCACGCCTAAAAACTTATCACACCTAAACTTATCATGCCTAAACTTATCACACCTAAACTTATCACACCTAAACTTATCATGCCTAAACAGAGTTTAGGCGTGATAAAGGGCTTTTCACCACGGTGCTAACTGTTAGCACCGCTTTGTGAATCAAGCCCCTAAACTTATCACGCCTCAACTGGCTTTTCACCAGCGTAGTGCAATGGGTATCACGCCTAGGGCTTGATTCACAAAGCGGTGCTAACAGTTAGCACCCTGGTGAAAAGCCCTTTATCATGCCTAAACTCAGTTTAGGCATGATAAGTTTAGGTGTGATAAGTTTAGGTGTGATAAGTTTAGGCATGATAAGTTTAGGTGTGATAAGTTTAGGCATGCTAAGTTTAAGCGCCAACTGCGTTAGCACCGCAGTGCACAGCTGATCAAAAGTTTTACGCTAGCAAAGACTGGTGCACTTTGTATAAAGTTTAATGGCGCTGCTTTGCGTGCGGGACTTTGCAAGCGATCTAAACTTATCTAAACTTATCACACCTAAACTTATCACACCTAAACTTATCACGCCTAAACTGGCTTTTCACCAGCATGGTGCAATGGTTATCATGCCTAAAGTCTTTTAGGCATGCTAACTGGGTTAGCACCGCTTTGTGAATCGAGCCCCTAAAGTCTCTAACTGGGTTAGTACCACTTTGTGAATCGAGCCTATAGATACAGGAAGGGCTCGATTCACAAAGCGGTGCTAACAGTTAGCACGCTGGTGAAAAGCCCTTTATCACGCCTAAACTCAGTTTAGGCATGATAAGTTTAGGTGTGATAAGTTTAGGTGTGATAAGTTTAGGCATGATAAGTTTAGGTGTGATAAGTTTAGGCATGATAAGTTTAAGCACCAACTGGGTTAGCACCGCAGTGCACAGCTGATCAAAAGTTTTGCGCTAGCAAAGTCTGGTGCACTTCGCATAGAATTTAATGGCGCTGCTTTGCGTGCGGGACTTTGCATGCCATCTACACTTATCTAAACTTAGCATGCCTAAACTTATCACACCTAAACTTATCACACCTAAACTTATCACGCCTAAACTGGCTTTTCACCAGCGTGGTGCAATGGTTATCATGCCTAAAGTCTTTAACTGGGTTAGCACCGCTTTGTGAATCGAGCCCGAAGTGTTCCCAATGCTGAAACCAAAATTATCACCATAAAAGTGGGCATCCTGAATAATTGACTGCATTCACTATGTCACTACACGCCTCTTTAACATAGCAAAAACTTTTATTTTGAGTTTGAAAGTTGGAAGTGGCGGGGAATTCCCAGAGCAGAGCACCTCTGTGTCACCTCGTTTACAGATAATTCGTTAATCCTGGATGTGCCTGCCAACAAATCAAGGACAAGCTGCTAAGATCGTCTTCAGAAGGTTTATCGTGCCGGGTTTAGCTTAATTTCTTCGTTGAGTTGATTAAAGAAAACCGTGGCAGATGATTGCCTTGTGACATGGTCGCTTCCTGCCGAGTTTCTGAAACATTCCACCGAACCCCTTCAAGCTGAACCTGACTACTCTACTGGACACTTAACGTAACATTTAAGCGAAAAAAAAACTTATGATATAATGAATTGGTTGTGTAGTATGGATAATTAATAGAATATTAGTAGCAAAGGAAATAGTCACATATTTTTATTTTCCGGCATATAGCTTATTTTTTATAACATTGCATCATGCTCTAATAACTGCAGTTTACACATTACACTCAGCATTTTAAATGATGAAACAGAGCAGGCTAATGAACCTTTGAACTTTCCTCTGCAGTAAAAGTTTAAACAAGAAACAGTGAGAGACAGTTGAGATAAGTGCTTCAGAAGACAGTGCTGTTTGTGACCAAAATTTGGTGGCAGAGCTCAGAGAAGTTCTTTTGCATAGGTAAAGTTTCTTAACTCTTCTTGTACTGGAAAAAATATGATACTCATATCTGTGCTACTAATGTTTTATTTCTTAGCAGTACTACACATACAAATCATTATATCATAAGTTTATTTTCACTTCAGATTCCCTTTAAAGGAGTTATCAGGGTTTATTAAGGAAAATAAGTGCTAGTTACCCGGGGCTTTGTCCAGCCCCAAGCTCCCAGCATGTCCCTCGCCGCAGTTCTGCAGTCAGCCGTTCACCACTGCTGCTTCCTGGTCCCCGGCGATGACGTCAGGCCAACCTGGAGGTCGGCTTGTACTGCTCCTGCGCGAGCGGCGCTGTCAATCACTGCCACGTGGGCCAGAGCGTACTGCGCAGGCACAGAACTACTGCGCCTGCGCAGTAGCATGTGGTAGCTAAAGAGATAAGCCAACATCAAAGCAACAAATGTTGGTTCAGAAAAAATCTTTAATAATTGTACATGGGTTATTGCAAGTTTTCACAATGTTAAGTTTCTTCTTCAGGCATTATACAGAACTCGATCAGGACCATGAGGTTAATTTCTAACAGTCATCCGTTCTGAATATGATCCATTGACCACAACTCTTTGTTTTCTGTCCGCTAGCCAGTTCCCTATCTATGCACACAGACTCTTCCTCAGTCCTTGCATCCTCAACTTTTGCACCAGACTTTTGTGGGGAACAGTGTCGAAGGCCTTTGCAAAGTCCAAGTCTACAGCATTCCCAATATCCACACTAGCGTTCACTACCTCATAAAAGCTGAGCATGAGTTTACTGTCCTTAGCAAACCCATGTCGATGCTGAGAAAAAGGGGTTTATCATTTATCAATAGTGATATTAACCACTTCAGCCTACAGTGTTGTTTCACGTTATGTATCCGAGCAACTTTCACCTATTCGTTCGCCAATAACTTTATCACTACTTATCAAGTATCTATAAAGTATCTAAGTGAGAGAGACCAGGAGCCCAATGGTGCAGTATTGCTTGTACAATATGGTGTAATAAGAGTAGTATACTCACAAGAGTGGCTGGCAAACCATGCAATCACCATTCGAGCCTGCGGGGAAAAAAACATTCCCGCTCGGTATTCCAGGTCCGCTTGGCAGGTTCTGGTTGGTCGCACTCCTTCGATGTATTAAAAACACGGGTTTGAAATACGGGACCCGAGGGGTTCTAGCTAATCTAGAAAAACACGTTTGGAGGCGACCTATATATCTAGTACTAGGTACATGTATATTAGGAGTAAATCGATCTTACCTTCTTTAGCGACAAACCACAAAGGTAAGTATACGATTTTATTCATGGTCACTACAAAAGTCCCTTTAATAGCAGTGATCCACGGAGATGTGCTCACATCTGTGGTTCAATGCTATTGAAGAACAAGTGACACCCATGCTAATCTAGAAATAAAAAAAACACATATATAAGTAGATAAATACTAGTTCTACTTACATAACATATGTGCTGCATCCCGTTATGATTCCTGTGAATTTTATAAAGGAAAAGCAGAGAATCCTATTCTAGACAGTTTCCATCTTGGTTACCTTTGAATGAAGCTAATCCTGACATCATTTCCTCCCTCACTCATTTTTCTCCTCTTGCTAATTGTGTATTCGTTACCCGTCCTCCTCCCAGAGTCTTCAGACACTCCCACTGAGGTGTATACTAGAAAATGTGTCTTATGTCATTAGAAGGAGGACGAAATAAAGGGAAGAGGAGGAATATATTATAGATTAAAAGATCCCCCAGCATGCAACTGTTTTGCCAGCCGATGGCAATGGTAATGGGCCAGTGCTCCTAAGGTATGTGATAACTCCAAACCATAACAGCAGATAAAGTTTTGAATGCAGGATTAGCATTAGTGGCATAGCTAAGGGGCCCCAATGCAAGTTTTGCAAGGGGCCCCCCAAGCACTCTATACATAACAATTGATATGGCGCACGAAAACCTGGCAACTACAGTGTCAGAGGTGCAAGAAGGGGATGGGGAACAGTTGTTAATGTTTACCAATATTCAAAGTATCTATAGAAGGGGATTATTATAAGCACAGGGCCAATAGAGAGCTAATACTGCAGTTGAGGGAGGGCCCTTCGGGGCCCCTCTGGCCCAAGGACCCAGATGCGGTCGCAACCTCTGCAACCCCTATTGCTATACCCCTGATTAGCATCTTTATCACTTAATACACTCAGACCAGTTGCTGTTGAAATTTGATTGTTATGGTGACAATCCCGCTTTAAAGGCACTTTTGTATTGTCCTGAGGAAGCGGGACAGCATCCGTGATATGTGTTGTCTTATGTGCATTAATAAAATCGTATACTTACCTTTGTGGTTTGCCGCTAAAGGAGGTAAGATCGATTTACTCCTAACATAGATGTACCTACTACTACTACTAGATATAAAGGGCGCCTCCAACAGTGTTTTTCTAGATATAGTCTGTAAAGTGCTGCAGAATATGTCAGTGCTATATGATACATAATAATAATCGTATATAATAAAACCCCTGTGTCTCTGTGTGCCAGGGGTTGTGTGCGTGGGTCTGTGCTTTGCGCAGCTGCGCATGTGCAGGGACGCAGAGACATGGAGGGGAAGTGACGCACGGCTTGCAGGGAAGGATGGGGCCAAGGGTGTTTGCGTGCACGTGGCGGACGTGTGCACATGCGGCGGGTGCTTGCCTGCGGCGGGGTAGCGCGACGGGTGCGAGTGCGGCGGGCGCATGCGTGGTGACAGACCTAAAGCCCGTTTTGAAATGGGCTTAGGTCAACTAGTAATAATAATAATAATCCTATATAAGAAAACCGCAGGTGTCCCTGCATCATCAGTGTCAGTGTGTCCGTGTTTTTTTTCTGCTGCGCATTTTGGGCAGCATGGAACAGGAGCAGGACGTTCCAGGGGGCTGGCCGGGTGGGTGGGTGTGCGTGCGCGGTGGGCAGGTGAGCGCGGTGAGTGCGCACTGGCATGTGGCGGTGATGACTATAGCCCATTTTTAAACGGGCTAAGGTCACTAGTAATAATAATATGTTAGGACATTACACTATGATTATGGTGGGGATTAGATTGTGAGCTCCTCTGAGGTCAGTGACATGACTATGTACTCTGTAAAGTGCTGCAGAACAGGTCAGTGCTATATAAATACATAATTATCCTGGCACACTCTATGACTAAGTACAGCACATGAAAACACAATTCCCGCAGCACGTATTAGCAGTGCAGTGCGCAGCACACCCTGATCTAAGGTGACCTCTCTCTGCCAGACTGTGATGTCATCCTGTTTTTTTCTCTCTCCTCTCTGCACAACGGAGAATGTGATGACACTGGGGCAACAGAGAGTCCAGATTCGGCGAGGAGATGCTGATGAGGTTAAAAACCAGGGGTGGCACCAGGGACAGGTCTCTATTACTGAATCAGATCATGACATCAGCTCTGCTTTCTATTGGCAAAAAAATAGGCTTAGACCTGTGCTACTATTGTTGTGCGTTTAATACTAGCATTCAGTGGGGCACACAGAGCCCGCTGTGAGCTAATCTGATCAAACTTTCCTTTTAACGGGAACGCAAGAGATAAACACAGAGCCCAAAAGGCTTCTGTCCTCCACCCCATGCCACAAACTGCTGTCTGATGGGCTGCTCAGGAGGAGAGAATTTCCAGTGGAATACTTATTACTGCTGATAATGATGTATATTATTATTATTATGTAGTATTTATATAGCGCTGACATCTTCTGCAGCACTTTACAGAGTACATAGTCATGTCACTGGCTGTCCTCAGAGGAGCTCATAATCCAATCCCCACCATAGTTATAGTCTAATGCCCTACCATAATAATAATAATATTATTAATGTTATTATTATTATTATTATTATTATTATTATTATTTATTACCACTGACTTCTTCTCCATCACTTTACAGAGTACATAGTCATGTCACTGACTGTCCTCAGAAGGGCTCACAGTCTAAACCAACCATAGTCATAGTCTAATGCCCTACCATATGATTATGTATTTACATAGCACTGACATCTTCTGCAGCACTTTATATAGTATAGCACTGGGGGGGGGGGGGGGGGGGGGTATGGAGGCGCCCAAAAATAGGTAATATAATGAAACAAAAAATAATAATGAGGGGGAGGGAAGTGTCTACCACTCCAGATGGCAGAACCCAAACCACAGGGTTAATGTGAAAAGATTACATTTTTTATTCAGCACGATTAAAAGGACAACACGTTTCACGGGTCTCAGCCTGCTTCTTCAGGTCAATACAAGTGCCTTTAAAATGTGGTCACAAGCATGGACGCCAGAAATCTGTACATAGTACATAGTCATGCCACTGACTCAAAGGAGCTCACAATCTAATCCCTACCATAGTTAGTCTAATGTCCTACTATATTATTATTATGTTTTTATATAGCAGTGACATCTTCTGCAGCACTTTACAGAGTACATAGTGATGTCCATCCCATAATCATAATTTTATAACCCTATCATAGTTTATTTCTTGTCATTTTTGGGGTGGTAGCTTCAGGTCCAGAAAAAATACTTCAGGTTGGGACTTTCCGTTCCATTAATATAATAGAAAGGGAACTGAAACGTGACTGTTCCATTTCAAAACATTGTATATGATTTTCTTTCCATTTATCTAGCTCTGTACAGTCCTTAAAATGGTCCACTTGAGGACCGCAGTGTTAACCCCCCCAAGGACCAGGCCCCATTTTCATGAAATTGGCCACTGCAGCTCTAAGGCCAAGCTGCAGGGCTGTAAAACTCAGCACACAAGTGATTCCCCCTCTTTTCTCCCCACCAAAAGAGCTCTCTGTTGGTGGGGTCTGATCGCAACCCCCACCCAGGTTTGTTTGGGTGTTTATAAATATTTATCTGATTGCAGTGCTGTACAAAGTAATCGCCGCTCGGAGACTGATGGCGGGGCGGAGCTCCGCCTTCCAAGCAGGAGATGCGCGCGCAGCCTGCACGATCTCCTGCTAGCTCCATAAACGGCCATTCACACCAATCGTGTGTCAGTGGGCTGTGGAGTGTCTCACACAGAGAAATGCAATAGTACTATCAGAGTACAGTGAAATAATAATGCACTGGAGTGGTTCTGTGACTTAATGAGGCAACAACAGTAGTGTGCAGTGCACACAGCTCTGGGTGTCAGTGGGCTGTGGAGACCGATGTTCTAGCCCTCAAAAGGGCTGTTTGCGTTGCTTTCACAGTTAGTGCGGAACACAGGCCTAGCTAATACTTTCCCTACCTATCTGCAGCAAGTCTGATCCTGCTCTCCCTAACAGTCAACAGCCAGCAGAATATTGATCCAATATGGCCACCGCAACTGCTTTTTGATAGGGCATGGGAAGAAGGGGGGGTCCAGGAAGGGGTGCTAGCTGATTGGCTGCCATGTGTCCAGAGCAGGGACAAGGTCCTCCAGCACCCAAGGCTGAGACACCAAAGTGCGCCCCTCCACCCCAGCTGTCACTCACTGATTGCTGTTAGACTAAGAGAGCCACAGGGCCCACAACCTCCCCAACACCTTAATATCTAGTTATATGGCTTGCAGTCACTGCTATGTATCCCCTTTTCTTATTTCTTTCTGCTTCATACACAATTAGGAATGACAGCTGAATGAATTGTGCGCCCCCTCCTACACTGCGCCCTGAGGCTGGAGCCTCTCCAGCCTATGCCTCGGCCCGGCCTTGCATGTGTCTGCTGACTGTAAGGTAGGGGGTCAAAGTTTAGCTCAATAATGATGTATAGGGGGTGAATTGAACATGCCAAATGTTCGCTGTTCACCCCTAATGCGAACAGCCGATGTTTGCAGAATACGGCTCCCCGAGTCGCTGGCGAACTGTTCGGGCCATCTCTAGTTAGTGGCATTTTTGTTGCAGCAGCTCTGAGACTTTTTAAGAGACTGTAGCGTAATGCAGGTGAGGACGCACGTCCCTCTACTGACGGCACGCTCTGTTCTTCTCTTCCTCCGCCGCTCTGCAGACACCTTCAGGAATTTTATGCTCAGCTTAGTCACAGATGGGTCAAAATAATTATGCAATAATTAAGGCCACAGCATCGCCCAGGGGCGGCCGGCTGTTCCTGCAAAATGCCAGATCCCCTGAGCCCGGCCAGACAACGTTACTAGTCAAGCAGCAGAATAATATCTTAAAAATTAGCACAACATTCACTGCTGTTCACTACAGGGGAAATCAAAGTGATGATGATGTACAAGAGGGTTCTGTGTGAGAGTAGGTTTAGGTTGGGGCGTCGCTAGCCCTGTTTTAGGGGGGCACGTGCCCCCAATCTTTCCTGGGGTGCCACGGATCTCCGCCCGGCCGCCCCCTCTGTCAGACTCAGCGGCTCCCTCCAGCCGCCGCGTCACTGACAGTCTCAGACCTCAGGATCAGGCGGCGAGCCGGCGACCAATCGTGCGGGCGCTAGGACCCAGCGCCCGCACTGATATGCGGAAGTGACATCACTTCCGCATATCGAGCGGGTGCGTCCAGCGCCCGCTCGTACATCTGGTCGGGTCGCCGCTGATCCTGAGGTCTGCTGAGAGGTAGGGGGGGGAGCGGCGGCGGCTAGAGAGGGGGCCTCCCTGTCACTCACTCACTCACTCCCTAAAGGGGCTCCCTGGCACGCACTCACTCCCTAAAGGGGCTCCCTGGCACGCACTCACTCCCTAAAGGGGCTCCCTGTCACTCACTCACTGCCTAAAGGGGCTCCCTGTCACTCACTCCCTAAAGGGGCTCCCTGTCACTCACTCACTCCCTAAAGGGGCTCCCTGTCACTCACTCACTCCCTAAAGGGGCTCCCTGGCACTCACTCCCTAAAGGGGCTCCCTGTCACTCACTCACTCCCTAAAGGGGCTACCTGTCACTCACTCACTCCCTAAAGGGGCTCCCTGTCACTCACTCACTCCCTAAAGGGGCTCCCCTGGCACTCACTCACTCCCTAAAGGGGCTCCCTGGCACTCACTCACTCCCTAAAGGGGCTCCCTGGCACTCACTCACTCCCTAAAGGGGCTCCCTGGCACTCACTCACTCCCTAAAGGGGCTCCCTGGCACTCACTCACTCCCTAAAGGGGCTCCCTGGCACTCACTCACTCCCTAAAGGGGCTCCCTGGCACTCACTCACTCCCTAAAGGGGCTCCCTGGCACTCACTCACTCCCTAAAGGGGCTCCCTGGCACTCACTCACTCCCTAAAGGGGCTCCCCTGGCACTCACTCACTCCCTAAAGGGGCTCCCCTGGCACTCACTCACTCCCTAAAGGGGCTCCCCTGGCACTCACTCACTCCCTAAAGGGGCTCCCTGGCACGCACCCACTCCCTAAAGGGGCTCCCTGTCACTCACTCACTCCCTAAAGGGGCTACCTGTCACTCACTCACTCCCTAAAGGGGCTATCTGTCACTCACTCACTCCCTAAAGGGGCTCCCTGTCACTCACTCACTCCCTAAAGGGGCTCCCTGTCACTCACTCCCTAAAGGGGCTCCCTGGCACGCACTCACTCACTAAAGGGGCTCCCTGGCACGCACTCACTCACTAAAGGGGCTCCCTGGCACGCACTCACTCACTAAAGGGGCTCCCTGGCACTCACTCACTCCCTAAAGGGCCTCCCTGTCACTCACTCAATCCCTAAAGGGGCTCCCTGTCACTCACTCACTGCCTAAAGGGGCTCCCTGTCACTCACTCACTGCCTAAAGGGGCTCCCTGTCACTCACTCACTGCCTAAAGGGGCTCCCTGTCACTCACTCACTGCCTAAAGGGGCTCCCTGTCACTCACTCACTGCCTAAAGGGGCTCCCTGTCACTCACTCACTGCCTAAAGGGGCTCCCTGGCACTCACTCACTGCCTAAAGGGGCTTCCTGGCACTCACTCACTGCCTAAAGGGGCTCCCTGGCACTCACTCACTACCTAAAGGTGCTCCCTGTCACTCACTATCGGGGTCCCTGTCACTCACTACCTAACTGGAGGCGCCTGTCACTCACTAGCTAACCTGGGGGTCCCTGTCACTCACTACCTAACTTGGGGGGGCTACCATATTAAGGGGGCATTCTGCCTATTTATGTGAAATGCTGTCTATTTATGTGCCTCATGACTGCTGAATGTGTCTTGTTGGGAGCCTTATGATTTGTTGGGGGCCTCATGATTGCTGAATTTGTCTTGTTGGGGGCCTCATGATTTGTTGGGGGCCTCATGATTGCTGAATTTGTCTTGTTGGGGGCCTCATGATTGCTGAATTTGTCTTGTTGGGGGCCTTATGATTTGTTGGAGGCCTCATGATTGCTGAATTTGTCTTGTTGGGGGCCTCCTGATTTGTTGGGGGCCTCATGATTGCTGAATATGTCTTGTTGGGGGTCACATGATTGCTAACTGCGAGACTATGGGAAAAGCTGAATCCTTATCATATGAGACAATAGCATTAAACCTACTTTTTTAGCGTTTTAAAACAGAAAATAAAACTGGGAGGTTCTAAAAAATTGAATACATTTTTCAGGAGTAGGATGGATGAAATTGTTTATCTTCACAGTTTATTTTCAACTTGGATTTTCCATAATGTTCATGTATGAGTTAAAACGTTTGTACAGTATTTAGTTTAAATTGCTGTTGCCACTTTGCGATAGATACCGGTAAGTGACTTTTGGGTTGCAGTTTGGGCACTCGGCCTCCAAAAGGTTCGCCACCACTGTCCTAATCTGATGTCCCACCATTGCTAGGTTCATGTAAATTTGTCTCCACCCGTTACCACACCTATATTCTGGTCCATGGCCCACCCATTTTTTGGTGCGGCGCGATAAGCACGCCACACAACGTGATCGTCATATTTTTGGCACGCTAGCTGCAGTGTGCTGAATTCTGCTGCCTACAGTATGTACAGTATACGCTGTTCTCTAGTGCTTGCACTGTGTGCTGATTTACCTCCAGTGTGTACAGTGTAAGGTGTTACTCTGTGCCTTTATTGATTGTAAACCAGCTGTATTGTATGCTGATCCCTGCTACTTTCAGTATGTACAGTATTAGCTGTAAAGCCTGGTACACACATACAATTTTGATTAGCCAATTTTAGCTCTGTTCATAAAATTCATTGTCTGTTGGCCCACTTACTGTACGGGGGTAGGAAATTGGGGGTCAGTGATTGACCAATCAAAATTGTATGTGCGTATACATCTTTGATCTATGCCTATACTGATTGTAAATGATCGAAATAAAGGACAGGGGGCTCCGTCCAATATTTCGATGGGCAGGCCCGTTATCCGTAGCTTACACCGCTGCTAAGTTCATGTACATTTGGCCCCACCCATGGCCACGCCCACTCACCGCATGGCCACGCCCATTTTTGCCGCGGCGCGCTGCACGCGCCGCATGTACCTCCCCTCCTGGTGCCCACAGGTGCCACTGATCTCCAGGGACCCTAGAAACGCCCCTGGGTTTAGCTATAGTAAAATATCAGTATTTAAAGGACACCTGTAAGTGGTTAAAAAAAAGAGTTTAACCTACCTGGGGCTTCTACCAGTCCCCTGCAGATGTCCTGTGCCCGTACCGGGACCAAACGATCCTCCGGTCAGCACTGTTTCTACTTCCTGATTCATGGAAGCAGACATATTGTTAACCTCCTGTGCTTTCAAACAGCCCTATCTGCCATCTTTGCCATAGGCAGTCATGTGACACAGGGGTGAGATCAGATTACAATTTGTGATTAGACACAAATGAGGGGGGATTAAACAGGCTAAACTCTCTAAATACACACAGGGTGCATTTCTCTATGTATTTCTTCAGTCCTGTGCAAGAGTTCAGGTCCACTTTAAGTGTGGGGGACGATGGTTAACTACTTTCGCCTTTTGGACATATCTGCTATGTAAAAAAGGCTGCTGCCATGCCCCCACGCGCTCCTGCGGGTGATCGCGCACGCGCCCATGTGCTCCCATGCTGCCGCCCTTTACCCGGAGATCAATGAATGGGAACACAGTTCCCATGCACTGATCTAAGTCCCCGTTTGAAAAACTGACTGCGATCTTTCTAAAGAAAAAAAAAGTTTCATGTCCTCCCTATACTTCCTGGAAGCGAGAGCGCTCGCTTACAGTAAGAAAAAAAAATCTGACTGAGGCCATCTTGTGGCTTAATAGTAAAACTACATCTACATACATTTTTTTTAATAAATTCACACACAATTACATTTACTGTTTACCTCCCACAATGCAAAAAATACCCAAATAAAATGTTTCACTAAATAAAAAAAAAAATATACAAAAATTACAATTAATTAAAAAAAACAAAAACAAACCATAAATAGTTACCTAAGGGTCTGAACTTTTTTAATATGCACGTCAAGAGGTTATATTACTAATATTTTTTTTTTTAAGTTATAAGCTTGTAAATAGTGATGGACGCAAAACGGAAAAAAATGCACCTTTATTTCCAAATAAAATATTGGCGTCATACATTGTGATAGGGACTTAATTTAAATGGTGTAATAACCGAGACAAATGGGAAAATAAAATACATGGGTTTTAATTATGGTAGCATGTATGGTAGCATGTAAAGCTATACTGGCCATAAGAAAAAAGAGAAATCATTTTTTTCCATTTTTCTCTTAATATTCTTGTTAAAATGCATTTAGAAAAAAATTATTCTTAGCAAAATGTACCAAGATAAAACAAGATATAGATCAATTCACTGTGATAAGTAGTGATAAAGTTATTGGCGAATGAATGGGAGGTGAAAATTGCTCGGATGCATAAGGTGAAAAACGACTAAAGGCTGAAGTGGTTAAGGTTAGTCTTCGGTAGTGGGAGTGTTCCCAAAATTGACACCTACTACCACATTTTGTACCTTAAAAGAAAACCTTATAGACGTAATAGCTGTCTGAAAGACTTAATTTTAGTTTTAGGGCCTCTTAACCGAACAAGAAACTGCATACCGAAGAAACAGGATTAGAGCTGGCAGATATTGCAGGCAGGACTGTAGCAACACATGTCCTCTCCCATATACAGGCCTTACATTAAGCAGAGCTGCTCCATCCAAGACTGCTGTAATGGCAAATTATGGGGGAATTAAAATATTCCATTTTCCATTTCCGTTTTTCACATCCAATTTTGCTGACAGATCGCAGAGCAGGCGCTGCGCCGTAAATCACATCACGAGATGGAAGGCCAGTGGCTCTGACATCAATCAGCGCTGGGAAGCCTTCTGCGCACAGCGCTGTTTGTCCGCAGCGGCGAGGAGCGACCTAAGTCATGAATCCGAGCCCTGGCAAACTCCCGCAGACGTGCGCCAAGAAATGTGTGAATGGGGTCCTCGATGGACTGAGCATCATGGGAAGGGGACGTTATATGGGCTGCGCTTATAGCGCGGGTCAGCAGGCTAATGCTCAGGATGAGATTAATCATATGCTTGAATAAAATATGCCGGAGTCTGGATGAAGAACAGTTTAGAAGACGAGACACTTCCGCTGAGGATCAGACTTGCACATCAGTTTATGTGCCGGGGTTGAAGGAGACGTCACAGCAGCCATCTTGTCTCTGAGCCTCTTTAAGCTGAAGGAGGACCTGTCTAGGTGTAATTAGTGTTTCACGCTGCTGTGCAGGGCCCAGACAGTATTTCAGTGCACTACTTTACTTAAAGGGGAACTGACGTGAGAGGGATATGGTGGCTGCCATATTTATCTCCTTTTAAACAATACCAGTTGCCTGGCAGCCCTGCTGATCTACAGTATTTGGCTATAATAGTGTCTGAATCACACCAGAAACAAGCATGCAGCTAATCTTGTCAGATCTGACAATAATGTCAGAAACACCTGATCTGTTGCATGCATGTTAGGGACTATGGCTAATAGTATTTGAGGCATAGGATCAGCAGGATAGCCAGGCAACTGGTATTGCTTAAAAGTAAATAAATATGGCAGCCTCCATATCCCTCTCACTTTGGTTGTCCTTTAAAGAAAAAAAGGTCCTATGCTGGATACACACGGTGCGTTCGTGCACTCGATTTTCCCGTCGATTCCCGTCGATTCGTTTATTTCCAACATGTCCGATTTGGATTTCGATGGATCGTTAGGTCGATTCGCATGCAAAGTATGCCGAATCGACCTAACGATCCATCGAAATCCAAATCGGACATGTTGGAAATAAACGAATCGACGGGAATCGACGGGAAAATCAAGTGCACGAACGCACCGTGTGTATCCAGCACTAGAGATCAGTGGCTCTTTTGCATAGATTAAGTTTCTTAACTCTCTCTTAAAGAGACACTGAAGCGAAAAAAAAATGATGATATTATGATTTGTATGTGTAGTACAGCTAAGAAATAAAACATTAAGATCAGATACATCAGTCTAATTGTTTCCAGTACAGGAAGAGATGAGAAACTCCAGTTGTTATCTCTATGCAAACAAGCCATTAAGCTCTCCGACTAAGTTAGTCGTGGAGAGGGCTGTTATCGACTTTTATTATCTCAACTGTAAGTGAACTGTTTACTTTTCCTCTGCTAGAGGAGAGGTCATTACTTCACAGACTGCTCTGAAAGACTCATTTTGAATGCTGAGTGTTGTGTAATGTGCACATATTAGAGAATGATGCAATGTTAGAAAAAACACTATATACCTGAAAATAAAAGTATGAGAATATTTTCTTTGCTGCTAATCATCAAGTAATTATTCATAGTACACAACCAATTCATTATATCATATATATTTTTTTTTTTCGCTTCAGTGTCTCTTTAACTCTTCCTGTACTGGAAACAATATTAGACTCATATCTCTGCTCCTAATGTTTTATTTCTTAGCTATACTACACATACACATCATTATATCATATATTTTTTTTCGCTTCAGTGTCTGTTTAAAGGTCTATTGAAGAGAGAGGTATATGGAGGCTGCCATATTTATTTCCTTTTATACAATACCACTTGCCTGACAATCCTGCTGATCCTCTGCCTCTAATATTTTTAGCCATAGACCCTGAACAAGATTAGCTGCATGTTTGCTTCTGGTGTTACTCTGACACTACTGCAGCCAAATAGACCAGCAGGGCTGCCAGGCAACTGGTGTGGTTTAAAGAGGAACTCCAGTGAAAGTAATGTAATAAAAAGTGCTTCATTTTACAATAATTATGTATAAATGATTTAGTCAGTGTTTGCCCATTGTAAAATCTTTTAAATCCCTGATTTACATTCTGACATTTATTACATGGTGACATTTTTACTGTTGGCAGGTGATGTAGCTGCTGCATGCTTTTTTGGCAGTTGGAAGCTGCTGTAAACAGCTATTTCCCACAATGCAGCAAGGTTCACAGACAGGAAACTGCCAAGAGTACGTACTTTTCTTGTTTCTTGTGGGAGGGGTTTCACCACACTATCAGCCATACAGCGCCCCCTGATGGTCTGTTTGTGAAAAGGAATAGATTTCTCATGTAAAAGGGGGTATCAGCTACTGATTGGGATAAAGTTCAATTCTTGGTCGGCGTTTCTCTTTAAAAGGTAATAAATATGGCAGCCTCCATATCCCTCTTGCTTCAGTTTTCCTTTAATGCATTTTACGTTGCAGTTTTTAAAGTGGCAACGCAACGACATATAGAAGAATATAGTCAATTATTCTGGATATCCATTTTAACGGGAATTACTTTGGTTTCAGCATCAGAAATAATTCCTATATGTATATATTGCTGTATATTGGTATGTAACCCCACCCTCTTAATGATGTTTAGCCTAGGCTATTTAATGATGCAGCTTTCTGCCCCAGAGCATTCTGGGAGGCCTGGTGTTCTATGCACTTAGAAAGACACAGCAAACATTCTACAGTGCCACCAGTATTCACCTTGCCAGCAGTAAAGATGTTGTCATCTGTGATAAATGTAACATTGTAAATCGGGGACAGAATAGATATGAAGATGGGCAAACATGGACTAAATCATTTATAAATGAATATTATAAAGTAAAAGCATTTTAAATTATTAAGCGAGGTTCACTAAAGTTCCTCTTTAACCCTTAGATTGTAAGCCTTTGGGAGGGATCTCCCTTCCCTATGTATATTCTATTATTATTATTATTTTTTTTTTATATAGCGCCAACATCTTCCGTAGCACTGTACATAGTACAAACAAATAATGGGGAAAAAATATACATAAGAAATACAAGACACTGTACAGTCATGACATTGAATAGTAGAAATACAAATACATACATAGTTGATGTGTACTTGGTACATGTTGTGCATTTGTTAAAATTACAGCAGTATGACAAACACAAGGAGGAGGTCCCTGCCCTTGTGAGCTTACAATCTAGAGGGTAGTGGGGAGGAAACACCGGGGTTAGTGGGTGAGGCAGTGTGCCTTCAGTGCTGCTTATAGCAAATTATAGGCTTGTCTGAACAGGTGTGTTTTCAGAGTCCGTTTGAAGGTTTCCAGACTCGTGGCGTGACGAACTGGCTGAGGGAGAGAGTTCCGAAGGAAAGGGACAGCCCGTGAGAAGTCCTGGATGCGAGAGTGAGAGGAAGTGACTAGGCTAGAGGACAAAAGGGTCTCCTGTGAGGAACAGAGGGTCCAGGCAGGGAGGTATCTGGAGATTAAAGAGGAAATGTATGGAGGCGATAGCTTGTGTAGAGCTTTGTATGCAAGCGTGAGAAGTTTAAACTGGATCCTTTGGGCAACTGGTAACCAATGGAGGGATTGGCAAAGAGGGGCTGCCTCAGATGATCTAGAAGAGAGGAGGATGAGATGGGCAGCAGAGTTTAGAAGGGATTGGAGAGGTGCCAGTCTGCTTTTTGGTAGACCACTGAGTAGGGTGTTGCAGTAGTCAAGACGGGAGATGATTAGGGCATGCACAATCATTTTAGTTGCTTTTTGTGAGAGGAAGGGACGGGTTCTGGAAATATTTTTGAGATGTAAGTAGCAGGAGGTAGTTAATGTGTTGATATGCGGTATAAAGGAGAGTTCAGAGTCCAGAGTTACCCCCAAACAACGAGCTTTGGGGGTTGATGCTACTGGGGTGTTATCTACATTGATTGTGGCTATGGGAGCTGGAACAGAGAGCGAAGGTGGAAATATCACAATCTTCATTTTGCTTATATTGAACTTAAGGAAGCGGGATGATGAAATAAATGTAGATACAGCGGATAGACATTCAGGGACTTTAGATAGTAGTGTGGAGAGGTCTGGGGCAGAACAATAAATTTGTGTGTATTACTGCACCTACCTAACCAGCCCAAAATCACATCATCAGGGCTGCCCGCTCATGAGGCGGGATGAAACTTTTGCCTCAGGCGGCAAATTTCTAGGGGCGGCATCCGCCCATCGGTGGGTGCGGGGAGCCGGCCGCCCAGCTGGAGGGGTAGCGGGCAGGACGGGGGTATTGGGCCTAGCGGCGGGGAGGGAAGTGACTGTATTGTAAGTGGACGGCGTTGCAGGAAGTGACGTCAGTGGAGTGCACGCTGGATCGAGCGAGGAAGAGGTGAGTCCCCCCCGCCCACTGCCTCTTACGAGTTGCGCTTCTTATCTATTTAAGGCTGGAGGGGAGCGGAGGACGGGCGACCCAGGCGAGGGAGGGGAGGGTCCGACCCCCCTCCCCGCCGCTAGACCCAATACCCCCGCCCTGCCCGCTACCCCTCCAGCTCGGCGGCGGCAGCAATCATTTTTTCCTCAGGCGGCAAAAAGTCTAGTGCCGGCCCTGCACATCATCATGTATTTTGTACCCTGTTTGCCTTGTATAGCTTTGTCCTCTATTGTATAACTGTACCATTGTATGAATTTATTATCCAGCGCAGCGTACAATGGCGTAGAAATAGGGGGTGTAGAGGTTGCAGCTGCATCGGGGCCTTTGGGCCAGAGGGGCCCCCGAGGTGCCCTCCCTCAATCGCAGTATTAGATCTTTATTGGTCCTTTGCTGGTTAAATCACTTCTATGGATGCTTCAAATAGTAGTAATCATTAACAAACTGTTCCCCATCCTCTTCTTGCACCTCTGACACTGTAGTTGTCCTTGGCAGTTTTTGGTGCGCTGTATCAATTGTTATGTAAGGAGTGCTTGGGGAGGCCCAATGTAAACCTTGCACAGGGGCCCAAAGCTCCTTAGCTGCGCCACTGGCAGCATAATATGTTGGTGCTTTATAAATGCAAAAAAACCCCAATAATAGCTAGAAGGGGTATTTCACTTTGGCAGTGACACCTAGCGCCCATTCCTTATGAGACAGAGAGAGTTCGGCTACACCACTTAGCAACCAGTGTTATAACTAACAGTATGCAGCAGCCTGAAAAGCCTGCCTCATTCCCAGCCTGAAGCAGATGCAGAGGATTCCAGTTGACAGCTTACAGAATCCCTCCTCCCATGACTGGCATTGTAATCATGTGACCAGATCAGTCATTGATCAATACAGGTGCCTATTACAACTGAAATTATTGTATTATATAGACTGGGAGTCTCTAGAGTGGATACAAATGTTTTTTCTGTTAGTTGCCTGGACTTGGGTAATAAATATTCTGCCACATTTTGGTGTTTATACATTTCTGATTTAATCTTTTTAGTTCGCTTCTATGAACACGATACATTAATATTCAACATAGACATGATTCCTTTCATCCCATGCTTCTTTCAAAGACAGTTTATTTTTAACTTGCAATGATAAAATAAATAAATTAAACAAACACAGGCTAGCATGCTGCCACCTTGTGGTGGTAGCTGTAAAGTTCTGAAGCTTTACTAAGTGCTATGGCCCACTAGAGTGATTTCAGCAATGTTTTGAGGTCGGCGATGTAGCACTAGGGTGGGCAGTCAGGGGAGTAGCTATGGCGGGGCAAGGGGAGACTTATGTACCCGGGCTCAGCATGGCCATTGCACCCCCACATGCATGAGAGGTGGCTCGCTGGCTGCCCGAAGTGCCCCTGCTTCTCTTCCTCCCTCTGCAAAAGCGTTAACAGCAGCAGAATAAGGCTATCTAAAGGGGGCACATCTGGCTGAATAGGGTGAAGGAGGCACATCTGGCTATTTAAAGGGGAGCACATCTGGCTAACTGAGTGGGGTAAGGGGGCACATATATCTAAATAACTTTTGACTCCACCCATGACAATGGCCACATTCTGATGTGTGGCCACGCCCATTTTGTCCAGGGGGGGGCGCAAAAACTGTGTTTGCTCCGGGCGCTGAAAAGCTCTGTGGGCAGTAGTTACGACCATACCAGGGCCCTTAGGCCAGAGGGGCCCTCCCTCTTCAGCACTATTAGCTCTTTATTGGTCCAGAGCTTTCAATAGTAGTAATCATTAATAAACTGTTCCCCATTCCCTGATTGTACCTCTAATACTGTGATGGTCCTTGGCAGGTTTCGGTGCACCATATCAACTGTTGTGTGTAGAGTGCTTGGAAGGGAAAAATGTAAAACTTGCACCGGAGCCCAAAGTTCCTTAGCTACGCCACTGATTGACGACAATCGCTGCCAATCCCAAAAAGTGCTATGCTAATGAAAGTCAATGGAGCTGAGCCCACATCAGTGATTGCTATTAGGAAAATCAAAATCGCAGGTCACACACAGACAACCCCCCACCCCCAGATGCCTAACCCTAACAGCACCCCCTTAGCACGAGCATCCTACCTGACACCTAACCCCACTGCACATACATTTGGGCACCAAAATTTCCCCTCAATGCCTCTACTTCAATTGGCGCCTATGGAGGCTCAAAAATTCCACCGCTAGTTGGCGATTAAATTGCCTGCTTTGCCTCGAAGGGCCCCCCTCGAGGTTCCTGAAACCATAGTCGGTATGTTTAATGTGAATGGCACAATAAAGGGTGTGCTTTTAAAATTGGTTTGCTGGTATAACGTCGACTTAAAGGACAACTGAGGGGACATGTGACATGATGAGATAGACGTGTATATACAGTGCCTAGCACACAAATGACTAGGCTGTGTTCCTTTTTTAGCTTTCTCCACCTGAAAGAGTTAAACATCAGGGGCTTGATTCACAAAGCGGTGCTAACCTACTTAGCACGTCTAAAGTCTTTAGACGCGCTAACCAGGGTGCTAAGTAGGTTAGCATCGGATTTCTCAATCAGATCGCGCGCTACCTTTGCGCGCGCAAAGTTTTACGCGCGCAAAGTTTTACGCGCGCTAAGTCCCATAGGCTTTAATGGGCACTTCGCGCGGTGCGCCCTGCGCTCTGTGCAGTACGCGCGTAAAGTTTTACGCGCATAAAGTTTTGCGCGCGTAAAGTTTTATGCGCGAAAAGCTTGTTTAGACGTGCTAAGGGGGTTTTCACAGGCGTGCTAACAGTTAGCACCGCTTTGTGAATCAAGCCCCAGGTATGTAAGTGATAGTTTCTGTCCAAGTCGGGACTGGGTCGGACTATACCATAGCCCTCACCAGGGCAGCCATCGGGGGAGACAACTGACACTAGAGTGAGGGGCCCAGGCCCTTCCCCTCCAATACGCTGGCATTAAAAAGGACATACAAGGCGAGAACGTCATAAAAAAATAAATACCTTTTAATGTCAATGATGCTGCGGGAAGGTGGTCTGTGCTTTAATTTAGGCTGTGGCTGCCTCTGAATGGCCACTAAACACTCTGTTCCAGGTCCTCACCCCTTCCCAGGTCAGGATGGCTGACTTAGATACAGTATTTCCCCATCGCTCCCCGCCCCTGCGCAGTTTGCTACACAGACGTCCAGGACAACTACGTAGTGCACCTGCGCAGCGCGCTCCCTCCCGGCTGCGTGAATGCATACAAGGATATGCTTCTCCAAGCAGCGCCTGCTCATGAAGCCGCGACCACCCCTACCTGGAAGTAAGTTCAGGGAGTCACTGCTGACTAACGGAGGGGGACAGAGGAAAAGGGGGGAGCGGTGGGCATGAGGAGAGCCCAGTAAACATGCCTGCTCCTGCCATTTTTATTTTATTTTCCACTAAGGTATCCTTAATCCTATGAAAGCACTTACTGGCAGGCACAGGGGTGGGGTGGCTAGTGGGCAGGCACAGCACCCAGTCGGTGGGCCCGGGGGGCCCAGGCCTGATGATGTGTGAGGGGCCCCAAAATTTCTGATGGCGGCCCTGGCCCTCACTGATAAGTAATTAATGCTATAAAACACTTTCCTGTAAGTAAATGGCTTCTGAGAGCAGGAAAGCGATAAAAAAAAAAGTCAATAGTTCATAGATTTCAGAGCAGAGACAATGAAACAGTAAAAATTTAAAAACTAGATCTAAATATAAAAAAAACTGTGGGATATCTAAAAAAAGTCATTTGTAGGAGGAGGGTAGATACAATTGTTTATCTCACCAATTTATTTTCACCTCGGAAGTCCTTTAATAATAACATGAGCATGGCAAGGCCACAGAGGCCATGGCCTAGGGCATTAGGAAGCAAGGGGCGGGCAGCCACGGGCACGCTCAGGCAGTTAAATTGCCAAACATGTAAGTGGCAGTGGTCACAGATCCAGTCCGCAGCAGTGAAGGACATTCCAGGCCGGGGGAGAACAGCACAGGACAAGGAAAGCACAGGATGGTGGGCGTACGAGAGGAATCACCGCCGGGAGACTTGGGCGAAGGATACAGCCCGTATATGGCTAATCCTGCTGCTGCACAAGTTCCCGGCGGCGTTAAATACTATTCCCCCTCCAGGTCCACATGGATGGAGGGGGAATTATGTAATTCGGCTTCCAGCTATTGCAGTGATTTAAAAGTAACTTCAGCTCCATCTTCTGACTGTACACTGCTATAGCCGTAATTCCTATTATGGTCTATGGTGGCGCCGGCTGCCCCCAAATCTCCTGCGCTGGACTGCCAGTGTTCGGCGGGTGGGAGGTGGAGTTAGTGGCAGCGGGCCTTGGGTGGTAAAATGTACAGATCCAGCCCTGAACATGAGCAGACCACAGGATGACCACAACACGGTGCTGCACTCAGTGAAGCGAGCTAAGAAGCAAAAAGAGGTAATTAACTACATTACAGGATCAGAATAATTGTCAAGGGTATTTGTAGAGCGGAGCAAGTTGAGTAAACATGAGGAGTGACACGGGCGGCGTGATTAATGAGATATTGACTGCGTTACCAGGCGGCTGATACGTGTATCTGGCTCCTCCTGATTGACAGCTTGTCAGCGATTAATCTCCAGCCACAGGAAACGTCTTACTTCGCCAACGCTAATAAATCCAGCCGCTTCCTCTACAAAAGACGGGAAAACCGTTTATTTTAATTACATTTTAAGACTGTTTTGTGTCAGGAAAGAGCCGCAAAGGAGGCTGTAAAAAGGGAAACTCCATTTTCTTCCCTGTGCAATCATTCCTCTTTGAACGAACAACCGGGCTGATTAAGTCATTGAGGATCGTTCTGATTGTTTATATCAGTGGTCCTCAAACTAAGGCCCATGGGCCGAATGTGGCCCCCTGAGGCTTTTTTACCGGCCCCACACACAAAAATCGTATTACTTATAGATGCGGTCAGCTACATCTTTAAATATTGGTGGTCCGCATATAGCAGTGCTGGCACCCCCCATTCACATGGGAGCCAGAAAGCAGTAATTCGCTGGTTTCCAATCAAATTTGACATCAGGTGACACTACTGTCCAATTGGACTGCAGGTTGTCACCTGGGCATGTTTCACTGTCTGGCCTGCAAAGACTTCTACATCATTTTATGTATACTCTGGCCCCCTAGCAGTATGAAGTATGTTGACCCCGCCCTTGACCCAAAACGTTTGGGGACCCCTGGTTTATATGATCTTTCCTTTATGCATGGCCATAATGACAATGACAATTTGCTGAGTTTAAAGGACCACTGTCGCAAAAATCTTTACATTTAAAATATATGTAAACATATACAGATAAGAAGTGCATTTCTCCCAGAGTAGAATGAGCCATAAATTACTTTTCTCCTATGTTGCTGTCACTTACAGTAAGTAGTAGAAATTTGAAAGAACCAACAGGTTTTGGACTAGCCTACCTCCTCATGGGGGATTCTGGGGGTTTTGTTTATTTTCAAAAGCGCTTAGTGAATGGAAGTTGCTCCGTAAAATTGCCAAAAAAGTGTACAGCGAGCAGGGAGGCTGGCCAGCATCTTTGTATAAATCTTTTTCAGGGAGTGTCTTTATAAAAAATAATGGCAATGCTGAAAATCCCCTATGGAGAGATGGGCTAGCCCAAAACCTGTCGGAAATGTCAGATTTCTACTACTTACTGTAAGTGACAGCAACATAGGAGAAAATGGCTCATTTTACTCTGGAAGAAACATGCTTCTTATTTGGACGTGTTTACGTATATTTTGAATTTTAATCTTTTCTTGACAGTGGTCTTTTTGAAATGTATTTATTTATTTGTTCCTTGTTATTACTCTTCCCATTAGTATACGTCGCAATTTTGGTGATGATAGCATGTATGGGGGCTTTGCAATTAACCGTAAAACTGGGGACAAAATTACGTGAAATTATGAATGGATTATGCAAAATCGATTGAATTTCCAAATCGCAATGATATATGGCCTTAAAGAGAAGCAGAGATGAAGCACCCTCTTGTATTTTACCTTATAAATCAGTGGGAACATGACAGTAAACACCTAATCTGCTCTTTGTTTCATTGTTCTCTGTTTAATCTGACTGTTATCACCTCTGATAAGAATCCCCAACTGAGCATCCAGTCTAGCTTTGCTACGGAAAGATTATAGCTGAGTCTGTCTTCTCTGATGTCTTTTCAAGCCCAAGCCTGCCCCCTTGTGGCTCTGCTATAATGACTCAGCTATAATTATTCCCTGCAAAGCCAGACTGAATGCTCAGTCCGGGATTCTTATCACAGCTGATAACAGACACTTTTAGCAGTGCAGAATGAAACAGAAAGCATGGTAGGTGTTTTCTCTAATGTTCTTACTGATATATATGGTAAAATACACAAGGGTGCTTCGTCTCTGGTTCCCTTTAAGCGTGAAATTTTATGCAAAATTTTGCATAATCATAATGGCCAGATTATGATCATCGCTAATGGTAATATTACTGTTACTACTGCTAGCAGCGTATGGTGCGTTACGCAATTAGCGCGACTCACAACGTAGTATCACTCACAGTAATCATGCATTGCACTTATTGCGTAGCACGCGGTACACTGCTGCCTGTAATGGTGATAATGCTGTGTGCTGTCTGCATTAGGGTTTGTACATCAGCCCCTTTGGCTCCTATTCTTTTCACTTTTTCTCCTTAAGTTTTCTCCTAGGAAATAATTTTTCATCTTCTGTTTAACCACTTCAGCCTATAGTGTTGTTCACCTTATGCATCCGAACAACTGTCACCTTCCATTCATTCACCAATAACTTTATCACTGCTTATCACATTGAAATGATCTATATCTTGTTTTTTCTGCCACCATTTAGGCTTTCTTTGGATGATACAGTTTGCAAAGAACTATTTTATTCTAAATTCATTTTAACAGGAAGATTAAGAAACAAATGGAAAAAAAATCATTATTTCTTATGCTACCATACCTAAAACCTGTGTATTTTATTTGCCCATTTGTCCAGGTTATTACAATGTTTAAATGATGTCCCTATCACAATGTATGTCGCTAATATTTTATTTGGAAATAAAGGTACATTTCTTCAATTTGCGTCCATCACTATTTACTGTACAAGCTTATAATTGAAAAAATTATAGTAATATACTCTCTTGACATGCATATTCAAAAAATTCAGACCCTTAGGTAACTATTTATGTTGTCTGTTTGTTTATAATTGTATTTTTTTACTTTTTTTTATTAAAAGTTTTATTTGGGTAATTTTTGGTGTGGGAGGTAAACAGTTGATTGTAAATGTAATATTATGTGTTTATTTAATTAAAAAAAATGTATGTGAGTGTAGTTTTACTATTTGGCCACAAGATGGCCACAGTCAAAAAGTCCTGGAAGCGAAAGCTCTCGCTTCCAGGAAGCATTAGGAGGACAGGAAACTTTTTTTTGAGCAGAAAGACCACAGCCTCTGATAAGAGGCCATCGGTTTTGCTCCTGGGGACTTAGATCGATGAATGGGAACTATGTCCCCATTCATCGATCTATGCTCCCATTCATTGATCTCGGGGCTATCGGAAGGCGGCGGGAATGCGCAGCGGCAGCAGGGTAGCCTATCTGGACTGATATATCAGTCCATATAGACTTAAGTGGTTAATACTGTATAACTTTTTAGCACTCTGCAATTGAAAAAGCACCAAAAAGTAGGCTAAAAATACTGTCAAAATTATTCTGAGTATGGTAGAGTCTCAGTTATTCAACGTTTACAGGGATTGGCTGATGTCGGGCAAGTGTGCTTACTGGTTGCTTGAGTCTCCATGTCAAAAATAGACCTAGCTAATACAATACTATACCCGATACCCCACTTAAAGGGGGCACTATGGTGAAAATTGTAAAATTTTAAATATGTGCAAACATAGACAAATAAGAACTACGTTTTTTCCAGAGTAAAATGAGCCATAAATGACTTTCCTCCTATGTTGCTGACACTTACAGTAGGTAGTAGAAATCTGACAGAACCAACAGGTTTTGGACTAGTCCATCTCTTCATAGGGGATTTAATCTTTATAAAGATATTCACTAAAAAGGAGTTCAAACAATGATGCCGGCCAGCTTCCCAGCTCCCTACACAGTTTTTTGGCAGTTGGACAGAGCAACTGCCATTCACTAAGTGCTTTTGAAAATAAATAAATCCCTGAGGCTAAGTTCACAGTGGGACGTTAAAGTTGCGCGTTAAAACAGCATTTAACGCAGAATAACTCACTGCAATGAAAAATCAATGCCCTGTTCACAGTGCACACGTTGCGTTGGTGTCTAACGCTGCACGTTAAGTAAAAGTACTGCATGCAGTGCGTTATACACGTTATTAGCTGCGTTGGACTGTTTGCACATGCTCAGTAATGACTTGGAAGCATACTTTTCATTGCCTGTATTTTTTACTGTATCTGCTGTATGCGACGGTAACGCTGCGTTGCCACTTTTTGGGCGCGTTGCGTTGTAAGCATGCGGTGCGACTTTAATGTGGCATCAAAACGCAACGTCCCACTGTGAATCTAGCCTGAGAATCCTCCATGAAGAGATGGACTAGCCCAAAACCTGTTGCTTCTGTCTGATTTCTACAACCTACTGTAAGTGACAGCAACATAGGAAAAAAGTAATTTATGGCTCATTTTACTCTGGAAAAAAACATACTTCTAATTTGTATAGGTTTGCACATATATTACATTTTACATTTTTCTCCATAGTTCCCTTTAAAAGGTATTTTGTTGATAATGGGTATTTCAGGAACACGACCTGCACTAATGAACTAATGTCCCTATGCAGCATTGTTTAAAGGTAGTCTGTAATAATAAAAAAAAACTAGAGGAATACTTACCTCAGGAGGGGGAAGCCTCTGGATCCTAATGAGACTTCCCCCGCCATCCTCTGTCCCTCGGTTCCAGTGCTGGCTCCCCCAAAACAACAGCCTAGAAGGATGCCAGCTGTGGCCCTGCAATATTTACCTTCCCCGGCTCCAGCACAGGTGCAGTAGCAGCTTTCCATCCGGCTCAGGTGGAAATTGGTGAGCCTGATCGGGTCCAATCTACTACCTGCACCTGCACAGTACAGCAGACCCAATCAGGCTCGGTTATTTCCTCCTGAGCCCGATCGGTTCAGCCACTACTGCATCTGCGCTGGATTGTGGTAGGTAAATATTTACCTCGCCGGAGTTCAAGGGTGTCCAGGACTGGAACCGAGGGACGGGGTCACGGGGAAGCCGTATTAGGATCCAGAGGCGTCCCCCTCCAGAGGTAAGTACCCCCCAGGGGATGTTTTTCTTTTTCCAGATTTTTTTTAATGTTGTAACATCTCTCATATCTATTGTACAGCTCCGTAATATGTGAGCACTTATAAATAAAGTCTATTAGTTATATATATATATATATAGTCAAATTATTTTAGCAGCAGAACATAAACAGCTTAGTTTCAGTATTAATGAGGAAAATAAACAGTAAGCTTATGTCAGCTTTTGTAGTAAAAAGTCCAGTTTGTTCAAAGCAAGTATATTTCCAACAGGCCAAAGCCACACTCACAGCAGTTCACAGTGTGGTTTGGCATCCAGCAAGTGATCACCAATCCTCCTTTACAGGAGATCCAGTAGATTACATCCTACACCTCCAAACACCTCCCACTGACTGCCTGTGAGGCTGCTCCTTATACATAATTAGCATCTCATTATCATAACATTAGTGAGGCTCTCTCAGCCAACCAGGTGTGTACCTAGGTGTGATGGGAAGGCCCGCCCTTCCTTCCCTCCCATCCCAGGAGTCCGGGCCCTGAAAAGAGAAAAAAAAAACACACAAGCAGCAATTGCTTGTTGCTTCCAAAATCCGTACTCCTTTCCTAGGACCACACAAGGTTTTAAAGGGACCACAATCCAAACACTGGAGATATATACCTCCCATCCAGCACCCATCCCCGATGACCTCTACAATATATATATATATATATATATATATATATATATACATATACATCAGGGGCACCGCGAGACATAAAGCGAACCAAGCGGTCGCTTGGGGCCTCAAGATCGTAGGGGCCTCGGCGGCTCAGTGACGTCGGCGTGACGTCACTGTTTTCCCGCAGACCCGCGGGGCTGGCAGAGCAGAGTAGGGCAGGGCTACGGGAAGATGGCCGCCGCCGAAGCCCTGCTCTGGAGAGTAGGGGCCTGATTCACAAAGCGGTGCTAACAGTTAGCACACTGGTGAAAAGTCCTTTATCATGCCTAAACTCAGTTTAGGCATGATAAGTTTAGGTGTGATAAATTTAGGTGTGATAAGTTTAGCAATGATAAGTTTAGGTGTGATAAGTTTAGGCATGATAAGTTTAAGCACCAACTGCGTTAGCACCGCAGTGCACAGCTGATCAAAAGTTTTGCGCTAGCAAAGTCTGGTGCACTTCGCATAGTGTTTAATGGCGCTGCTTTGCGTGCGGGACTTTGCGTGCTATCTAAACTTATCTAAACTTAGCATGCCTAAACTTATCACACCTAAACTTATCACACCTAAACTTATCACACCTAAACTGACTTTTCACCAGCGTGGTGCAATGGTTATCACGCCTAAAGTCTCTAACTGGGTTAGCACCGCTTTGTGAATCGAGCCCTATGTCTCCAGTACAGGGCTTCGGGTGGCCATCTTCCCGTAGCCCTGATTCAATCAGCGCAGGAGATTGAAGGAGGGAG